>NC_047106.1:14109230-14430139 GCF_902500255.1 Thalassophryne amazonica
ATATTGGAGGAATGTGTCAGACAACTTGTTGAATCTATGCCATGAAGAATTAAGGCAGATCTGAAGGCAAAATGGAGCCCAGCTTGATACGAGAAAGGTGTACCTAATAAAGTGGCAGGTGAGTGTGTATAGCTGGGTAGTGTAGTGGTAGAATTGTTGCCTTTGGTCATGGGTCATGGGTGGAAACCCTCATCAAGACACACATCCAGTAAGGATTCCCAGGCTAGACAACTCCCTCAGCCTACCTCAAAATCTTGAGAAGAATAAATAACACCATACCGGCTTAGATGTCACCTGGGTTAACAAGGTCCGCATCAGTTGTTGAGGAACCAGGACACACTGACGGGAAATGAGCCACTGGAACAAGACAAACATGGACAAGGACTGATAACAAGGAACTGATGGAATGCTACTATGACAGCAGACCCAATGAGAGAGGCTACATGCAACACATGTGGGAACTGGCTTGAGACCAGAGGATCCTCTGTTCAAATCCCAGCTTGACTGGAAAATCACTAAGGGCCCTTGGGCAAGGTCCTTAATCCTCTAGTTGCTCCCGGTGTGTAGTGGGCGCCATGCATGGCAGCAGCCTGACAACGGGGTGAATGTGAGGCATTATTTGTAAAGCGCTTTGAGCATCTGATGCAGATGGAAAAGTGTTATATAAATGCAGTCCATTTAACAGAAGACCAACCTCCACACTGACTAAGAAGCACCTGGTAGCTCAGTGTTCTAACATCAATAGAAGGACGCTACTATCAAAACTGGAAATCCAGAGGCTACAGCAGCACGGTACTGAGCAGACCCTGGGAGAGAGGATTGTTCGGAAAGTGGATGATGGTGGGTGGTTTTGGGGGGGCATTAAAAATCTTGCCTAGGGCCAGCACTGGGTGGGATGAATGAAACCTGAACCCCCCCCTTTCAGTTATAAAACAAGTGAAAGTAAGGTTATCAACCTAACTTTTTGGGAGGTTTTTGATTAACATTTGTGGATGAGGCCATGGTGGGGTGCAGGTATTAAAAGGCATGGCTGCCATATTGCCTTAGTAAATGTTGAACTATTAGTGTACAGAGTGTCAACAAGGTAATCGAGCTAGTGCTAACCTGGTGCTGATCTTGCTAATACATGAACAAAAATTTCACTCAAGGAAAAGAGACAAAAAGTTGAATTGACCGGGTCGAACCCAAAGCAGCGAGTGTAACCGACGGTCTTGACACTCATATAATGGTGGTGTCTATCTGGCTGGACTATGGATGATGTAACTCATGTCTATGGTGCAGGAAGAACATCACGGCCACACAGGAGTTGCTCTCAGCCTGGTTGTTATTTATTTTTCCCACTGGTGTAAAAAAGTGCTATTTAATGCAGCTGCAAAGGGCACACATCTGTATTATGCAGAGAGAAAAGATCATCATCTGTAACATGTATCCCGGCTGCACACGAGTTAAGCTAGTTAGTATTAGCTCGGCTCAGACACAAAGTGTAGCTCGTGAATAAAGTTACTATTTCTATTATTGTCTGTAGCGTTCACGTTAAGTTCAAGTCCAACCCTGTCTTATGAGTTTTTTCGTGCTTCCGTCACAAATTGAGTCAAATTTTTGTGATTTTTTTTTTCCATCTTACTATGACTAACCACAACCATAACCTAACCCTCTAACCCTAACCATAACTCCCCCATACACCCCTCCCCCCGCATCACTTGTAATTTCGTGCAGTCATCATGGAATATATTAGAATAAATTTGTGCTCCTGTTAAGAAAATTCTGCACTTTTCATGACAATATCACAAACCAATAGATTAATGTATATTATGTGATGCAGAATCACGACATGCCATGAGATGTGGTAGTTCAAGTCATTCATATGCATGTAACAGAAACTTTATAGAACTTTAAAGTACTTAAATATTAAACATCGATCTTAGCATTACACACTCACACACACCGACCTACCATCTCTTCTTTTGCTGAGGCAATACTGCAATCAGTTTAAAGGCCTGCAGCTGCAGTTGCGCGGTTTAACCACCAGGTGGCGAATGCATGACATATATAAATATATATATTGCATTCACATCAATTTTGTAGAAATTCAACAGATGTCATTTCTAATTCTGTTACACGAGCACCATCTGCTTGCAAAGACCAGACTGGTGCACAGCTGTCACTCAAAGTGGCTAATTATTTATAACTTTATACCTTAAAATAGAAAAACCACACCCTACACAGTTATTACAAAAGGAGAAACTAGCTATTAAGACTAAAACAGCATTTTAACATGGGGATCTATGGGGAGTGTCTTCATTTTGTAACCAGCCTCAAGTGGCCATTTAAATAATGTCAAGATTTGACATTTCCACGTAGTCTTCACTTTTCAGCACCACAGGTTGCTGCTGGGCTATGATGACTGAAGGGGAATATTGGTTAAAAATAAATAAATAAATCATTTGATGGTTTGTACAACTGAACAAAGCTGAAGGAAAGTGAGTGTCTGCAGAGCATGAAACAGATAACCTGCCTTAACTTATCCAGATCCTCGCAAATGGAATTTAATTTGAGTTCAAGCTCAGACAGGCTCACTGATATACTGCATCCCATGATGCCTTTCTTTCCAGGTGGAAGACCATTGTTTGAACTCAATATCAATTTAATTAAAACATGTAACTTTTAATTGCCTGACTAATTAATTTAAGAAGTGAAAAATAGACTCAGGCTGATAAATTATTGAGGTGGCAATGTTCCTGCAGCAGCTCACTGAGGCACTGTGACTGACTCCACGGCTGTGTACAGATATATATTTTTTTACGATTGCACCAGGCTGTCCGCAAAAATAGAACATTTTCATATGCTGACAACTGAAACACATAAAAGACCAAAGAGAAAAAACCTCCATAGGGCTTCGTAGTTGATCAGATTGTGACTCGATTACGGAACAATAAGATTTTTATGGCTCTCAAGGAACCTCAAAAAGACAATCAGGAACAGCTATCTAAGTGTTTCAAATTAAAAAATGTGCTTTAAATTCAAATTAATTATGCATCAACAATACTTAATAAGACGGGGAAATTATGCACAGCTGTAGCCGAGGAACAGATAAGAGGATGTTGGGAGATGTTTGCATATCCTCCCTGGTTTGTGGTGAAGACGCTGAACATCAATGTAAATTTGGCACCAAAAATTCTCTTTCCTCCTGCTAAAAAAAAAAAAGTCACCTTGAGATTTGGCTGAAAGAACATCAAAGAATGCTGCTTGAAGCTTCGTCTCAGCAGATATAATTACCAATTTCATGTTTCAAACGCTTAACCTTTTTCAGGGGTGAGAAGAAGAACCTTGTTTTCTTTGCTTTTTCTAATTATCGTATAGAAAAACTTCCACATCAACATCCCTCTGGTAAACATCCATCTGTATCAGGCAGCGAGTATTAGACATCAAGCGGGAACGTCGCCGCCATTCGAACTCGTAGTGCTGTTCACGGCGTCTTTCACGTTTTTCCTGTTAATCGCCTCACAAACACTCGGCCTCGTCTCTCTGATACCTTCATAGCGGATTAACAGGCCAGGCGTGCACGCTTTAATTAATGCACGTTTCTCTGGGTCATACTGTAGCAGTCGGAGATAATTCTGGTTATCGGTGGCTTCAGGTGCTCGTCCTTCAAGCTCATCCATTTTTACAGAGACTGACTTGCCCCCCCCCCCCCCCCCCCACACACACACACACACACACACACACACACACATACATTCTTATACAAATATGTGGTTCATCCAGAAAGTATTCACAGCGCTTCACTTTGTCCACATTTTTGTTATGTTACAGCCTTATTCCAAAATGGATGAAATTTTTTTCCTAAAATTCTACACACAATACCCCATAATGACAATGTGAAAAGTTTTTTTAATACATATTTTCAAATTTAAAAAAAAATAAAAAAGAAATCACACGCACATAAGTATTCAGTAAGTCTTTGCCATTCAGCTCAAAATTTAGCTCAAGTGTCTCCTGTCTCCACTGATCATCCTTGAGATGTTTCTACAGCTTAACTGGAGTCCACCTGGGGTAAATTCAGTTGATTGGACATGATTTGGAAAGACACACACCCGTTTACATAGAAGGTCCCACAGTGCATGTCAGAGCACAAACCAAGCATGAAGTCAAAGGAATTTTCTGTAGACCTCTGAGACAGGATTGTCTCAAGGAACAAATCTGGGGAAGGGTACAGAAACATTTCTGCTGCTTTGAAGGTCCCAGTGAGCACAGTGGCCTCCATCATCTGTAGATGGAAGAAGTTTGGATCCACCAGGACTCTTCCTACAGCTGGCCGCCTGTCTAAACTGAGAGATCAGGGGAGAAGGGCCTTAGTCAGGGAGGTGACCAAGAACCCAATGGTCACTCTGTCAGAGCTCCAGCATTCCTCTGTGCAGAAAAGAACACTCCAGAAGGACAACCATCTCTGCAGCAATCCACCAATCAGGCCTGTATTTTGAAGCTTCATCTCAGCAGATAATTACTAATTTCATGTCTGAAACGCTTAACCTTTTTCAGGGGTGAGAAGAAGGACCTCGTTGGCCAGACGGAAGCCACTCCTTAGTAAAAGGCATGTGGCAGCCCACCTGGAGTTTGACAAAAGGCACTTGATGGACTCTCAGACCATGAGAAACAAAATTCTCTGGTCTGATGGGACAAAGATTGAACTCTTTGGTGTGAATGCCAGGCGTCATGTTTGGAGGAAACCAGGCACCATCCCTACAGTGAAGCATGGAGGTGACAGCATAATGTAGTGGGGATGTTTTTCAGTAAAAGGAACTGGGAGACTAGTCAAGATTGAGGGAAAGATGAATCCAGCAATGTACAGAGACATCCTGGATGAAAACCTGCTCCAGAGCGCTCTTGACCTCAGACTGGGGCAACGGTTCATCTTTCAGCAGGTCAATGACCCTAAACACAGCCAAGATATCAAAGGAGTGGCTTCAGGACAACTCTGTGAATGTCCTCGAGTGGCCCAGCCAGAGCCCAGACCTGAATCAGATTGAACATCTCTGGAGAGATCTGAAAATGGCTGTGCACCAACGCTCAATGAATCCCGGTTCACACTGTCAGATGGCAGACAGTGTGTGTGGCCTTGTGTGGGTGAGCGGTTTTCTGATGTCAATGTTGTGGATCGAGTGGCCCATGGTGGCGGTGGGGTTATGGTATGGGCAGGCGTCTGTTATGGACGAAGAACACAGGTGCATTTTATTGATGGCATTTTGAATGCACAGAGATACCGTGACGAGATTCTGAGGCCCATTGTTGTGCCATACATTCAAGAACATCACCTCATGTTGCAGCAGGACAATGCACGGCCCCATGATACTGACTGGTATCCCCCCCAATAAAACAAAACTGCACCTTTCAGAGTGGCCTTTTATTGTGGGCAGTCTAAGGCACACCTATGCACTAATCATGGTGTCTAATCAGCATCTTGATATGGCACACCTGTGAGGTGGGATGGATTATCTCAGCAAAGGAGAAGTGCTCACTATCACAGATTTAGACTGGTTTGTGAACAATATTTGAGGGAAATGGTGATATTGTGTATGTGGAAAAAGTTTTAGATCTTTGAGTTCATCTCATACTAAATGGGAGCAAAACCAAAAGTGTTGTGTTTATATTTTTGTTGAGTGTATATAGTCAAGACTTTTGGGATTTTTTTCCTTTTAACCTTCATGGCTTGCAGCTGCTTTGTTTTCATGCGCTTAAAAAAGCCATTTCCCTTGTCAGCTGTCATTCAGCTATTTAACTTTCAGAATGATGCTTTGTTTTCAACACTGAATATAAAACAGGTTTTAATCTTTTGTTGAAACAATAGTTTTACAAAAAGCTATTGATCACTTGTCCTGATTGAGATTTTAAGACGCTGGTGGGCATATCTGGGTCATCTCCCTTCTTAGTGTTTTTTTTCTACCTTTTCGATTCTTTTTGTTATAAAAACTTTAGATGCTCAGTTGACCAGAGCTGGAGATCTAGTTGCATCATAATATGCGATACACAGGAACCAGTGACTCCTACTTAGTCACACAGCTTTACACCAACACTGATACCTTTTGTTTTGAAGCTGGTTGGCACCTGGTGCAAAGCAGCATGTGTCTTTAGTAGTTTCCACCCATCACTGTTGTCATTTTCACACCCAGCGCCCATCTGTAACTAGTTTGCTGAACATTTGCATGTATCTCTATATTTTGGTGGGTTTGTAGAGTTGTGGATCTTGTCATGTGTCTCTACTGCAACATGCACCTTATTCTATATTGAATTTTAATTAGAAACCAAAATGTTTGATATATGGAATTGACCCTGATGATCGCTTTTCAGCTCCATAACCATAAGCAGCTGTTAATATCAATAAACTCATGCACATTTGTGCACCAGCAGGATTTTGAGCTCCTCTGATCCTTGGTGGTTGCTTGCTCCAAGATTTAAACTCAAAGACAATTTCCAAATTTAGGCTTCACATCGTTGAAAGCGCAACTTTGAATTTCTTTCGTATTGAGTTTAAGATCAGTGGATGCTGTGGAGAGCTTGTGTTCAGCTTCACCTTTACCGAGGATCACTTCTTTTCTAAATCTTTTTGAGATGTTATGCCTTTTGCGTCTTTATGTGATTGTGAAGCACTTTGTGACATCTGCTCTTCAAAGGTGCCATTTAATGTCGAGACATCTGTTAATTCTGTGTCGTTCCTGTTTCATTTTGACACTTTGCTAACGTGTGCTGTCGCTGCAGATTCCCGGTGACTTTACATTGTCTGCCCCTCCAGCTGTTACCAGTTACCTGCCTGCACACCTGCTCCCCTTCACTTCATTATGCTTAGTGTGTATGGGTGATTCTTAGACTACGGGCACTTATTATGTCCTTTGATCATATTGTATGAAAAACAGAAAAAAGGGGAAATTTCACACTTTTATAGTTATCTTTACAATGAAAGTGTGTTAAGAAATTTGTTCTAGTAGTCTATGATGACTTTTTCACCTTTTTTCAGCATCATTATATGCAAATATTGCCGTTTTGTGCTTGTCCCACACCCAGACTTTTGGTCTTCAATGATAAAAATGAATGGTAAAGAAACGTTTTTTCTAATGTTTTAAAATATCTCTGAATAAAATATCAGTAAAATAATCAAAACATAACTGGGGTATTCAATGTCATACAACTGTTGTGATTTCCTTAAACAAAATGTAGTTGTCCCACACTATTGCCGTAATTTCCACCACAACACTGTAATGTCCCTAAACAGTTAGTATGAAAGATTGTTTGGGTAGTTTCTATGGAGATAAACAGTGACATCAGAGCACATGTATATAGCGCCAAATCACAACAAACAGTTGCCCCAAGCCGCTTTATATTGTAAGGCAATGGTGTGGTGGAAATTACATTTACAAGGCCAATAGAGCCCGTAGTTAAAGAATCACCCGTATACAGTGTGTTCATCAGCTCGACACACCTTCTGCCCAGGCTGCCTCCATGAAGTTCATGTCGTGGTCAAGCAATGTTTTAGAAAAGTGCATTTCTATTCAAATGAGGCCAAAACATGAAGGTAATTACATGCATAATGTACTTTTCTGAAGTATAAATCACTCTAGATCAGGGATGGGCAACTTTAATGACAGACAGGGCCACATTTTTTTCCCCAACACTGCTGGGGGCCACACTATAACTATGAATTTTCATCATATGCTCCTTTATATAAACATATTTACACAAAAACAAAGTAACACATATATTGTAGCAATTAACAATGTTTGTTGTACTTGTTTTCACAATTTTTAACATTCAAAATGCATGTATTTTTATTCTTCAAAAAAAGAGTGCATCAACAATTAATAGTAAAGTGCAGAACTCTAACACAAAGTGCAACAACTAACATTTCTGTTTGTAATGGCTTAATTTGAACTGTTTTTACACAGCCCTCCTATTCCACATGATGCTTCAAGTAAGGTCCTGAAAAGACCCTGCCTCACCTACACCTGGCTCAGCAACATTTGTCCTAATGAGATAGATACCTGTGGCCTCCCCTGCTGCTGCACAATATTCTGAATGTCAATGTCAATTTTTGTGCTTCCAATTTGCATGAGCTGGAACAGTTTCATTTGTCAGCCTGTTTCTCTCTTTTGATTTAATGTGCTTCATTGTTGAAAAGCTGCTCTCCCAGATATAGATGCAATCCGTTTAAGGTTAGTAGTGCAGCAGCTAAGAGAGTATTTAGAGCAAAATCATGCAAATGGTGATACAAGCACCAAAGCTGGCAAAAATACTCCATAGATATTACTCTTTTGAAAAACCTGACTGACCTCTTGAATTTTCAGTAGGCGGACAGGTAGGGGTCAAGTGAAGAATTACACAGGGGTCAAAACTAAAGACGCTCAAATCATTTTGAAAACTACACCACATCATTTGTCTGATCGTAAAGATTCCAAAAAGGTAAAAGTTTGGACTATCTATGACTGAATGATCAGGAGTTATGGGGTAAAAACAGAAAAATCAATCAATCAATTTTTTTATATAGCGCCAAATCACAACAAACAGTTGCCCCAAGGCGCTTTATATTGTAAGGCAAGGCCATACAATAATTATGTAAAACCCCAACGGTCAAAACGACCCCCTGTGAGCAAGCACTTGGCTACAGTGAGAAGGAAAAACTCCCTTTTAACTGGTGACAAAGGTCAGTTTCAGTTTGTACAGGGGGTCAAAAGTTAAAGTTGCTCCAATTTTGGTAAAAAAAAATTATGCAAATTATTAGCTGAGTTAACAGGGATTTAAAAAAGGAACAGTTTGGACCATGTATCATGCTTAGTTATCATGTTATAGGGTAACATACGTCACATGAAAATTCAGTAAGGTGTATCTTATATATTATATTCCAATTCTAAGGTGGAACTATGCCAGTATACTAAGGTATATCTAAAGAAGAGTAGAAAAGAGTAGAGTAGAGCCACTTAGGTGCCTGGTCTTGAGAACCAGGGATGGTAGGTTGAAAAGCTTTTTTATCCCATGGGAACTCTCCCTACCCACCCAAGCGGCTCAAGAAAAAGTATATATAATAATAAATAATAAGACATAAGAAAGATAAGACATCATATATATAACTTATATTTAAATATTAAAGGTAATAAACAACATATACAATAAATATGGTACTATATAATATACAGGAGTAGGTATTAAAACCTAAATATTAATACAGGAGAAGATTGTAGTATAGTAGAGAAGCTTGAATCTTCGACTGGACTGGGTTGCTTGACGTGAGGACGTTTCGCTTCAAATCACAATCAAATCCTCACGTCAAGCAACCCAGTCCAGTCGAAGATTCAAGCTTCTCTACTATGAAACCACCTGGACAACTGAGAGCCTACACAGAAACATTGTAGTATAGGTAATTTAGTATGTAGACTAGTAGTAAAATTAAATTATAGTTAGTAGGCTAAGGTATAAATCTGGTATTTTATTATAGAAACAGAAGCTATGATGTAATGTGTATTGGTATCTATCTAATGTAACTCTGCTAGCATACTATAAGAAAATAAAAAGCATAATCTATATGCTATCAAATGGAAACCTAAGAACTAAGGTACTATATGTTGATATCTTTAAAAGAACACATAAACTGATGAATCATTAAAAATCTACACCATGTAAAATAAAATTGTAAATAACAAAAACAAGCTAGTTATAGTTAGAAAAGTTAATGTCATAGAATCCAAAGGACATTGACCTTGTTTGATCTTTACTTTGGAGATCAAACATTCAACACAATCAAAACTATTCCATTTATTAATCCTATCAGCTCAACCAATAATTTGCATTACTTTTTACCAAAATTGAAGGAACTTTAACTTTTGACCCCTGTACAATGCTGATGGGCAATTCTACAGTAACGGAATTACAATCTGAGCTAATCTGTCATGGTTAGATGCCATATGTCCAGATTTTGCTGCTGTTATAATTCCGTTACCATAGAATTGACCTGATACATGCATTTATTTCTTCCAGACTGGATTATTGTAATGCTTTATTTTCTCGCCTGCCGCAGTCTAGCATTCGAGGACTTCAGTTGGTACAGAATGCTGCTGCCAGACTTTTGACACAAAGTAGAACGTTTGACCACATTACTCCCATTCTGGCATCCCTTCATTGGCTACCGGTTTCTGCTAGATCGGATTTTAAAGTTTTATTGTTGGTTTATAAAATTGTTCATGGACTGGCACCTTCCTACCTGGCGGACTTGGTTAAGCCCTACGTACCTGCGAGGCCCTTGCGTTCGCAGGGCGCAGGGCTTCTGTGTGTTCCGAGGATGAACAAGAAGACTGTGGGGTATAGAGCCTTTTCCTACCGTGGTCCTACTCTTTGGAATGATCTACCTGCTGTTATTCGGCAGTCTGATATGGTGGAGACTTTTAAATCAAGACTGAAGACCCACTTATTTAGACTGTCTTATTAATTTAATCTGTTTGTTTTGCTTCGTAATTTCTTTTTAATCTACTGTGTTTTATCTTTTTATTGTGCTTTACTTTTTATTGTGCTTTTCTAATTTCCGACTGTAGTTCGCACAGCTCCAGCTGCAACTCCGCGGGTTGCTCACTGACAGCAACAGACGAGGGGGCCGGGAATAGTGCAACTCATGGCTACATCGTGTGGAATTCTTGGAAACACTCATTGAACTGCTGCAGTAGAGTTTCTACGTCGGCTCTGTACTTTGGGAATATTTTCTCACATTCAGGGACGTCTCTGCGTATCTCTTCGCAGGAGGGAAAGTGCGACAGATTTGGAGACGTGGATGAGAACCCGTCTCTGAACAGTGCCAGTCATGTGTGCGTCTAGGTCCGACAGAGTTTGGCATCTCCCCTGCAGCTGTAGGTTAAGATGATTTAAATGTGAGGTGATACCACAAAGAAAGGCCATGTCGCATAGAAAAGCTGTATCTCAGAGTTTGCGGCAATATGCACTCGCGTCACAGCGAAGACAGTCCTCCAAAAACACAGGGAGCTCAGTGTGCAGCGCAAAATCCTTTCCAAACACTTTCCGCGGCTCATCCATCTGATGTCAGTGTGCATCTGTAAATCCCCACAGGCGGCATTCACCTCTTCCAAAAAGGCAACAAATTTTCTGTCATTGAGAGCCCTGTTACCCCCTCAAATAAGATTAGTAACTTTGGTCACTAAATCCATGACGAGGCTGAAGTTAATTGTCTTTGTGCAGAGGTCCTCCTGCAAATTAAAAATAAATAATATTAAGACAATGAAAATAGTCTTAATTATAAATTCATTAAATAGAACTGAATCAATAGTTGCCTGCCTGATGTATGATGCAGAACAGTACGGGGCACTGCGGCAGGAGCCCCGCAAATCCGGTGCGTCTTCCCTGCATGGACGGTTCGCTGTCACAATGGCTGAAAGTGTGCTGAAGCCCCCATGTTCATTTACTACAGTTTTTACTGTTAAATATATCTGTGCCCTTTGTGGTATCATTCAGACACCAGTTTCAGTAATTCCTCATGCATTTCAAATGAACCGTCAATGGTTCTTGTGAAAATGAGGAGCTGGCTCACATCTGTACTCTCCTCCAGTGCCAGGGAGAAATATGTGAAGTCATTCATGACGTCGTTTAGCTTTTCCTCAACATGTCTTTGAATATCGAAAATTCTTCGTGTCACTGTGCGACGAGACAGAGACACTGTTTCAAAGTTTTTAGTCATGTTGTCATCTCCGAAAGATTTAGCCATCTCTATTGCACAGAGCTTCACCATCTTGCCATCGGAGAGGGGTTTCTTTGCTTGAGCGAGATCAAGGGTAACTGTACAGTGGTGGTTTTGGTGAAAAGGCTCTGCTGTTGGTGAATTTTCCCTTTGAGGTCGGCGACGATAGCGGCTCTAGCAGCTCTGGTGTATTTTTTGTATTTGGGTGATTCTTTAACTACGGGCACTATTGGCCTTGTAAATGTAATTTCCACCACACCATTGCCTTACAATATAAAGCGCCTTGGGGCAACTGTTTGTTGTGATTTGGCGCTATATACATGTGCTCTGATGTCACTGTTTATCTCCATAGAAACTACCCAAACAATCTTTCATACAAACTGTTTAAAGGGACATTACAGTGTTGTGGTGGAAATTACGGCAATAGTGTGGGACAACTACATTTTGTTTAAAAAAATCACAGCAGTTGTATGACATTGAATACCCCAATTATGTTTTGATTATTTTACTGATATTTTATTCAGAGATATTTTAAAACATTAGAAAAAACGTTTCTTTACCATTCATTTTTATCATTGAAGATCAAAAGTCTGGGTGTGGGACAAGCACAAAACGGCAATATTTGCATATAATGATGCTGAAAAAAGGTGAAAAAGTCATCATAGACTACTAGAACAAATTTCTTAACACACTTTCTGTTGTGGGCTGGGGTGTTTGGCTGGCTTGGTTTTTGTTTTCTGTTTCTCCCACCAGGTGGTATGCATTCAGGACTGAGTGGCTGAGCATTAGGACCTCACCCTGAACACCTGAGGCTTGTTATCACGTGCAGGTCATCAGGACTCACAGCTGTGGTGTATTTTGTGTTGATCAGAGATTGCTGCATTTAAACCTTGAATGCACAGTGTGTGATTGCCAGAGACTCGACCTTGTGAGCAGACGTGTGAGATCGACGTCAGGAGAACAATCTCACCATTACGGACGCAGAGACCGCTCCAGGTTTGACGCCACAGTCTGTGAAGGAGGATTGGGTGAGGTCTCACGTTCTTCAGCACACGTCCTGAGGTAATTTGTTTTTTTGTGACTTTTATGAAGTAATGACAGTGGATTTGGTGTCCCTCACACCTTGTGTTAGTGAGCTGTCACGTTATGCTAGTTGTCTAATCAGCTTCTGCTGCAGTGGAGATTTGAACTGAGTTGTTCCGTGCCTGCAGGGTAAGAAGCTGATGTATAGATTTAAGCCAGGAAGTGTTTGCTGATTGCGTGTACCTTTGAGTTGTGTCTCTCTGTGTGGAGTTGGACTCACCTCATGTTTTCTTTCTTCACAGACTCGGTTTGTCGCGGCCACCTGGGGGGTGTTGGCGGGTCCCTGGGTCCGAACTGCTGTGGCTCCGGACCGTTTGCGCTGTTGAGAGCGCGCCGTGTTTCCACCTCACCAGACCGTGGACTTTTTAGTTGTTTAGCACCGCACCCACTGTTATGTTTATTAAATTCTGTTATCTTTTGAACCGTGCTCTGCTTATTTTATGCTGGGTCCTTTCAAACGCTGGGTCGGTGCTCCGACCGCGTCCGAAACATAACAGTAGTCTCTGGCCATTTAACAATGGACCAGCGGAAGCAGAGACGGTATTTTTGCCGGGTTGGCTGCAGCAGATGTTGGAGTTGATCCGGGATCAGTTGCGGGTGCTCTCCGCCCGGGTTGTGCGCGTTGGTGTACGCATGGCGGAGTTTACAGCTTGGGTCGTGTCGCACCCCACTGTTATGGCTGTAGCCCAGTCTCCTCCCGTGCAGCTGGCTCCGACGCCTGTTGTAGCAGCCCCGGTGGTATTTAGTTTGCACTTTAAGCTGTTTGTTATAACCTGCTGTTATTTACAGCAGTGTGAATGGGTTTTTACTCTGTTACCACGGGGATTTTCTTATTTGGCACTTTGGCTCCCTCTGTTGGTGACAGAGTCACATTACCGTTCAGGTTCAAAGGATGGAAAACGCAATGTTTTTCCATTCTTTGCACTTGACGACGTAGGCCAATGTTAGTTTTTTTTTTATTGGTCTATTATCTGTTTCTTGTTTTAGTATGAGGTGTTTTTATCAGGGGTTCATTTGTTGTTTTTGTGGGTTTTAAAGCACTGTCTGTGGTCTGGTGGAGTTGAAATGCAGGCTGTCTGGAGCATAGTTTGACCCAGGTGACTTTATGTTAGTCTGTTAGTCTTTCTTTTTTATTTCTTTTGGTTTCACCTCCCAGGGTTTGATGGGACGGTCCTCTGGGGGGTGATGGGGGGGTAATTGGGTTGTTTTTTCTTTTCGTTTTTTTTTTTTTTTTTAATTTGTTTTTGTTGTGCCCTCTCTTCTCCTCTGGCTCCAGCCATGTGAGCCGTACATTGTCGGCGTTGCTGGAGTGGTGCAGTTTGGTTATGCTGGGCGTTTCCCAGGTAACCTCTGCACCCAGGAGGGGGGGGGGGGGGGGGGTTGGGGTATTTTTTTTTTTTTTTTACTTCCCTGTCTTCTCCTCTGGCTCCAGCCGTGTGAGCCGTACGTTGTCGGCGTTGCTGGAGTGGTGCAGTTTGGTTATGCTGGGCGTTTCCCAGGTAACCTCTGCATCCGGGAGGGGGGGGGGGTTCGGGGTGTTGTTTTTTGTTGATTCCCTGTTCCACCTCCGGCTTCAGCGCGCCTTTGCGCCGTATGCCATCGGCGTAGCTGAGGTTAGGGGCAGTGGAATATAACCGGAGCTGGTGGCTGGTTTAAAAGTCGGAGGGGTGGCGCCGTCTTGTGCCGTACGCCATTACCGCTGTTCCACTCCTCCCGGTTGACTTTTGGGGTATAGTCGTGGTTGGTGACACTGGACGTACTTCCAGTTTCCACTGCGCTGAGGGGGTGGGGTTGGGGTTGTTTTGTTTGTATGTTTTTTTTTTCCCCCAGTTTCCGCCCTCAGGGTGTGACTGAGACACCTTTGAGTTGTGTCTCTCTGTGTGGAGTTGGACTCACCTCATGTTTTCTTTCTTCACAGACTCGGTTTGTCGCGGCCACCTGGGGGGTGTCGGCGGGTCCCTGGGTCCGAACTGCTGTGGCTCCGGACCGTTTGCGCTGTTGAGAGCGCGCCGTGTTTCCACCTCACCAGACCGCGGACTTTTTAGTTGTTTAGCACCGCACCCACTGTTATGTTTATTAAATTCTGTTATCTTTTGAACCGTGCTCTGCTTATTTTATGCTGGGTCCTTTCAAACGCTGGGTCGGTGCTCCGACCGCGTCCGAAACATAACACTTTCATTGTAAAGATAACTATAAAAGTGTGAAATTTCCCCTTTTTTTCTGTTTTTCATACAATATGATCAAAGGACATAATAAGTGCCCGTAGTCTAAGAATCACCCATTTGTCTTTGTGCGTGGTGTTGTAGTGGCGACTTAAATTGAAGACACACTAAACTCATTGGTTTGCCTTTGACCTCTGTGAAGAAGTAATCTGTTTCCCGTCTTACCTGAAAGATGCGGTTTTCCTGGTCAAGTTTCTGTTTTGGAGCAGACATCTCTGTTGCTCGAATAAATAGATTAGCATTAGCTACTTCCTGTGTTCAATGAAGAAGAGAGCAGCTACTTGCTTAGATAAAGGCCTCTTGCACCTTTAGCAGTTGGAGACAAAATTACACCTGTAGTCAAAACCAGTGAAGCCAGCGATTAAAAACTGGTTATTAATTAGAAATTAATTTGCGGGCCGCACCAAGTGATGCTGAGGGACGCATGCGGTCCGTGGGATGCCAGTTTCCTATCCTCGCTCTAGATTGTAAGTCATACCTGTGAAAAATATAGTTGCATTGAAGTATAAGTCACAGCTTTTTTCTTTATAATGCATCTTTTGCCTGGGGGCAAGTTTAACAATGGACAGCAGCTCAGTGTAACGTGCACACTACAGCATGTGCTGTTACTTAATCTAAGAACTTCTAACTTCCAAAAATAAGCAAAATGGACAACATATTGTTTGCTATTTGATGCAGATATACATGTATTGCTAATCCATAGCACTGGACACTGCACTCACACACACACAAAATATGAGTCCATTTGATTTTTTTTTAAATCAGGTCATTAATTTGGGAACAAGCACAAGAATAATTAATTAATTAATTGATTCATTCATTTATGTTTGACATACCCCATGACCCGATCCTGGATAAGCGGTCGAAGATGTATGTTTGGTAGATTAGTTGCACCAGAGTATAAGTCCAAATTAGTTTAAAAACAACAACAAAACTGCAACTTAGACCCTGGAAAATACAGTAAGTGGAAAAATTTAAGATGACTGTTTCAACCTAATCTAACCCAATTTCTTGCTTGTCAAGTAACCGATTTGTCACTTTGTCAAAATATTGATGACTTGACTTGAATTGGTGCAAATTAAATTTTTAGGAATTGGACAGTAACTCATTTTATACCACAAACTGCACTAAACATTAATATAAATATGACACTTAATGGTGTGTTAATGCATTAATCATGCTGCTTCACCAGCATCTCACCAGGTGGATGGATTATTAGAGGTGAAGTGCTCACTAACATGGATAATAAGAAACTTTGTGCACAAAAGTTGTGAGAAATAAGTCTGTTGTGTGTAGAGAAGTAAAATAGAACTTTTGCTTTTGCCTCGTAAGAAATGAGATTGAAAACAAAAATATTTTTATTTATTTGTTTGTTTATTATTTTGTTGTTTAAAAAAAATCCTTAACTGGGAACTTACTTTTAGAAGCATACACTGTTTCTTTTTGTATTCTATGCTAAAGTTAGGGTATATTATAAATGGAAATAGTCATAATTTGAAAATATGTTGCATTAAAATGTTGGTAGCATAAATTTACAATAAACCAGCATATTGCAAATTTGCGAATTGAAATAGATTGAAATGTACTTTCCTCCACAAATTTGGTGGTGAAAAGTTAGAGTGTCTATCGTCAATGAAAGAAACAACTTATTGCTGTTTTTGCTTTTTAAAAAGTTTTCTGTGTACAAATTTAACCAGTTAAAAAAAATTAAAAACACACATTTAACTCATTCCAGGTGAGGAGAGAAATACAAGCTTTGTTTTCTCTCTTGGGAATCGGAGTGCACCTTGAACAGTATAAAGTGATTTGCCCTCCTGTTCAACAACTGAATCAACCGCTAAATAGGTAAATAAAAATAAAGACCTTGAACATGCAAGCTAAACGGGATCATAGCGAAAGATAAGTGTGCAACGAGAGAGCTGGTTGTGTTTGCCTTTGTTCGCCCACTATTTATTCCCACATCATTCAATTACACCTCAGTCAAGCCAAGTGCTACATGCCATCAATCTCAATCAATCAATTAGCCGACTAAACAAGCCATGCACAGACGTTCATTCACTCTCAATTTCTTCATTGTGCTAATTACATTTAAACATGTCATTCCAAATTAAAATCGAACATTTAAATGAAATTAATAGCGTCTAACTGAAACATCAGCCTTCTACATTCATGCATTCATAACACGCTGATGGCTGATCCTGTTTTTTTTTTTACTTCAGACTTGGATTTGGTGACTCGAGGGGAAAAGTATAAGTAATCTGTCATGTAAGAAAAAAAAAATCTATGTTCAGGTATTTAATGTTCCTTGAGGGAGGCATTGCATTTCAATGACTGTGAGAATAAGGGAGGAAAGTGGCTGCTTTCTAAGGTTAAACTATTCCCATTAAAGTTTGAATAATGTTATTGACCTTTACCTGGATGGATCACTTAAAATAATAGGAAACGGTGCAGCTGACAGAATTATGATGACAGAATAGCTGATGGTTATGAATTAGGTGCTGTTCCTGGAAATGCCTATCAATTTGTCAAATCACTAACATCCACATGTTGAAGTGGAAACCTTAATGGGGGCCCGAGCCTGTCGGTGTCACTCACTGTGTCATTTAAATGATCTGGCTCTGTCTACCGTGCACGTGTCACTCACTGACGGCGACTGGAACTGGTGCGGCTCAACCACATCATTTTCACAACGGTGCAGCTTTTTTGCTCGACTGTTTCACTGAACGAGGCTCTTTCTTCTACGGGAGTCTGACAGCTCCGACTGGCTCGGGATAAAGTGAACACGATCAATCCGGCTCATGTTTTTACTGTACGAAAGCAGAAACACTTAAACAGTCAGCTGGAGAGGAATTTTAAAGTTATGATTTTCTTGTGTCAGTGCTTGAAATATAGTTCTGTTAATCAGTATATGTTTAAAATATATATATATTTTTAACGCTTATAGTTAAAAATCCTGGGTTGCCTTGGGTCCTGCATGGCAACCATCCAGTCACACACATCGGGTCCATCCCCACCTTCTGAAATGAGCCATGAGTTGGTGGATTCCTCCACACTGAGGTACCTGTACCCTGGATCATGCCCCACAGGGCCATGGTGTTTCTACTGAAGTTTTCTCACAACAAGAATTGTATATCTCATCTACTCTGTGCATTTGTTGAAAAGTTGAAAATCCTTGATTTGTTTTATAAATTCCAGTCTGGTTTCAGGCCTAGCCACTCAGAGCCCTGTCAGAGAGCTCCGAACTTAGCCTACGATTTCCTGGCAAGGAATCCATGCCTAAGAGAGATCCAAGAGGTTTCTGAGAGCAACTCTGAGCAAGGAGGGGACAGAAACTTCTATCTTTGTGAGGAGGCGGGGTTGACCCCATTGCTAGGTATGACGCAGTCCTGTAAGAGCTGTGGTTGGTTGTCAGAAAATGGGAAGGAGAAATAAAAAAATACATGCGCTCTGTGCTCCTAGTTATGAATGGAGAGTGAAATCAACCGACCGTATAAGCTGAACTGTATTAAGACGTGTAATCATGAAAATAGTTTAATGTCAAGATGATGAAACTCAGCAAAACTAAATGAATTGTTGCACAGCTTGAAAATGTTTGAATATATCGCATTCGCATGCCGATTCATATTAAAAGCATGTGTGCGTACATGATTTTATTTAGGAAGTTCAATGTAATTACCTAATATAATTGTAAATATGTTAAAAATTCATGCATGCCACACAAAAGTGAAAACACTTATTTCCATTGTGGTCCATTTAAAAATCTAATGACAAAATAGAAGTAATAATAAAATAAAATAATATTAATAATACAGATAATAATAATTAAAATAATAATATTAATAGTGAGTATATGATAACAAGAACCTAAACAATTTATAAATACATTAAGACAGTAAATTAACATAAAAGCATAATGTAATTAACAGGAAAAAAGGGTTGAGTTTATTTAAACACTGTTGAGGTCTAAGGTTCTAAAACCATCCTGGACTCACGCCATTCCAACTCATTATAGAAACTTTGTGTAATTTATTATCACCCCTGAAAATGTCAGCTACCTATTTTATAAAAACTACTCAATCTGGAGCCCGTGGATGCCACTAGGCAAGACGCTAGTTATATTAATTAGCTTATTGTTATGTTTACTCTCCATGCTGGTAGTTGCACACAAGTGGTGAGTGTAAGAAGCGCTGATACGTGCTGTAATCCAAAGCGAGAGCAGAGATTGCAGCACACAAGCGAAGTTCTTCTCAAACAGGTGAGTTTTAGGCTCTGGCTGCCGACATCCAGAATAGAATAGAATGCCCTTTATTGTCATTAAACGAAATGTACATTGACATTGGAGAGAGCTTCTCCTTCATCAATGCAAACTCATAAAGTGAAAAAAAAAAGGTATAAATAGTTATAAGTATTTACATGCAATTTACATTTTTCCTGTAGCCAGGTATTGCAGTGTTGTGATGACCTTCATCTCAGGCGTTATTACGTTACTATGCTGGGTGGGAAAAGTAAGCTCATTCATGATGAGGTCAATCACAAACATTATTCCTGCACGATCAAGCCGGTAACATGTTACTGAATCACTGTCATTCAACATACAGGGAATATCTCTCCTTCCTCTTTGTCTTTTCCACCATCTTCTCTGCTTTAAGACACTCTTAATTTATTTAATTTGTATAGCGCCAAATCACAACAATGCAGCCTCTTGATGCTTCACACGAGTAAGATCGAACCTTACCAACCCCCCCTGAGCAAGCACAGAACACTACAACACAACAACACTACCTCTAACCTTGCTGACATGAAATACAGGGTTTCACAGGGGTCCGTCCTTGGCTCCCTGCTTGTTTCCCTTTATATAGCATCCATTGGGCACATACTGTGGCATTATGGGATTACTTTTCATTGCTATGCTGATGACAGGTGTACATGCCGATAACTGCTGGTAATCTCATACACATAAAGTCTTTAGAGGATTGCCAGCAATTTCTTACTTTTAAACTTGGAAAAGACCGAATTGATGGTCCTTGGTCCAACAAGACATTGACAACAATTTGCAGAGATAATGCTTAACCTAGAGAGGACAAAGTGGGGATCCTAAGGGTGATTTTTGACCCCATGCTGTCCTTTGACCTAGACATTAGAGATATCACGAGAACTGCTTTCTTCCACCTTTGAAACATAGCAAAGATTCGTCTCATCTTGTTTATGGCTGACACAGAGACCCTAATTCATGCATTTGGCTTTCCTAGACTGGATGATTGCAATGTGCTATTATCTGGTTGACTGTAGTTCAGCATTAGGGGTCTCCAATTGGTTCAGAATGCTGCTGCCAGAGGTTTAACAAGAAGCACAAAGTTCAGCCACATTGTACCGATTTTGGCATCTCTTCATTGGCTTCCTGTCTCTGTGAGGTCAGATTTTAAGGCTCTGTTACTAACCTATAAAATTATTCACGGGCTAATACCTCCCTACTTAGCTGACCTAATTGCACCCTATGTACCGGCCTGGGCTTTGCGTTCTCAGGCTGCAGGACTACTTTGTGTCCCTAGGGTGAACTAGAGACATTCGTCACAAAATGCCCCGTGCGTAGTACTATTTTCCATGTAAAGTGCAGTAATATGTACATGTGTGGGGTAGGTATTTGGTTGAACCCACATGTGACTGATGTAAACTGGGATACACAGTGGAAATTGGAGATTGACATTATATTTATTTAGAGGATGTGGCCAACAGTGACCATAAAAAGTCAGTAGCCTTCGAACAAATGCAACTATTGGTAATTTTTAAAAGTAGGTCAAGGTCACCGGCCTTCGAACCCATGTGAAGTACTCCTCCAAGGCATGTACCCACCAAATATGACGTTTTTGCAAGCAATAGGTGCCGAGGTACATTGCGGTGAACAAATTTCAGGAGAAGGATTTGACAGTTGTGACCATTGGTAACCTTGAAAAGTAGGTCAAGGACACCGACCTTCGAACCCATACGAAGTACTCCTCCAAGACATGTACCCATCAAATATGAAGTTTCTGTGAGCAATAGGTGCTGAGCTACATTGTGGCAAAGGATAGAAAGAAAGAGGATCATATTTAACGTGGGTAACCAACGAAAGCACAAGGCTTGTTTCCAGAAGGGCCCACAGCACGTGTCTCTCCCTCCTCCCCAGAACCGATGTTAAGAGTGCCAGTCGGGAGCGTGGCTCCGATCGAGAAGCGAACCAGAGTCGCTGGCATCCCAGTCCAACATGCAAGCTGTTACGCCACCACCTCCCTATTTGGCAGTTGTGACCATTGTTGACCTTCAAAAGTAGGTCAAGGTCACTGGCCTTCAATCCCATGCGAAGTACTCCTCCAAAGCATGTACCCACCAAATATGAAGTTTCTGCAAGCAATGGGTGCCGAGCAATGTTGTGGTGAAGGATTTGACAGTTGTGACCATTGGTGACCTTGAAAAGTAGGTCAAGGCCCCCAGCCTTCGAACCCATGCGAAGTACTGCTCCAAGGCAAATACCCACCAAATATGACGTTTCTGTGAGCAAAAGGCGCCGAGCTATGTTGCGGCAAAGGATATGACAGTTGTGACCACTGGTGACCTTCAAAAGTAGGTCAAGGTCACTGGCCTGTGAACCTATGTGAAGTACTCCTCCAAGGCATGTACCCACCAAATATGAAGTTTCTGCAAGCAATAGGTGCCAAGCTATGTTGTGGCGAACGAATTGCGGCCGGACAGACAGACGGACGGACAGACAGAAGGATGGATGGACAGATAACCCAGATGCTATATGCCCTGCATTGCAGCGCAAGCACCACGTGGGGCATAATAAAAAGTCTGCAGGTCACAGAACTTTCTCTTATCATGCCCCTGAACTGTCGAATGATCTCCCTGCATCAATAAAACAGTCAGATTCTGTAGAGACGTTTAAGTCCAGACTTAGGACACATCTATTCGCCCTCTCGTATGGCTAGTATGCTGGCATAGTAAGGTACTGTGTTTCTTATCCCTTTAACTCATCTTTTTAGCAATGGAACAGGTTTTGGCCTCACTTAACCTAAATTCTGGGTCTGTTAGTGAAGCTCAGGGTTAGCTGCCGGGGATCATCTTAGTATTTTTTCTGCTTCCCTCTCAATTCACTGCTGGTGAATTCATACCTTAGGTGCAGTTTTTTTTCCGGCCGACTCATTCTGCACTGCATTGTGCTGGACTGTCCATAAGATGCCCTGGCTGAAGCTGATGCAGCACACTGCTGTCTGCTTTTGGAATGTACTCCTCCATGAACATGTGATGGATGATGATGATGGATGGACACTGGCCATGCATCCCAGGGTACTGAATGACCCCCTGCCTGCAGCACCAATGACTGCATGCTCATTTCAGTAATGCAGTTTGCTTTGGATGCTAGTCTGGTTTTTCTGTTTCATTTTTCTTCAGCTTAGTAAAAACTTTGTAAATATCTTTTAACTGGTAGAATGGCCTAAGCAGAGGGTCACCCCTCTGAGTCTGGTCTGCTTGAGGTTTCTTCCTCAATATCATCAGAGGGAGTTTTTCCTTACCACGGTCACCTGTGTGCTTGCTCTAGGGGTTGCTAAGGTTAGACCTTCCTTGTGTGAAGCACCTTGAGGCAGCATTGTTGTGATTTGGTGCTATGTAAAAGAAATAAATTGAAATTAAATTTAAATTGAATGGAGTGGCCAGACGGAAACCACTCCTTAGTAAAAGGTACATGGCAGCCATTTTCAGATCTCTGGAGAGATCTGAAAATGGTTGTGCACCGACACTCCCCATCCAACCTGAGGGAGCTTGAGAGTTGCTGCAAAGAGGAATGGACAAAACTGCCCAAAGATAGATGCACCAAGCTTGTGGCATCATATTCAAGAAGACTTGAGGCTGTAATTCCTGCCAAAGGGTCGTCAACAACGTATTGAGCAAAGGGTCTGAACACTTATGTACATGTTATTTCTTCTTCTTTTTTTATTTTTAATGAATTTGCAAAAAAAACTCCATTTTGGAATAAGACTGTAACATAACAAAATGTGGAAAAAGTGAAGTGCTGTGAATACTTTCTAGGTGCACCATACCGTTTTGTTCTCTTTACAAAAATATTTTGTAAATATTTTGATATGCTTGATTTGAGTGATCATCTGACCCTATCATGGCAAACCATACGATCTTTTACTTTATCAGTGTAGCTTTCATCTGCAGACATGCTTGAATTTTACTTGAGAATTATGACACATTGGTGGTGTGAAGTGCTTGAATTTATTAATTTGAAGGAGGCTCGTCAAACAATGGTCAAGCTGTTTTTGTTTGTAACTTTAAAGATTTATAACATCTCTGACATATTTCCAAATGAAATGAGAGCTACACTTGAATTTATCTCCTCCTTGGGTTAATCAGACAGCTTTAAAGTGGGCAGGGTGATGAAGATTTTGGATATTCAGTGATGTATGACACTGTTTTGAAAGGTGGATATCAGGAGCTTATTCTTCTGCTCAGAACAGAAACAAGCCACCAGCACTGCCAAATCACCATGAGGCTAAGGTAAGCAGCTTACTTCATAATTAGTCATTTTAAAAAGTTGTTTTTACATTTACATTCTCGAACATGCACATGCACACATTTACCCCCGTAGGGATTCTCTCCACGCTACCAGACACCTCTGATGTTTTTGATTGTTCAATGGTGACAAGAAGCGGTTTACTGTGAGTATTTTTTAGTTACATTATGTAGCCAGTTAGCTTGTGATGGTATTTGTGTTCTAAAGCAATACTGCACTGATTAAAATGTTTTTTTGTCACCAGTGAAAGGATGAACCTACAAATGTAATAAATAAAAAAAAATTGAGACCAAGTTGAAAAATGCCAGACTTTCCCCTTTAATTACAGATTTGCATCATCAGGACAGCTATTGTAGTGATGATACTGCTATGTCCAAACAAAAATGAAAGGACAGTTCTCATGCTCTTTGGGAAGGACAGTTAAAGTCGGTAAATATGAAAATTGACTGCAGCAACAGTTCATTTAAAACAGGGGTTTTCAAAGTGTGGGAGAGTGAGGCCCCCCACAGAAAACAAATGAATAGCTGCACCCCCCCCCCCACCCCACTGCTACACATACACACAATTTCAACAACTTGTGTGCTTCTTTTTATTCTTTTAAACATGTTAAACACATTTTAAATAAATGTATGTGTTTTTAAGGAACTGTCTATATGTTTACAGCCTTTATAAACATTTTAAACATATGTTAAAGTATTTTCTATTCTTTAACACATTTTGCACCCTTTTCAAACATTTTAAACGTGTTTTTAAAAACTTTCTATTTTTACCTTTTGTCATATTTTAAACATTTAAAGAAAAAAAAACATTTAGCCATATCTGTGTGTTTTTAAACATCTTTGGCATAACTAACACATTTTAACATAAATAATATTAATTCAACTTTTATACATATATACGTAGTCTCTCACCCTAGTCTCAGTCTCATCTTGTCTCGTCTCACCTCCTCTTTAGTGAGTCTGCAATGAGTCTGGGTCTTTGACGCACACAGGTGGCTGATGCGTGGATGCACTGTGGAGAGGAGCAAATGAAGATCGTCCTCTACTTTCTTTTTTTGGTTGCCCCAAACATTGTCTTCTCACTGGTAGATTTACACACTAAAAATGTATCCATTTTGCTCCAGTCATGTTACCTAACAATGTTTTCTTTTTCCTTTTTTCCCCTTCTTCTTTTGTTGGTTAACCATAGTTACAGTTATTTTTTGCACCCCCCCCCCCAGGTGTGGCACACCTCACAGTTTGAAAACCACTGATTTAAGACATGGATTGCAAAAAATTCCATGTAAAATAAATATGAAAATATTACTATATTAGCCAGGAATTTTTCTTTATTCTCTTGGAAATACATCTGGAAAAATGGAGATCATTCTCTCTTCAGGGTCATAAGTTTTACATGTCATATACATCCACAGCGGTCGGGTTACCAAAACAACACTGCGCAAACTGCATCGAGAGTGCTTTTGTAAAATATTCCATTTTTTATTTGTAAAAACAAGCATTTTTATGGAGCCCTGGAAGTGTCATCACAAAATGTTTTGCATGTGGAGAGAATGTGCGCTCATTTTATTAGTGCCGTGCACACGTTTGATGATGTTGTAAACGTGCATAAATGTTGGCTTGACACTGTGCAAGTTTTGGCCATTTTTCAGATGATTTTTCATTCGTGCAAGAATTTTCAGGACCGAGTTTCAGGTTAATCGTGCGTCCTGCATCGTGTAGTGTACATGGAGTAACAAGCTGCGTTTAACATCTCACGACCACCTCCTGATCACCGATCGTATGGTTGAATGAAAATCAAATCTGTTTGATATTATTCTGGTCGGCCGTCATGAGGTTATCCTGCTGCTGAAGAGCAACAAGCATCCAACCACTCGCACTGTGCCTGTACAAACACCGCAGAGCTGTCTTGTAATGTTACTTTTTTGTTGTTGTTTTGTATTGTTTTTAAACTTAATTTGTAAAAAAAAAAAAAAAAAAGCCATTTGCAAAGCCAAAAAGTTGATTTGACAACCATCTGATATAACCGGGGTCAAAATAAATAGAACTCTGCCATCTACTGGTGCCCAGACGCTTAATACTTAGGGCGAATACTGCAATGAACACTACTGGCCAGTAGATGGCAGTAGAGGCCTACAAAAACTTGCCAAAACAAAATTCCAGATAATCCGTGTCTGCTACATTTAAGATGTGTGGAATTTAACAAACGCAAATACAATAACGTCTATAAACCCAAAGAATATATTCACGAGAGTTTTAGGCACTAGAGTTTAATGCTGCTGTCCGTGGAGCCTGATCAGAGTGTCTGAAATGCATTTGTCCTGTCGTGAACGTACTGAGATTACCCTATCACCCATAATGCACTGCTGGGCACAGCATGTGCTCACTAAAACCTTAAAATTAGCACATTACTTTAAAACTAAAACATATAACTGATATTTTCACTTTATAAAACGTCAGACATCACAGTAATTTTAAATAACTTGTCCAAAATTAGTTTGGTGAAAATTTGAACCATAAGTTAAAAATATATGCCTCTGGATGACTTGGGTGATATTGGCAGCGTATCAGTATGGTGTTAAAGGAAATGATTTTTTTTTTTTTTTTTTTTGTGAGACCAGTTCTCTTTTGCCTGTAGAGGATAGAGTGGTTTCTTCTGGAAGCAGCTCTCTTCTGTTTGCAGAGAGTAGAACTATACATTTGTTAGGAAACTTTTAACAGGTAGGTGCTCAACTGATTTTAAGTGTTTGTCACTGTTCATCTTTGTTTACTATGTTATTGGTCTAAAAGTTATCAGACAAAAATGTATCGGAAGATAATTAGTCCAATAATGTTTTTTAAAGTTATCTAAAAAGATAATCCGATAATGAAAATATTATCTTCGATAATTATCGGATTATCGGAACTGTGCCCACCACTGCTTAGGATGCAGCACAGAACCAGAACTCTACACCACATTTCTCTGTGAATCCAGTGCCAAAATGAAGGGAGAACGATGCAGGCAGCCAGCATATGAAATAAATGGCATTTTAAAGTGGAGAGACAGGGTGTAAGAATGGGTTTGAATCTCACCGGAGAGGACAAACTGCCCACTAATGGAAAAAAGTTTGTAGAAAGGACAGCCTGCCTATTTGTAAGGACGGTTTAGAACTTGAGCTGCATTCACATTACTAGCAGAAGTGACTTGAATCTAACCTTCTTTTTTGTGTGTGCCCGCATGTACACGTTAACATATTACAAGATATACATACTTGATCTAGTTTTGTTAACCTTCACCACACAATGTGGTTGTTCAACAAAATATAATCAATCAATTTAATAAAATATACAATTAATTGTATTGTATTGTACAGTATAATCTGTTTCATATTAAACAACCAAAGTATGTGGTACCGGTTGACAGAACTAGACCAAGTGAATATAGCAGAGGGTGAATGTGCCAAATTAAATTATTTGATGTGAGATTTGGGTTCCTTACTGTTTTATGAGCCATTCTGGATATGTCAAGTTTAATTTATGTATTTTTCCTATTGCCTTCCTTTGTGTACAGTAGTGTTCAGAATAACAGTAGTGCTATGTGACTAAAAAGATTAATCCAGGTTTTGAGTATATTTCTTATTGTTACATGGGAAACAAGGTACCAGTAGATTCATTAGATTCTCACAAATTCAACAAGACCAAGCATTCACAAAAAAAAACAACAACAAAAAAAAACGGAGACGCGTGGAAGAAAACGGAAAACAACCATCAAAATAGATAGAAGAATAACCAGAATGGCAAAGGCTCACCCATTGATCAGCTCCAAGATGATCAAAGACAGTCTGGAGTTAACTGTAAGTGCTGTGACAGTTAGAAGATGCCTGTGTGAAGCTAACTTATTTGCAAGAATCCCCCGCAAAGTCCCTCTGTTAAATAAAAGACATGTGCAGAAGAGGTTACAATTTGCCAAAGAACACATCAACTGGCCTAAAGAGAAATGGAGGAATATTTTGTGGACTGATGACAGTAAAATTGTTCTTTTTGGGTCCAAGGGGCGCAGACAGTTTGTGAGATGACCCCCAAACTCTGAATTCAAGCCACAGTTCACAGTGAAGACAGAGAAGCATGGTGGTGCAAGCATCATGATATGGGCATGTTTCTCCTACTATGGTGTTTGGTCTATATATCGCATACCAGGTATCATGGATCAGTTAGGATATGTCAAAATACTTGAAGAGGTCATGTTGCCTTATGCTGAAGAGGACATGTCCTTTAAATGGGTGTTTCAACAAGACAATGACCCCAAGCACACTAGTAAACAAGCAAAATCTTGGTTCCAAACCAACAAAATGAATGCCTCGCAGATGTGAAGAAATCATGAAAAACTGTGGTTATACAACTAAATACTAGTTTAGTGATTCACAGGATTGCTAAAAAAGCAGTTTGAACATAATAGCTTTGAGATTGTAGCGTCAACAGCAGATGCTACTATTATTGCGAACACCCCCTTTTCTACTTTTTTTACTAATAGGCCAATTTCATAGCCTTAAGAGTGTGCATATGATGAATGCTTGGTCTTGTTGGATTTGTGAGAATCTACTGAATCTACTGGTACTTTGTTTCCCATATAACAATAAGAAATATACTCAAAACCTGGATTAATCTTTTTAGTCACATAGCACTACTATTATTCTGAACACTACTGTATGTGCTCGGAGATCAGATTTAGTTCTGATTTCATTCTGCATTCTATGTCATCACTGGTGATATGACTGATGTGAGGTCAGATAATGGTCACTTAAACAGGAAAAAACAAAAAAAGATTCAGAAACAAATATCACAAGGACTCAGAAATGGACTGACTGTCATCAGAAACTATAACGATAAGTAAAGTCAGCACTGCAGAATCACTCGCATCTACAAAAAGCGTCTGCGACTGCCACACGAACGAAGAATTGCATGCCACTCGTGGAAAATTGGAGCCGCCTCAAACACCTCGTACAGCTGTCGCCACAACCATTCGCACACACCAGCAGCCGAAAGACAGTCAGTGCCCTGCAAGTGCCCATTCAACCTCCTCTCGACAGGTGTCGACCAAATTCCAGGTGCCACACAGGAACATCCAACACCACTAGCTGGGCACTTAGAAAAGGCGGGGCTATTTGCACTCCTGGCATGATAGTGGAGTGCAAGTAACACCATTTGCACCCCCATGTGCCCCACAACACATGTGGCATGCCAGTGTGTGTCATGCCCCCAACACAGGTGGCATGCTTGTGTGTCACGCCCCCCAACACGTGGCGTGCATGTGTGTCACGCCCCCCAACACATGTGGTGTGCTTGTGTGTCATGCTCCCCCCTGCTCCCCTCTGCAACACATGTAGTGTGCAGGGGGAGCACACTTGCATGACATGCTGATAATTATGTACAGACAGCCTGGAGTGACCGTGTCAGCGCACACATCGGCAGGCTGTGCCAGCTGAAAAGGACCGTCAGATCATGTGTACGCTCAGCTGGCGATCTGAATGTCACGTCACCCACATGATGCAGTGGCCTTTGGTGCGCCGCTCGCTGGACATGCAGGGCTGGACATTCCTGTCGAATGACATTCCGGTCTGCTGCGCAATATAGTCGGGATGTGGAACTGTTGATTTATGCGATGAGACGCACAATTCAACAGAACACCGGCTTTGCGCACTGCTAGCTGTTAGCGTGTTAGCTGAGAGTGAGAGAAAGGTCGCGTACCAATGCCGCTCCTGAAATGGGTGAATTTAAGCTACCATACGAAAATATTGATGTGGATTCTGATACAGAATTACCGTTTCACATTTGATGGATTTTCACGTTTGATGGATTACTCCGCGCCCTGACCGCTGTTGTTGCTCCATGATAAGCCCCACTGACTGAATTACCTACAGAAAAATAAACCGTACAAACAATGGAATTGGATTAGAATGGAAATAACCCCCTTGTGTCTGATGATTTGCGTACATTCATGCTGTTATATGGTCACAAATATCCGTTGTTGGTAAAGCTCAATTTGCGACCGTATAACCAGCATGAACGTCCGCAAATCATCAAACACAACAGGGTATTCCCTAAATATAATTAATTTTTGGTGATCACCTGTGATTTGCAAAGAAATGAGAGTGTGTGTTATCCAATTTTTACAATAATTTTCCTGCAGCTGGCAACCCTCTTTTTGTTGTCATGTACACTGACAAAAAAACCCCAAAACAAAACAAAACAACAAAACAAATAATAATAATCATAATAATAATGATATAATGAAACTTAAATCGAGGCTTATCTTCATAATTAACTGGTTTATTTAAAAGGAGAAAAATCACATTTGATTTCATGTGTATAGAACAAAGTGCTACAGGAACAGTTTTGTTCCACCGCTACACTTACAGTATAGATGAATAAATCATCATAACAAATTGTGCACCATTTTAGGTGGTTGCCAAGCTGTGGTCTAATGTGGCTCTGAGCACTTTTATGTCTGTGTCAGTTATTTGTAGGTACAGTGGGGGAAATAAGTATTTGATCCCCTGTCAATTTTGCAGGTTTCCCCACCTACAAGAATGGAGAGGTCTGTAATTTTTATCCTAGGTACACTTCAACTGTGAGAGACAGAATCTTAAAAAAAAAAAAAAAATCCAGAAAATCACATTGTATGATTTTTAAATAATTATTTGCATTTTATTGCATGTTTCTGCGTAGGCTCTCAGTTGTCCAGGTGGTTTCCATAGTAGAGAAGCTTGAATCTTCGCTGGACTGGGTTGCTTGATGTGAGGATCTTTCCGCTTCAAATCGCAGAAGCTTCCTCAGCTAAAATTCTTGCTCTGGTAGTCTGACATCTGTCTTGACTCTTGTAGAGAAGAAAGATTCAAGACAGAAGTCAGACTACCAGAGCAAAAATTTTAGCTGGGGAAGCTTCTGCGATTTGAAGCGAAACGTCCTTGCGTCAAGCAACCCAGTCCAGTCGAAGATTCAAGCTTCTCTACTATTTATTGCATGAAATAAGTATTCGAACACCTACCAACCAGCAAGAATTCTGGCTCTCACAGACCTGTTGATTTTTCTTTAAGAAGCCCTCTTATTCTGCACTCTTTACCTGTATTAATTGCACCTGTTTGAATGTGTTACCTGTACAAAAGACACCTGTCCACACACTCAATCAATCACACTCCAACCTGTCCACCATGGCCAAGACCAAAGAGCTGTCTAAGGACACTAGGGACAAAACTGTAGACCTGCACAAGGCTGGGATGGACTACAGGACAACAGGCAGGCAGCTTGGTAGAAGACAACAAATGTTATAATTATTTATTTATTAGAAAGTGGAAGAAACACAAGATGACTGTCAATCTCCCTCGGTCTGGGGCTCCATGCAAGATCTCACTTTGTGGGGTAAGGATTCTGAGAAAGCTCAGAACTACACAGGAGGACCTGGTCAATGACATGAAGAGAGCTGGAACCACAGTCACAAAGAATACATTAGTAACACATGATGCTGTCATGGTTTAAAATCCTGCAGAACACGCAAGGTCCCCCTGCTCAAGCCAGCACATGTCCAGGCCCATTTGAAGTTCACCAGTGAACAGCTGGATGATCCAGAGGAGGCATGGGAGAAGGTCATGTGGTCATATGAGACCAGAATAGAGCTTTTTGGAATCAGCTCCACTCGCCGTGTTTAGAGGATGAGAACAACCCCAAGAACACCATCCCAACCATGAAGCATGGAGGTGGAAACATCATACTCTGGGCCTTAACCAATTGTTAAGGTCTGTTTTTCTTAGGGATCAAATACTTATTTCATGCAATAAAATGCAAATTATTTAAAATCATACAATGTGATTTTTTTTATTTTTTTTTTATTGCTTTTTTTGTTTTTTTAGATTCTGTCTCTCACAGTTGAAGTGTACCTACGATAAAAATTACAGACCTCTCCATTCTTTGTAGGTGGAAAAATCTGCAAAATTGACAGTGGATCAAATACTTATTTCCCCCACTGTATATGTTGTCCTATATGTTTAATAAGTTGGATGCTTTCTGTTCTTCAACACAATTCTACCTACGGGTATCAATAAAGTAACCTGAACCTGGGCATGGGAATGCTAGTAACTTTTTAGTTTAGATTTTCTTTTGACCCACAGATGAAGACCAAAAATTAGGGAGGAAAAAAGGCCACACTACATAATTAAATTTCTGTCAAACTTAAAAGTTTTGCAGATTAGTTAATGTTAAGTATTTACACATTTAGCCTAATATTAATAAGCCTAAAGAATAGGCTTGCACCTTACTTTTGTTGTACTTGTTACAATGACAATAAAGAATCTGAAATCTTTACAAACATCAAGCTAATTATTTAGCTAAATGTTGAGACAAATATGTATTTTAATAAAGAGCTAATTGTTCCTCCCTGAAAGACAGATTAATAAAGCATCTAATGACAGACATTAGCATGTAGAGGTGCAACCGTTTAGTCAAATTTGCATTTCATGGATGTTTTGTATGTGTTATATTGTAGCCTGCATTCTTATAATGTCAGTTTCAATTGCAATTTCAGGGGCATTTCTAAAATATATATATATAAAAATAATAATAATAATAATAATAATAATAATGGCTGTTTGTGTAAACCTTTTGTTTTTTTTTGGGGGGGGGGGTGTTCGGAGGGGGTCTCGACCGAGGAATAATTCAGTGTAGAACCGCCAGTGTATCTGTGCATTACAGGACAGAGTGCCAAAAGTGACATGAACAAAACTGCAAAGTCTTGCAAGCGCTTGCAAAACTATTGTGGGCACACGTGAAGACCATACATTTTCTTTTTTAACAACACACAACAGTACAACACTTTAAACACGGATATCTTTTTATTAAGACAAGTACTCTGATTTTTTTTTTTCTTTTGTAAAAATGTTGGTGAACTAATACAAAATATGCATGGCCATATGAGAAACATTTTGTTCACTACACAAAAAGTAGCCTGGGTAAAGGGAAATTTAAAATTCAACAACAAAACAACCACCTGGGGTCATAAAACAACCAGCGCCCCTCCAGGCATTTATGAGTTTCACTCAAATATTGAAGACGTGTTACAGATCGTTCATAAAACTTCATGTCACAGTAAATACACCATCATTTCATCCATGAAAATGCATTTGAAGAAGGAAAAAAGCAAACTTTTAAAGAATAAACAGATGTTTGATTTTCGGTGATCACGTTCTATAATAAATTCTAAATAACCGATGAGTAAACGGTTACAGTCGAAGAAGATTTATGAACATCATTGTGACTTTGTTGACACTGACTGTACATAATTTGATATTGTCTGCTTAACAAATCTAGTGTTCTTTCTTTGTGAACTAGGTCTATGCAAAATAACATTTACTGCAACAGTGCACCATATTAAGAACACATAAACATGTACAACTGAGAAAAACATGTACATCTTGTGATTTCTTCACATTTTGATTAGCTGTGGTACTACGGTATACACTGGGGGACTTAAATTTGCATTCTACCTGAGATGCAAAAAAACAAAGCACAACTATTAAAACCCATGAACCTGAGAGAGAGAAAATAAAAATACTAAATATCAAGTATTACAAACAAAACTGAATGAAAATGGCGCTTACAGCAATCTTTAAAGGGACACTCCATCATCTCCCCCAGATCCAAGTCCTCCACCCGAAGGCATTTTGTTTAAAACCGCGCACGCCCCAGCTGTAGTGACGGGATTCAAAGGATGTGCCAACTTTACTTTTGGAGCTTCTCTTGCAGTCAGAATGTAAATCATCTTTCTGCTGAACATGTCGGCTACAAGCCCAAAGGCCAATAAAACACAAAGGAATGGAGCGAACCCGTGCACAATTTCTTTCCTGAATCACACAAACAATGGAATTGGCTTTTTAGAATGACAAACAGCTTGGTGTTTGTATTTTTACCTCTCTCTCGGCTGAGGAGGCCGCAGGTTGTGTGAACGCTCCTCTTTGTGTGTTTGCTTTGTGCAGCGCGTCGTAAAAAGTCACACACGGGTTGATAACGTTTTTTGGAGAGATGGTGTTTGAAATGGAACCGTGGAAGACTCAAAGTTCCTTTCATATCCTTCATTAATAAGTTTTTTGTTTTTACCCAATAATTCTGCAATAATTTTTGATTTTACAGTCTTGGTCACATTAAAAAGGAAACTGAAATTTTTTTTTATTGGCCTTATAATAATTGTTATTTGTTTAGGCAAACAATTATGTGATTACCTTAATTGAGTTCACGTTAATCCTATTAGCTATCTGAAGTTTTCAAAATATCAATGCATCACAAGTTACAACATACACAATAATACTTATTGGTGTATTATGCAGTAATTTTTGTTGTGGGCAGCACAGTGGCTGAGTATGTAGCACTGTTGCTTCACAGGAAGAAGGTCACGGGATCAATTCCCACCTGTGGCCTTTCAGTGTGGAGTTTGTATGCTCCTCCCACATCCAAACACATGCAGGTAGATGAATTGGAAACTTTAAATTGTCCGTAGGTGTGTGTGAATGTGTTTGTCTGTCTATATGAGGCACTGCAACAGACTGGAGTCCTGTTCAGGGTGTACCCCGCCTCATGCCCTACGACCGCTGGGATAGGCTACACCCCCCCACCCTTAATTGGACTAAGCGGTTGGACAGGAGTGAGCATTGTTGTTGTTGTTGTTGTTGCAATACTGGGGTTGGCCACTGAGGGATTGGTTGGTACCATAATATATATATATATATAAACTGTGTTGCATTTATTTTGTTAAAATTCAGCCATACATATATAGTGGTCAGTACATATATTGAAGGTATTGCAGGGAATAGTTTGTGCAGTTTGATTCGTTGTATTTGTCCACACCACATAGGTTGTATTGTTGGGTGAACTTGTTGGTTTGTTGTCAAGATGATTATTCTTGGACTGATTTTTGAAAACAACAGTACTCTTAGAAATGATTTTTAACAAGAGAAATACAAAGTATGGCCTATGCTGCCACTTGAATGCTATTAAGTTGGTGCATGGTTTTATAGCAGAGGTGATAGTAAAGTCTGGAAATTATTTCTGTTGTGAAAGAGGGTATGTGGTGTATTTGTATAGTGAAAAATTGCCACTTTACAATTGGTATGTTGTGTACTGACCTACATTTTCAAAAGGATAATTCCACTGGCCTCCCCAATACACCACCAATAACTGTTTTCAGTTACCTAATTAGTGTTGCAGTTATTTAATTAGTGTTAATTTGTGTTGCTCACTAATTCGTGTTGCTCACTAATTGTGAAGCAATGAAAATCAAGATGGCATCCGTAGGGGCCACACTGGACAATGAACAACCCACCTCTAGCCCTCCTCAATTCACCACCAAGAAATTACTTCAATCAGACAAGGTGTTCTTTTAGTTATTCTACGGAAAAGAAAATCAAGATGGTGCCCATGGCGGCCATACTGGATGACAGATGACCCTCATTTTAGAAAGTAACCTTCCTCTAGCCTTCCCCAGTTCACCACCAAGAAATGGTTTCAATCAAATGCGGTGTTCTTTAGTTATGAAAATGGTATAATTGAAATAAAAATTGCAAAATGTTGGGTTACTGAAACTGATCTAGCCTGGAAAGGATATGGTTACATTTTGGGATGGATCTGGATAGATGTTTAGTGCCATAAAAAAGGAAGCAAATTAACAATTTACAAATTTTCATCTTTGTGATTTGTAAGACTGTGTATCTTTCAGCAGGTGGAGCACATGAGGCACATAAAATAGATTAATGGGACTTTGATTTATTGTGGATTTGAAGGAGTGCCCCTTAATAAAAAAAAAAGCAGTGTCAACTTAAAACCACTTAAGATAAATGTAAAAATTTAAAATGAAGCTTGTCATGCAGCTAAATAATTCCATGACACAAACACTATTGTCGCTTTTAACAGTTTTTAATATTCTCTGATATTTTTAGGTAGCCTTGTCCTTCCAGATATCCAAATAAATAACAAATAAAGCAAAGCAGAGAAAATAACTACAACCAAATTCATGATTTTTTTCCTTTGCAAAATGTGACGATTAATTAAGACAATAAATATTACATCTTGGCATACAACATTCTTATCAGTAGAAGCTGCCACACCCCCCTGATCAACAAAGAAATCAGGCATTTTTTGTTCTTCTTTTCTTTTGCAACATCAACATCATTCCAGCTTTTACTCGGCAGGTCGTGATGGTGATGCGTGTCTATGGCGCATGAATACAAACACTGTGATTGATTACTGGTCCTGTTTTACAGTTAGAAGAAATGCACTGGTTTTACTGCGGTTTTACTGTTGATAAGGATAAGGACCGTAAGCCTCAGAACCCGAGAAGGCACTAATGAAGTCCTTCAGTGTTTATAAGGAGCAGTGACAAGAGGTGAGTTTAAGGCAGTGGTTAAACTTCTGGATTTGCTCTTCATCTGGTAATAAATGAAACCACAAGTTGTAACAAATGTATGAGCCGCGCATGTGTGCACGCCGCCACCGCCTCTGTGCAGGCTCTTCTATTGTGTCATGGGGGGGTGGGGGGGATCATTTGTGACACTACATGAAGGTTTGAGGCTGCAAGATGACAGAAGGGAAATGATCTTTTCCAAACTGAGTCTGAAGCTTTGCACAAATCTTTGATAAGTTGCAAGGCCGAGAGCCCTCAAGTTATCAAAGAGAGCCCAAAGGTAAAATGTCTTTACAGGCAGAAAGGAAGTGATTCATGTTTGCACAGAGTCAGTGTTTGTTTATTCGTGTGGGGGCAAGGCCAAAAAAAAAAAAAGCCTCTGGAGCAAAGAATTCGAAGCTGGGAATTAACGCTGACTTACATATCGTGGTGTTTTTCACTCGCTGTGGTCTGCAGGGGTAGCTGCCAATCAGGACCCTGGGGGAAGCCTTAGAGCGGTGGACGCGGCAGAGTGTGGCACTGCAGATCTGACCCGATCAGACCTATGGTTATTCATGTAAACATCACTGAAGGCGTAACATTCCACAAAATGACAAAAAGCTAAGAAAGCTCAGAAAATGAAAGTCCTGTTAACATTTTTGAATAAATGGTCACTATTGTAAGATAAAAAAAAAAAATCTATTACTCAGAGCAAAGGAATGTGTGAAACAGGCTTTCACCTTATCCATACATTGTAGGCTCTGCACACAGAGTTGTAATTATCATATTTCATCTGGGTTCAATTGTAGAGGTGGTGAGAAAAGTGAAGGAGTTGATCATTTAAACCAAAGCAAATGTGGCCGACAGCACCATAACTTAGACATTTTTATCAGATTCTGTCATCAGCACTGCACAACCAGTTGTTCTTTTGGGTTTGAATGTGTGAACGTGGATCTGACCCGACGCCAGCAGACTGTCTGCTAACGGACGGCGAGCATGAAAGGTCACTAGCGAGTGCAGCAGTATAGCAGAATGTATCAATGTAAAAATCATTCACTTAACTATTCAAGAGAACATTCAGGTTTTCTACAAATATATTTTGACTCTTTATAATTACAGTGTGACCTCTCAGGAAATGAAAAGTCAAATTGTAATTAGAATCATCAGTAAGGACGAAAGAATTGAAAATTTCGTTGAAGTAGGTTTTTGAATTCCATCGTAATTTGATGTGTCACGTTAATCAAAAGTTCTCAGAGGGCACATATCTAAGCCTGGCATTTAGGGAAATTGTTATAACCCCGTCACACATAGCCAAAACCATGCAGAATGCCGTCAGAATTAAGAATCAGCGCACATCTGAAAGTGTTGGATTTGGCCCCGAGTGTGATGCACATGTTCAAAACCCTCCAGGTGCCGTCGAGATGGGACACCTATCCGATGGCGGTCCATGTGCAATCTGACAACCATCTGACCGCAATTTGCAATGCCTGTCGACACACTGTGCCACGTTTGTCCACATCCACTGTACCCTGGCCAGGCAGGGTGAAGGAAATGATGTTATGTAATAACATGTATGTGGTACTGTGTGCGCGTCAGAGGCTCTGTGCAGCACCCAGCAACGCAGCTGAACGGGATGTCACCGCTGTAACGCACTTATTATTACACGCACACCTCCTAAGTCTGTAGCAGGTATGATGTGGAAATGTTTGCCCAGCACATGACGACATAAACAAACATGTAACTCACCTCCGGTACCCCGTGTTCCATAGCGTGGTGCAGACAGCTGGTCAAGTCCCTTTCACCCACCTGTGCTGTGTGCTGGCAACGTTGATCAGCTGACAAAAGCATGATTCACCTCTCGCATAAATAAATCCCATGTGATCCGCCGTCCTACACCGATAATCAAACTACAGTTGTGTTACAATGTGCATCAAGTAAAATGGCCACAAAAAAGAGTTTAAAAAAGAGATAAGAGAAAGTCCACTGGCTGCATCTGAAAGTTGCACACACGTGGGAAGTTGGTGCACTGCCAGCACAATTCAGCAGCAGTTTATAGAGTCCAGCCGGATGAATACAATCTAGCAATGCAAGTATATACTGATCAAACACCTAAAGGCATTTTTCACTGGATTAACAGCAGGCAAGCACTGACAGCTGTTAGCCTGTGTGTGCGCTCTCCGGATGGACAGCTCCTGTGCTCGTGTGCACACGCGAGCCTCACGTGCACACGTGCGTCCCACATGCACACGCAGAGTGGCTAGTACAGCATTTATAAACACATATATATGCAGCTGAGCAAACATTTTGGCCACACACTGACATGCTGATTTGATCACCTGTTCTACACACGCAGGCACAGGTGTGTGTGTAGAACAGGTAGCGGCTCGTTTCAGCCATTGTGAATACGCGTGCAGCTGAGCGGACACACACTCATCACTCGGATCACCTGTTCTACGCACGTACACGCGTGTACTCAGTCATGTGAGACACACACCGATGAGAGGTCAGTTTAGCGCTGGGAATGTGAGGACGAGCAGAGATTTGATTGCATGAGTGAGTGAGTGAGTGAGGGAGGGAGTGACAGCTCCAATGTCCGTGCCGTCTGACAGCACTTTGTGTCATCTGACTGTTGTCTGAAAAATGTTTGGGCTGCATCCTGCAGGTGTGCACGAGGCAGTCTGGATGCGTTCAAACACGGCTGACCACGCCTCTTTTCCTCCCAACTGTGTTGGATTATGGCAATATTTGCCGTGTCAGGAATGGTTCCTCCACATTTTTGCTATGTGTGACGGGGGCTTTAGTTTATTGACAATAAAATGTCCAAACTCATTTTCATAAAATTTGTCATTTAGCTACATATTAGCATGGAGCTGCAAATTTGACCTTAAGAAGTGTGATAAAAATCTGATTTGGGGATTTTCAGGTGTTGTACTGAACAACAAATGGAATTACGGTGCAAATTTTCACTTTAAATATCTAAAAGTCAGCTTTAATTGGCCAAAATTTCATATACCTGGATTAGAATCTCTACATGCCAACCCTGTCATCACGATGCGACCCTGACATAAAGCTAGCAAAACATTCTGTTTAGTTTGGCTTAGACGGGTGTTAGCATGCTACTGTGAAAAAGTTTTTAAAAGCTACAACCATGAAAATGCTTGTAATAAATGAGTGAGTGAGCACTGCTGCACAGAAAACTGACTGAGAAACTGTTGATCAATTATTATCGCCTAATTTACATGATAAAGTAACAGGCTAACACATATTAGCATCAAAAATGTCTAGGAAAATGATGTGATTGTTTGCTGGATATCACCTCAGAACTCTTGATTAGAACTCTTGATTGAATATATTTGAGTTGAGTTACATTTTTTTATGATTGTTATAATGAGAAACTGATATTGATAAATGTGTAACCTCATTGTAAAGTTAATGTCGGGACATAAAAAAAAAATCCATAAGCGGTACTTTTAGGTAGAAATTTAAAAAAATTACAAAGCACCAAAATGCTAATTAATACAAAGAAAAAAACTGCACCAGTTTTAATGAGTAACTGGGTGTTAAAAATAGATTAAATTGTCAAATCAACAAAGTGGTTTGTGTTGTCCGAATTTTTGAACAGAATCAAAACTCAATTTATTTAATGCACCGCCAAACATAAGAAAACATACATTTTTAGCAGCCGATTGTTTACATTTGTTACCAAAGAGAAGCACTAACTCAGTGTATACCAGTCACCGCCTAGTGGCTAAAATAGGTACTGCACTGAGCAAATGCTGAGAATAGGTATAGTTTAAATGGTTGTTTGCAGGATTTTTACAACTGATTTAAGGTTAACTGAAGTTGAATACATTTTAACCACCCCTATACTGATGGTGTAGTGTTTTAGATGCATATAATCAATTAAATAAATATTAACTATGATGCAATTCAGATCTCCATAACATTACCATTACATGCTTTTTCCAGGATCTACGAGGTCTGTGAGAAAAGTATCCGACCTTTTTATTTTATGCAAAAAAATATATGGATTTGATTCATATGTTTTTATGTTAGCCAAGCTTGAACCTTCGTGCGCATGCGTGAGTTTTTCCACGCCTATCGGTTGCGTCATTCGCCTGTGGGCAGGCTTTGAGTGAGCACTGGTCCACCCCTCTCGTCGTTGTTTCATTGCGAGGAAATGGCGGAATGATTCCATCAGAATTTTTTCAGAAACTGTTAGAGACAGGCAGCTGGAAACCATTCGAAAAATTTATCTGGCTTTCGGTGAAAATTTTACGGGCTTCACAGAGAATGAGTGTTACTACAGCTTTAAGAATGGCCCACAATGGCGCATGGCGCCCCGCGCTCCGAGCCGCCATCGAGAGGCAGAAACCACCACATCATTTCTAAACGGATCGCTGTGTGGAGCCAGGACCGTCGTGTGCAATTTCTCTGGTTATCACAAGAGCTGGACATCAGCCATTTTCCGGCAGATTTCACTTTTAACAAGAGATTTTGTCATGGAAAGCCACGCGGAGGATTCGCGCGTCACGACTGATTCACTGATGAAGCGAGACAAAGGAACACCTCCGTTTTGGAGTGTTAAAGGACAAGTTGGGACATGTCCAGCTCTCCACAATTTCTCTTATACTCACTTGACTGATAAGCACTGAAAGCCGAGATAGGCTTTCTGAGTAGCTGTCCGAGTGGCTGGTCTCAGACGATCTTGGAGGTTAACATGCTGGATGTGGAGGTCCTGGGCTGGTGTGGTTACACGTGGTCTGCGGTTGTAAGGCTGGTTGGATGTACTGCCAAATTCTCTGAAACGCCTTTGGAGACGGCTTATGGTAGAGAAATGAACATGCAATACACGAGCAACAGCTCTGGTTGACATTCCTGCTGTCAGCATGCCAATTGCACGCGCCCTCAAATCTTGCAACATCTGTGGCATTGTGCTGTGTGATAAAACTGCACCTTTCAGAGTGGCCTTTTATTGTGGACAGTCTAAGGCACACCTGTGCACTAATCATGGTGTCTAATCAGCATCTATCTCAGCAAAGGAGAAGTGCTCACTATCACAGATTTAGACTGGTTTGTGAACAATATTTGAGGGAAATGGTGATATTGTGTATGTGGAAAAAGTTTTAGATCTTTGAGTTCATCTCATACAAAATGGGAGCAAAACCAAAAGTGTTGCGTTTATTTTTTTGTTGAGTGTATGTATATATATATATATATATATATATATATATATATATATATATAACACACGTGTGTGTGTATTTGACAGTTGTGATGAGCAGCTAAAATTTGTGAAGTCTTCTGTCTGATTTGGTTCATCAAAACTTCACTTTGAGATGTTGACACTTAAATTGCATTAGATGTGGAGAATGACACTCAAGATCTCACTAAAAATATCTCTAACCGGAATTGCGACTAGTCAGTAGTACAATGATGATATCTAGAGTTTAATGTTGTCCTAGGGTTTGGAGATGCCTAGGCATGCACCCTGTGAAATTCAGTGAGTGAATGAGTGAGTCCATCCCTTACTTCTCTTCTTGTAATGAGCCAAATTAAAAGGACAGATAATCCAATTAAACTGATTAGACGCTGGTTAACGCTGATGCACCAGATTAACTCAAAAAGCAAGATTGTTTTGCTTCTAGTATAATATACCACAGACATGTCTGGGCTTGTTGCAAGGAATAATCCAATCATCACACACATGATGGAAATTAGGAGCAGGTGTGGTTGACATTACATGAAGCTTGAAATAAGCTTGTCAGTTTCCTCCACTTCCAAAGCCTAGGTCAGTTCTATCTGTCAGAATGTAATTAGAAATGCCTTAAAATCAAACTTTGATTTGTAAAAATGCATTTACAGTTATTGTTAATTGGAATCTCCTCTCCTACAGATTGCCATAATGTGACTCATACGGACACCATCCAACAGAAGCAGCATTTCTTTCTCTCTTTTTTTTTTTTTTTTTTTTTGCTGCTTTTGGTCCATTTATCAAAAAACAAATGCCGACAAAATAATTACCAAAACTAGCACAAATAGATGGAAACATGATTCCTCCCGACCAGATTTTCACCGACTTACAGCAGATCTGAGCATGATTACAACGGCAACAACAACAACAACAAAAAGCAGATTACAATAGATGTTATCTGCCTGTGCGGCTTTACTGTCGTCCACCGAATTGGCAGAAACACCCAAAGAAAGAAGGAATGGTTCTGATTTAATCTGCAGAAAGTGTAACTGTTGCAGCGAGCCTGATGTGAGCACTTCCACCAACACCGAGCTCACGTCGACTAACTGTCAGATTTTTATCTCCAGACTATTAAGGAAGCAGCTGCACTTTGGAGTTTGGAGCAAAGGAACTTCACTGTACTTCTGCTCCAATTCCAGGTGACAAATACTCATTCTGGGATGAGGATTGATTAGTAAGTTGCGACACTGGTATTCGATATGGTTGACCTGACCACAAAGCCGTCAGAGCTGCTGTGCGAGTCATGCAGGTAAAAGCTCTGGATCTGCAGCCATAATTGGACTTTGACCCTGCAAGAAGAAATGTGTCGACAACGTGTTCAAATTACTGGAAGTGTGGAGATTATGCATGAAGTGCGGATAAGGTGGCATCTAGCGGACAGTGGTTCTCAGATCCAGGTACACGAGCAAAGAGCTAGCTGCAGCACACATAGACAAACACCTTAATCTACACCTTTAATCTCCTCCTAAAGCCAAACGCAACAAAGGATCAGGTGGAGTGCATGGATAAAAGAAAAATCCAATCCAACAAGCATGTGGGAAAGAAAGGAAAAATAAACAAAAGAAATAGAACAAGGCACAAAATAGTCTGTAAAATAATTGAACTGTACAGAATAGGCCCCAGCAGTCCAGGAAGGGTCAGACAGGAGGCTCAGAAACGCCTCTTCCCACATGGCCATGCCAGTCCTATTTCCCACATTTCCTTTTGTTCTTTTCACCATCCACACCTCAACCTCCCCCTCCCTCCCCAAGCCTGACCGTAACCAATCAGAGTGCGACACACACCCCAACACGTCCACTTTAGATGTAGTACTCTTTCTTCTCGTCTGTGTTGTTGTGCCCGCCCTCGGCGTTGATGATGGCCGTGTCCGCGTCGGCTGCGTCGTCTGCCCCTTTGGCTTCATGTGTAAAGTAAGTCCCTGCACAGGAGCACAGGACAAATTAGCGGCGCCCGCCCCCTCCCGTGCGCTACAGTCTCATTGCACGCCACTCACTGGAAAAGCACTCGAACTCTGAGATGTGTTCATGATCAAGTATGATTGCACTGCCCATACTTTACCTTTGTGTCTGGCGAAGTATCGACCAAGAACAATGAGTGCACAGAGGATGGCAAACATCACCACGGCAACCACTCCTCCAATGACAGCATGGTCAATTTTCTGTGGCGCCCCCTCGCCTGCTCTGGAGTCTGAAAATAGGACAATAACCGTAAATAATGTCATAATCAGCACAACAGTCAGTCACAAAGCTAATGGCGTCATGTAGAGGTGGACCGCACCAAGCCATTACACCGTCACACCGCCAAAACACCAATCGTGTTAGTTTCCTTCAAGCCATTTACAGAATGAGCGACCACAGAGAAGGGACTGTTGTTCAGAGAAATGCCAGCATATGACGTTTATAGTTTAAAAACAAGCCAATATGAACCACTTAAACCACTTACTGTTTGTTACAGTCAATAAAGTGTGTGTGGATGGTTGCAGAGCATCTAGACAGGTTTGCAGGAGCACTGATTTTTACATTTGCATTTATTTATTTACGTATTTTACGTGTGTCCGTTTGCTTGTTTGTTAACACTGTTACTCAGCACCTAATGAGTCAATTTTCACAAGATCTGGTAACAAGTAAATTACCCATAAGGACAATGGACACAACTGGAAGTTGATCATTGGCTGCCAGCCCGTCTTCTTTTCACCAAAACTTAACTTCTCAAACGAATTAACAGCCGAGACCTTGCCGCACATTCCAGCATCTTTTATGCTCATATCTCCATCAAGCAGGTGATGTGAGCATTTCAGGGCTTCCACACTTTTCCTACTTGAAACCCAAAATTAAATAAAAAAGGCATTTATAAATGTCAGAAATGCATGATTATTTTTTTAACCACAAAGTATTAATGTACAAAAATTAAGATTCTGGGAGTTTTATGGTTCTTGAGTTTTAGGAAGGTCTTGCTATATGGATGGATGGAAGAACAGCAACAAGCTTCTTATATTTGCTGGACAGTAGAATAGTAACAATCAATAAATTGTGGAGATCCAAAATTGTGCTCAGAAACCTTGGCTCAGATATATTTTCTTTCTGTTGTTAGATGCATGAAGGCACTTCTTCTACAAGTATACCAATACATTTAATGCAGTAGTTCTTACATTTGTTTGACTTTTATTTCATTGATTTCATTGGTTAATAAACATCCATTCCTGCATTAAAAGCTGCAACACATTTCATTCTTGTCACAACACTTAAAAGATGTTTTTGCATTGAGGATACCAAGTGATGAAGTGTTTCGAGTGTTTATTTTGTCTCATTTTTCCTGCAAACAGTTCTTAAGGTGTGCAACTGTACAAGGTCGTCGTCACGTTTCAAATGAAAATTCTCCACGCATTCTCTTTTGGGGACAGGTCAAGACTGCAGGCACAGGCCAGTGTAGTACAGGTAACCTCTTCTCTCACAGCAGTAACTTTGATTGATTTATTGATTAAGACAAACCAAAAGATATGTCATAGAGAAAAACAGTTATTTCCAACATGGTTCTTTGCAATGTGTGTAGAGTATGGTTTTGCATTGTCTTGTGGATGAATGCATGGACATCCCTGGAAAAAGGTATCTTGAAGGCCTTATATGTTCCTCTAAAACCTCAGTGTACTTTTCTGCATTAATGCGGCTATGACAGAAGTGTAAATAACCTTTTCCAAGGGGACTGACACAACCCTACACCATGACAGAACCCTGGCTTTTGGACTTGTTGATAATACTCTAGATTGTACTTTTTTCCTTTGATACAGAGCCCACAGTGTTCCTTTCTTCAAAAAAAAAAAAAAACCTGGAATACTGATTCACCTTCCCACAGTGTGATGGTCCAACCCAGATACCCCAGAGCCCAGAGACATCGATGCCACTTCTGGACAAAGTTAATATAAGGCTTACTTTTTGCACAGCAAAGTTTTAAGTGGCATTTCTGAATGTAACTACATATTGTAATTGTATTGTTCACTTCGATAACGGCTAATCCGCTAACTGAAAAGATAACTTTTATAACGCTAAACCAATAAACCATTAAAAAAAATGAGCGGAAGTTACAGCTACACTCTCAGCTACTTTCAAGCCGGTTTTGAGTTTAAACACCACCAACACTTCTGATTAGAGTCAAAGACGATCACAAACCCAACACAACCAACGATTCATCGCTTCTGTCTTTGTGTGCCCTGCTCACTGCTGTAAGAAAAAGTGATGGGCCAGACGGCACCAAGTGGTCAGACACAAATGCAGGATTCAGGTCTCAGCTTCACAGAGTTTAATGTCAGGACTTGCGTGAGTCGGTACACAAAAAGACAGTCCAAAAATAGCAACAGTAACCGAAGCATTTGGCAGAGACAGGTTCCAGAAACAGGCAGACAGGTCGATACACAGTAAAGCAAAAACAGGACTGTGAAAACTCTGAAGACAAACGCTTGGAAGAGGCACAAGGCACAACAATCTCGCAACTGAGGGAGGAAGAAGGTATGACTACTAAAGGGGATGTGATCAGGGTAAAGGCACTGCAGGTGTGTGAGGAAAGATCCAGAAAGAGGCATGGCCCACAGGAAGGGCAGACAGGAGTGAAACACCCTACACCAAACAACACAAAAGAAATCCAGCCACCAAACCCCAGTGCAAAAACTAACAGCATACCCAAAACAGTAAACAATAATCCCCCACAGACCCAATCACGACAAAGAGTCATTTACATTCAACATACAGTGTTCCAGATGTGAGGCAGAAGTCATGAAAAGCAAAGCATGTTTGACTTATGGTTTTGATTTTTAAAGCAAACTAATCCGGATAGTTTATCTACATTAATGTAGACTGTAATTTTTACAAAGTGAAAATGTAACACATATCTTTTAATTTTAAAATAAAGAGCTGATTCTGAAGGTTTGAACATTAACACACACACACATGCTAAAAGGCATTATGGGAAAATGAGCCTCCACTCATCACTGATTGGTTGGTTTATTATATATAAAAAACAACATTCACACTGCCATCCAGTAGCTGGGTCAAAATGCTTACACTGCCATCTACTGGATGGCAGTGTGAATAGTGCCAGCCCAAATATCTCACGGTCATTGCGCTGGATCACACTTAACAGAATTTTCAGTTTTGCAAATGTCTTTTTTTTTTTTACAAATAAAAAAGTTACACATTTTACAAATACACATTTATTTGTAAAAACCAACACACACATTACAGTAATTTGTGTGTTGGTGTTGGTTGATTAATTTGATTTATAAATCAAAACCATTAGTCAAACCTGCTTTGCTTTTCATGACTTCTGCCTCACGTCTGGAGCACTGTATGTTGAATGTATATTACTTCTTTTTGTAGCAGCCGGGCAGCCAGTCCCCTTCTGCTGGGGTAGAGTGGAGCTCAGCTCCTCACAGGTGCAAAACACATAGCAGACAGGAACCAACATGTATGATTTTAGGGTTTATAAATGTTTCTGACCGTTACTAACTATGCCAGCAAAAAACGTTAGCGGAACAAAATTTACTGGAAGCTAATTGGACCACTGATGGTTTGTGAAGTTAGCTGAAAAGCAAATCCGCGAACAAAAAAGTTATCTTTGCTAATTAGGGGTTAGTAGATTAGCGGAACTGTGCCCACGACTCTCCATACCATCTCAATTTTTTTTTTTTTAATTTTTGGTTGTAACTGGGATCAGGCTCAATTCCAAACATGCTGGAGGGATTCCATATTCCATCTGGTCTGGTAATGTCTCAGGAACTCCGGGAGGAGATGGAGGGTGTGGCTGAGGAGAGGAGCATCTGGTGTACTTCACTGAAGTTGCTGCCATTTCAACTTGGCTATAAACACGTCAACGATACTGCTTCACCAATTGTTTATCTGTTTGTGTTGACTAACTAACGAATGTTTGCAGATATGCTCATGGAATTTGACAGACAGATGTCCAGTGTTTTGGACAAATGGAGTTTGTCGGTCAGTGTTTAGAAAATCTGATTACAAAGAGATGCGAGTGGCTGAGGTTCCATCTCCAGATGGCCTCTAGCTGTGTGCACATTTTCAGTGTTCACAGTGCCATCCGGCCTGCCTGAGTGCCTCCAGTGAGTGATGTAGAAAAATGTTGTTTGAGACAGTTATTTCACCATGAAACAGTGGACACCCTCTGCAGTCTCAGAGGAAGTTCACACACTGTAAAATACATTGTGATTTAAGAAGCCATTTCTGGAAGTTATAGAACTTAATCATCAGAAATAGACACAACTCTGGAGATAAATTGACAGCCAGTGTCCCCACACAGAGAAATACATGGCAGCCTCAGGTGTCAGAGGGTAACACCGTGGAGCATTTAGCCAGATTTATCTGTGTGCCACAGTAGACCATGACAAAATCTCAAGCCTTTAAATTTCCAGCCTCAGAATAGCTACCAGGCATTTATCAATACTCCATATCTGTGCACGTTTGGACTGATGGAAGAGCGGCAGCCAAATGGCACCACTGTTCTTTGCTGCATGAGCGAGCAGCTCCATTTTCCATCAGTCTCACTCGTCATGCTCTGGACCTGAATGATTTTGATAAAAGATGAAAAGAGAGAGCGGGATATTTCTCCAAATGGTGAGCGCATAATAAGGCACATCAAGAAGTTGGACGCCACAGCTACATTGTTGGCAACACAAATTTAATCTGTGTGGTTGACAAACCTGGGTGGGGTGGGAGGGTCAGGGTGTTCACATAGAGCCTGCTGCAGATACTGTGTTGTCAGTCTGAAGCTGATAATGATTTAGAAATCTCTGTGATTAAGAGGGATGAACTGATCCTGATATTGATTAAGCCTCAAGCAAGAACCATTTGTATTAACAGATTTGTTTGGAAATGGCATGTATGAGCGATTTAACCCAGTGGGGTCCAGGGGTATTTTCTCAGTTTTACCATACTTTGAGTAATTCACCTTTTTCTTTAAAATTTATTTATCTTTTTTCATCAAAGGACAAAACAAAACCTGCCTAATTTTGTTTAAAGACTTATTGCACACTTTCTGTAAATCCTATAAACTTCTGTTCACTTCTCAAATATAACTGTTTGCCTGCTATATGATATATTTAACTGAAATTGCTGATCCAAACAACCAGTTATTTAGAAAGGAATATCATGGAAATCACCAGGGGTGCCCAGACTTTTACATACCACTGTACCTACTCGATTGCACCTTCATTATTTTTTAGCTTTGCAGGTGCATAAATTTGGGCACTCCAACAGTAAAAATACATCAGTATTTAGTAGATCCTCCTCCTGCAGAAATAACAGCCTCGAAACGCTTCCTATAGCTTCCAATGAGAGTCCTGATTCTGGTCGAAGGTATTTTGGACCATTCTCCTTTACAAACCTCTCAGGTTTGTTGGTTTTCAAGCATGGACAGCCCACTTAAAATCACACCACAGATTTTCAATAATATTCAGGTCTGGGGACTGAGATGGTCATTCCAGAACGTTGCACTTGTTCCTCTGCATGAATGCTTTAGCAGATTTTGAGCAGTGTTTAGGGTCATTGTCTTGATGAAAGATCCAGCCCCGGTGCAACTTCAACTTTGTCACTGATTCTTGAACATTCTTCTCAATAATCTACTGATATTGACTGGAATCCATGTGACCCTCAACTTTAACAAGATTCCCAGTACCTGCACTGGCCACACAGCCACACAGCATGACGGACCCACCTCCAAATTTTACTGTAGGTAGCAAGTATTTTTCTTGGAATGCTGTGTTCTTTTCTGCCATGCATACCACCCCTTGTTATGTCCAAATAACTCAATTTTAGTTTCATCAGTCCACAGCACCTTATTCCAAAATGAAGCTGGCTTGTCCAAATGTGCTTTAGCATACCTCAAGTGACTCTGTTTGTGGCATATATGCAGAAAAGGCTTCCTCTGAATTACAGCATCTCCTTGTGCAAAGTGTGCTGTATAGTTGAACAATGCACGGAGACACTATCTGCAGCAAGATCATGTTGTAGGTCTTTTGAGCAGGTCTGTGGGTTGACTATGACTGTTCTCACCATCCTTCACTTCAGCTTATCTGAGATTTTTCTTGGCCTGTCACTTCAGGCCTTAACTAGTACTGTGCCTGTGGTCTTCTATTTCCTCACTATGTTCCTCACAGTGGAAACTGACAGCTGAAATCTCTGAGATAGCTTTTTGTATCCTTCCCATAAACCAGGATGTTGAACAATCTTTGTTTTCAGGTCATTCGAGAGTTGTTTAGAGGCTCCCATGTTGCCACTGATTAGAAGAGATACAAAGAGGAGAAACATTTGTAAATGGTCATCTTAAATACCCTTTCTCATTGTTGGATTCACCTGTGTAAGGAGGTCAAGGGTCAGTGAGCATACCAAACCAATTTTGCGTTCCAATAATTAGTGCTAAATGTATTGAAATCAATAAAATGACAAGGGTGCCCAAATGTATGCACTAGAGCATGACACGGGAGTGGATTTTCACTCCCGTCCCATCCCGCTTCCAGAAAAAAAAATCCCATCCTGTCCCAATCCTGGACTGGAGTTAAAAAATAAATCCCATCCCGTCCCACTCCTGTAAAGATGACTCCCAATCCCATCCCGCTCCCACTCAAAATCAGTCCCACTCCCATGCCACTCCCGTATGTCTTCGTGGCTAGGATGCGGTTTGACATCTCCCAATTGTGGATGTAGTGCACAGTGACCGTTATGTAATTCGTGTTGGTTCTCTCTTCTAACCACAGATCTGTGGTAAACGCATGGTCTCTGCTCTAAGCGATTTTGAGCGATTGGCGCGTTTGTGGCACGATATTGCGTCGCATCATGTTGCGTTGCCCTCCTCCCCAAGTTGAAAAATCAACTTTTTCGTCTCGTCGCGCCGCGATGACCAATCAGGGACGGAATATGTAGTGACGTGGAGATGTCTGGAGTTTGACTGAAGTTGTGAACATGTCCTGTCTCTGGTAGCAGCCTGTGAGCAGGACTTATGTCTCTTTTGTCCTTTATTTCGCAATTATGACAGAGTTTTTGGAGCGAGCAGCAGCACCACAGCAGGGGGGAGCGGAGTTTCTTTTTCTTTTTATTTTACGTGCGCGCGTGAGCGAATCGTCCATGGAGATTATTTTACTTATTAACTACACAGATATATAATAAAACAAATGGTTTCTAAACACAATTATGACAGAGTTTTTTGGGAAAGAGCGAGGAGCAGCCCTGGAGCAAGCAGCAGTTTCTTTTTCTTTTTCTTTTACGTGCATGCGCGAGCGAATCGTCCATGGAGATTATTTTACTTATTAACTACACAGATGTATAATAAAACAAATGGTGACTGGTTTCTAAACACAATTATGACAGAGTTTTTGGGGGAAGAGCAAGCTGCAGTCCCACAGCAGGCAGCAGTTTCTTTCTCTTTTTTTTTTTATTGTTTACATGTGCGCTAGTGAACGGGACAGGAGGTCATCAAACTGGGTCCTCCATAGGTGGAAGGACTGCTGAAAGCGGCCGTCATCCAGACACAGCTCCTGCAGCAAATAATGATACTCCTTGTATTGGGAGCTTTCCACAACAACTCGCTCCGTGTGATCAAGGGCCATCATAGTAACTTGACTGACAACCGGAGCCGGTGAGCGGAATGGAAGCCCCTCCTATTTGATGACGGCGCACCGGGGTGAATTTTCGCAGCAAAAGCAGAGCGACACACTGGGCGAAGGAGGCGCGTCCGTCGCCACGCAACCCCCGCGAATTTGTAGCGTCTGATCGCGCCCGGTGTGAATGCGGCATAACAATGGACGGGTGTAATTTTGGTTGTTTTAAATAGATGAAAATCATCATCTATTTTTGGCATTCCCCCTCCTGCCCACTCCCGTTCATTTTTATTCCCGTCCCATCCCAATCACGGGATTGATAAAATTTTGACTCCCATCCCGCTGGAATCCCGCAGGAATCACGTGACCCACGGGAATTCCCGAAAAATGTCATCCTCTAGTATGCACCTGCCTAATTTTGTTTAAATAATTATTGCACACTTTAGGTAAATACTAGAAACTTCATTTCACTTCTAAACTGTCAGTGTATTCATCTGCTATATGATATATATAACTGAAATTTCTGATCCAGACAACCATCCATCCATCCATCCATCCATCCATTTTCTTCCGCTTTATCTGGAGTCGGGTCGCGGGGGCAGCAGCTCAAGCAAAGCCGCCCAGACCTCCCGATCCACACACACCTCCCCCAGCTCCTCCGGGGGAACCCCAAGGCGTTCCCAAGCCAGCCGAGAGATGTAGTCCCTCCAGCATGTCCTGGGTCTTCCCCGGGGCCTCCTCCAGACAACCAATGATTTATAAAGGAAAATCATGGAAATTATCAGGGGTACCCAAACTTTTGCATAAAACTGTATTACTGGATTATTACATTTTGTCTGTAGGACTGAATAAAAATCAGAAAGTGTTTTTAGGCAGATAGACCTCTTTTTTTTAGCATTCGTGAGGGTTTAGTGACAGTGTGAATCAGTCTGACATGAACAGAGTGACATTGTGCTCTGAATGACCCTGTAGCAGCAAAATGTACATATATTTATGAATGAATCTGCTCTACTTACAAATGTTGACATTACTCACACTCACATCTTCAACTGCTTAGTCCAGTCAACGGTCACGGGGGGCTAGAGCCTATCCCAGCAGTCATGGAGGTGATGGTCGAGTGGTTAAGGTGTTGGGCTTGAGACCAGAAGATCCTGGGTTCAAATCCCCGCCTGACTGGAAAATCACTAAGGGCAAGGTCTTTAATCGCCTGTTGCTCCCGGTGTGTAATGGGCGCCTTGTATGGCAGCACCCTGACATCGGGGTGAATGTGAGGCATAATTGTTGCTTTGAGTGTCTGATGCAGATGGAAAAGCGCTATATAAATGCAGTCCATTTACCATTTCCATTTACAGAGCGTGAGGCGGGGTACACCCTGGGCATGTTGACATTACTTATCATGCTATTTCATTAGTGTAAATTGAAATGTTCAAGGTCCCACATTATTTTGTCAATCAAGAAACCATTGTCTTATCTGAAGCACTAACAACGGTTATGGTATTAATTTACACAGAAACATCAATGTTTTGTAATGTAAGCAACTAGGGCTTTGAAACAGAATTTTTTTCCCAGCTAGTTTGTTCCGAACAGAGACGGTATTTTAACATTTCTGGTTTTGGGTTCCACCCCGGTTAATAATGTTCTGTCAGCTGTGGGACACTGAAAACACTGTATATGCCAGACCTGTATGTGGTGCTGTAACGCTCCCACAAAAACCAGAGAAGACAGTAGAGTGTACTGTAGCAGGTTGCAGAAGCTACAACTTTTCAAAACAGGACATTAATTAAAATAAAGCCTTTTAAGAGAAAGAGGGTCCGTGTTAATCACCAGACAGGGTGCTGTGTTGTTCTCCGCCTTACACAGAAGCCAGCCAAAATAATGGACCGAGTGCTAAACCCACTGCCGCCCATTGATTGGCTCAACAGCCAAAGCTCCAGTCCTCACACGACCATAACATAACATTAGCCCTAACCATAACAAGGCTACGCTACGAATGAATGTTATTACTACGGCTAAGTACGAATAGCCATTTCCCAAAACCATTCACACACTGAGTAAATATAAAGTCTTTATCTGACCCGTTACGTCATTTCAGTCGGATCCATCATCACAACCTTACAAGAAGACATTCTTGTTTTAGAAGACAACATCTGGGAAATTCTTTAATTCCTTATTGTGGAAGTTACTGAAGAAATGCAACGTTTTTAAGAAGTGTCACTGTTTGTCTGCTCTGAGTGCAGCACTTTGTCCCTACAACAACAAGAAAAATATAAATAAAATATATTCCCGCCAGTGTTCAACCATCTGACATCTTCAGCTGTCTGCTCGCGATGAAAATAAATCTCATTTGATCCACCAAGACAAAAAAAGGAAAGAAAAGAAAAGCATAATGGGCGACGGCTTGCGTGAGTCTTATCACTGAAAATAATGTGTTTTAGATCACTGTGCTTCGTGCTGTGCACCAATTTGGCTCTTAAATCTGCTGATAGTATGCAAACATTCCCTCATTCTGCTGAACAATGAAAGCTTTTTAAACTGAAAGGCTGGTAGACTTTACTATATATATATATATATATATATATATATATATATATAAACTTTTTAAAGCTCTTTAGTAAACTCAAACATCAACCTCAACAGAAGATGGGGGGAAGATCCACATCCAATAAGATTATATGTATTTGCACATGTAAACAAAGGACAGACTGTGTCATTGTTTAGCCTAAATGCATAATTATTGCCAGTGTTCACACTGGCAGTTCAGTGTAAACAAATGGTTGATTTTATTTGGGGAGACCAGCGAGCACATAATCTGGTAGAAGGCAAACATTACTAAAAATATTTTCTTGCAAAAGAGCTCAACAAGTTTGTTTGCAAGTAGGCTGCTAACGAATTTGCTTTGTAAACCCTTGTACAGACAAAGCTGGCTTAGCTAGCTTGCTAGCTAGTGTGGTCATTATTAACAATAAAAAAATACACAAAGGGATGTATTAGTACTAACCAGCCCTGTCTTACAACTGACAATAACCATTATTGTCCTTTCTTTGTGAGATTTTATACTTTGGTAAAGGTGAATTTTAAAGCTTTCATTTTGTGACATGTTGAGCTAATAGGTAGCCTAAATTCTGGATATACGAGGTCTGCCAATAAAGTATCGTACCTTTTTATTTTTTTTTTTAAACTATATGGATTTGATTTATATGTTTTCACGTTAGACAAGCTTGAACCCTCATGTGCATGCGTGAGTTTTTCCACGCCTGTCAGTGACGTCATTCGCCTTTGAGCACGCCTTGTGGAAGGAGTGGTCCTGTCCCGTCATTGGATTTTCATTGTCTGGAAATGGCGGAATGATTTGGGGTTTTTTTCCATCAGAATTTTTTCAGAAGCTGTTAGAGGCTGGCACCTGGAAACCATTCAAAAAATGTATCTAGCTTTCGGTGAAAATTTTACAGGCTTCACAGAGAATAAGGACTGTTACTACAGCTTTAAGGACGGCTTTAAGGACGCTCGGCGCGCCGCGCTCCGAGCTGCGATGACGAGGCAGAAAACGCCAGATCATTTCTAAGCTGATGGCTCTGTGGATACGAGACCATCATGTGCACTTTCTCTGGTTATCACAAGAGCTGGACATCAGCCATTTTCCAGCAGATTTCACTTTTAACAAGAGATTTTGTCATGGAAAGCCGCGCGGAGACTTCGTGCGTAACAACCGATTCGCTGTTTGAGCGAGACAACGGAACACCTCCGTTTCGGCGTGTCAGACGACAAGTTAGGACATGCCCAGCTCTCCACAATTTCTCTGATACTTACTGGACTGGTAAGCATTGAAAGCCGAGATAGGCATGTCCCAACTTGTCCCATGACACGCCGAAACGGAGGTGTTCTTTGTCTCGCTCAAACAGCGAATCGGTCATTACGCACGAAGCCTCCGCGCGGCTTTCATGACAAAATCTCTTGTTAAAAGTGAAATCTGCCGGAAAATGGCTGATGTCCAGCTCTTGTGATAACCAGAGAAAGTGCACACGACGGTCTTGTATCCACAGAGCCATCAGCTTAGAAATGATCTGGCGTTTTCTGCCTCGTCGTCGCAGCTCGGAGCTTAAAGCCGTCCTTAAAGCTGTAGTAACAGTCCTTATTCTCTGTGAAGCCCGTAAAATTTTCACCAAAAGCTAGATACATTTTTCGAATGGTTTCCAGGTGCCAGTCTCTATCAGCTTCTGAAAAAATTCTGATGGAAAAAAACCCCAAATCATTCCGCCATTTCCAGACAATGAAAATCCGACGACGGGGCGGGACCACTCCTTCCACAAGGCGTGCTCACAGGCGAATGACGTCACCGACAGGCGTGGAAAAACTCACGCATGCGCACGAGGGTTCAAGCTTGTCTGACGTGAAAACATATGAATCAAATCCATATAGTTTAAAATAAAAAATAAAAAGGTACGATACTTTATTGACAGACCTCGTATTTTGCTTCTGTCTCCTCAAATGTCAGCTTGTGATTCAGCATCGGTGTGTATTTCGTATTAGGCCACTATTAGTTGAAATATCTTAAAATGTACAGTACAAATGGCACAGTTAAAAAGGTATGAATGTCTTTCATTGGACATGAAGACATGTTGGAACTACAATGACAAGGTTTTATTCAGTTCTTGTAAAATTGATTATGTTCGTTGTAAGAGAGGGATGTTGAAGGCGTAGTTTGTTTATTGTATCAGTGTTATCGGCCAGTGCGGTTCCTCCCTGAGGACAGGGAGCAGCAATGCTCCATGCTAATGAACATCCTCCCACTAAATGGGCCTGCAAACACTCCTCGTCTCCCCTCCTTCAGCCCGCACCTTTCTGCTCTCACCTTTCACCCCGCTGTCTTCCGTTTGACATATCCGCGAGGAAACATGCAGGGTCTCAGCCACCTCGACACACTGAGGAAAAAGGCTTATTTAAAAGCAAGAAATTCACCTAGTGTAACCTTGGTGAGCAGATTAAAAAAATGGCAGAAAGAAAACAAAAATCCTATCACACCTACAGAACCTAAATTTATGTACTGTGCATTATGTTATATGGAGACCATGCTGGGTGGCCATGAAATACCAATTTGTGCACATGAAATATTACTTCATGGCCACGAAGTAAGTATTTCATGCGTACGAATTAGTATGTCATGGCCATGATTTCTTTATTATAATAAAGAAATAATATTATTATAATAGTATAATAGCTAGTTGAGAGGGAAAGAGAGACCAGTGTGATGATCTGCAACATAGAACAGAGCTGGGTGAGCATTATAAACTGTGAATATAGCCCTAGTGTTTATTATGATACACTTTGCAATAAAAATAGATAATGCAGTAATTTGTGAAGGCTAGATACAAACCAATGAAGAAAAACTGTAATGCTGTTATCAGTCTGTCTACACCGGTCCACTGGCCACCGTTAAAATGTACTTGCCCAAACAATTTTTGGGGGGTAAACCCTGCATATCTTATGATTACAGATTCAGAATTCCCAGGAAAGAAAGAAAATTGAAAGTTGTTAAAAAGCAGCTGGAAACTGCTGCAAAAGGCAGTTTGTCTTTGAAACACTGGATCCAAGGAAACAAAAGAGGAGATGATGATAGAGGTATCATGTGTAGGTTTATAGGCTACTCCCCACTGTTAGTATCGTATCACACAGAGCCAGTTTGGATTATCACAGAGAATTTGATGCTAACATGATTACGAATGCATAATTTGAACAGAAAAATGGTTCTCACGGTTTAAATTCACCAGCATCTGAATTGACCAACCATAGACCTTTCTCTTCCAATCAAGCCAAGATCGCAAGATTGTACGGCATTGGCCTACTATTTGATAATACGTCGAGCCACTTGTCATACAATACAGTACACAGTACAACTATATTCAACTAGTACAACCCCTGGCAAAAAATATGGAATCACCAGCCTCGGAGGATGTTCATTCAGTTGTTTAATTTTGTAGAAAAAAAGCAGATCACAGACATGACACAAAACTAAAGTCATTTCAAATGGCAACTTTCTGGCTTTAAGAAACACTGTAAGAAATCAAGAAAAAAATATTATGGCAGTCAGTAACGGTTACTTTTTTAGACCAAGCAGAGGAAAAAAAAAAATGGAATCACTCAATTCTGAGGAAAAAATTATGGAATCACCCTGTAAATTTTCATCCTCAAAACTAACACCTGCATAATATGACTTTCATCCAGTCATCCACAGTCCACAATTGCTTTTCCTTAGCCCATTGTAACCTTGTTTTTTTTTTCTGTTTAGGTGTTAATGATGGCTTTTGTTTAGCTTTTCTGTATGTAAATCCCATTTCCTTTAGGCGGTTTCTTACAGTTCGGTCACAGACGTTGACTCCAGTTTCCTCCCATTCGTTCCTCATTTGTTTTGTTGTGCATTTTTCGATTTTTGAGACATATTGCTTTAAGTTTTCTGTCTTGACGCTTTGATGTCTTCCTTGGTCTACCAGTATGTTTGCCTTTAACAACCTTCTCATGTTGTTTGTATTTGGTCTAGAGTTTAGACACAGCTGACTGTGAACAACCAACATCTTTTGCAGCATTGCATGATGATTTACTCTCTTTTAAGAGTTTGATAATCCTCTCCTTTGTTTCAATTGACATATCTCGTGTTGGAGCCATGATTCATGTCAGTCCACTTGGTGCAACAGCTCTCCAAGGTGTGTTCACTCCTTTTTAGATGCAGACTAACGAGCAGATCTGATATGATGCAGGTGTTAGTTTTGGGGATGAAAATTTACAGGGTGATTCCATAATTTTTTCCTCAGAATTGAGTGATTCCATATTTTTTCCTCTGCTTGGTCTAAAAAAGTAACCATTACTGACTGCCACAATCTTTTTTCTTGATTTCTTATAGTGTTTCTTAAAGCCAGAAAGTTTCCATTTGAAATGACTTTAGTTTTGTGTCATGTCTGTGATCTGCTTTTTTCTACAAAATTAAACAACTGAATGAACATCCTCCGAGGCCGGTGATTCCATAATTTTTGCCAGGGGTTGTATAATACTATTGTTATTTGCTCTATCTTAGATAAAGACAATACAGAAAGTGATGATGTAGATACCAGAGAGCCAAGGGATACAAGGCAGATAGAGGATAAGGAAGATGAAAATATTCAGGAGGAAAATGATGATGAAATCAGGGAAGAAGAAGTTAAAGACACAGAAGAGACAGATATTGATATGGAGGGAAATGGTGATGATGATGAAGACAGAGAGAAGACTGACGACAGTGATGTGGAGAGAAGGGATGATGAAGTTGAAGACATACAAGAGAAAACAGATGATGATCCAACAAATAACAATTATGCTCTCATATCTTCATTAAAACATCCCACTGATCCAGCACATGTTCAAAAGCACAGCATAGACCACTCTAACAAATTTGTTGAGTTTTGTTGCTCCATTGGACCTTGTCAGCCAGTTAATGGTTTCCCAAAAACTGGGGGGCGTTCATTCCACAGGGAGTGGAAACAAGACAATCCCTGGCTAGAATATTCTGTGGAAAGTGTTTCTATGTTTTGCTTTAGTTGCCAACTTTTCACAAAAGAGGAATACATTATGATACGACACGATATGATACACTTATTGTCCCCTCTGGGAAATTTCTCCAAGAGCTACACAGATAAAACTGCTTAACTCATGCATATTGCACATAACTTAATACACACACCAATATTGCACATACCCCTTTTGCACAACAGTCTTGCATAGATGGTTCATGCATAATGCATATATCCCTAATACACACATCTAAACTGCACATAACCCTATTGCACAGCAGTCTCACACAGATGATTCATGCATATTGCACATATCCCTAATACACAAATCTAAACTGCACATAACCCTATTGCACAGCAGTCTCACACAGATGATTCATGCATATTGCACATATCCCTAAAACACATCTAAACTGCACATAACCCTATTGCACAGCAGTCTCATACAGATGATTCATGCATATTGCACATAACCCTGATACACACATCTAAACTGTACATACCCCTATTGCACAGCTGTCTCCCACATATGGTTAAAAGGAAAATGCTGACAATATACTTGTAGTGAATGACAATGAATAAATAACACTGAATACCAATGCCACCATGACATTAGTGCACAATCCTACAACCTATCCCAGGAACCATTATTTAAAACTCTAACTGACGTGGGCACGAATGAGTTCTTAAAGCGATTCAGTCTACACTGAGGGAGTCTGTATCACCTACCAGACGCTAGGAGTTCATACTCAGGATAGAGGATGTGGAAGGATCCGATGAAGCTTGTTGTGCTTGTTTGAGAACAGACTGTTATACATGTCCTCCTTACAACTTTCATGGCAGTCTTCACCAGACGAGCAAGCTTAGATTTGAACTGGACAGAGAGATTACCGTACCAAGATGACATCCCATACCAGATAATGCTTTCCAAAACAGCCTGATAGAACAGGAACAAGATGTTCCGATCAACCCCAAACACCCTGAGTCTGCACAGAAAATATAACCTCTGCTGTAAATGGGAGCATAAATTATTGACGTGTTTCCCAGCTAAACTGGTTATCTAAGTAAATGCCTAGATACCTGTAAAAGCTGACCTGACTGATTTCTTTGTCATGGATTACCAGAGGGGTATGATCAGCAATAGAGCGAGGGTCAATTATCATCTCCTCAGTTTTCTTTACATTGGTAAGAAAATTAGCATCACACCAGTGGACAAACGACTGCACCTCATTAAAGTACAGTGATGGATCTGAGTCTTTGTAAAGCAGACTGAGGATGGCAGTGTCATCAGAAAACTTAAAAACATGGTTTCCATGAAAGTGGCTCATGTAATCGTTAGTATAAAGAGTAAAAAGTACAGGCGAACTATCAATACAACAACTTCATGTGGTGTGATCATTTTAGACTATGAAATTGATAATAACAACTGTAGTTTCGTCATTCCCTTAAATCGCCCGTGCTGCAACCAGGTTTTGTAGTCTCCATTCGGTTGTCACAATAAAATAAATACGGAAATACATTTAAAAAATAAAGAAATCTGACAGATTAGGCATGTCTTATTAATTGAGCGAGCAAATATCCACGTCAAGAATTATTGAAATGTGAAAAGAGAATACAGTGGTCCCTCGCTATAACGCCGTTCACCTGTCATGGCCTCGGAGTCTCGCGGAGTATTTAGTCCAATTTTGCATGCCTTTTTTTTACAGTGTTCTGTGTTCTGCGTATCTGTTTATAAGAATCTTGTTGCCCAGAAGAGAAAAGAGCACCAACCACTACTCATAACTGTGTTTGTCACACGGAAACAAACACCTGCTGCAGTGAGATGTGAGTGGGAAAAGGCGCAGCGTCAGGACGCAGAGGCCCGATCTGTGAAATACTGGTCAGTCACTATTAATAATTTCTTATGTGTCCGACCTCGTTCGTTGATCGTTAAAATGAATTCGTTAGTTCTAAATGCCATCATAATTATTTATAGGAAAATGTTCTATTTTTATTTCTCAAACAAATGTTTGGGCCTGAAAACAGTTTGGTATTATTTTCCTACTAAGGTTTGAACTTTGAGAGTGTTTACACATGAGAGAAAAGTGAGAAAATGTTCATGCCTGATTGAGACAGTGTATAAACTGTGTAGTGAGGGGTTTTACAGCTTTGAAACGTCTATAATAATTGTAAAAAATAACGCTGACTACGTCGCGGTTTTGCGTATTACGGGCTATTTTTTAGAACGTAACTCCCACAATAAACGAGGGACCACTGTAACACTTTTTTGATTATGCTACAAAACAATTAATACGATGGCTGCTTTTGACGCTCTATTGGCACGTGTCGTGATTGGTGGAGTTCTTTTTCATTGCCGTCTTCCCGGTTTCCATGTCGTAAAATGAGGGTGTGTCTGAAGCGGAATCTGAATATTTATGGGCGTGTTTATTATAATTACGATCGTTTCCACCCGCCGCATTTATCAAGATCACGTCAGGCGTACGCCAGAAATGGGCAGGTGCACACTGCTTGATACATGTCACGGCGACTTTGGTGTATTTCAAGTTTACGCCGCAAATTTACGCCACAAGTGCGCAACATTGATACATGAGGCCCAATATATTTTTCTAAGCATTTCATAACAACAGAAGTTAAAGCTACAGGTAAAATCATTGGATAGGGTTTTTTGGGGACTGGAACAATAACTGATTTTTTCCAGAGTAAAGGAACTGTGTGCTGGTCTACAGACTGCTGGAAGACTGGGCACCAGGCTGGTGTGAGCTCCTCTGAAAAAGTCTTTAAAAGAAAAGCTGAGATGCCATCTGAGCCAGCAGACTTATTTTTCTGAACCCCACTAAAAGTAACCTGATTTTGTCTGGATCAACTACTAACCTAGTGCACAAATCAGTAGGTGAAACAGAATTTAAAATCTTAGCATGATCCAAAGAAAAATCCTGAGGCTCAAATCTCAAATAAAAGTCATTGAGCTTGTTTGCATTAAACTTCAGAAAACTATTAGGACCAAGAAATACTATGACACATTACTGTTGAAATGACTTTTATGCTGGGCCCTTTGTTGATCTATACAGAACCAGAACTATATCTCACAGAAGCCGTTTGGATTATCTGGTGCTAATATGGTGTTAACATGCACCAGAATACAGGAAATGGCATCTATTTAATTGAGAATGTTCTGGGGGAAGACCCCCGGACCCCTTAGGGATTTATTTCCTTCATACAGCCATGTTGCTGAGAGTTCTTCACAGCCCAACATTGAAATCCACACAGTTGAAATCCAATGTTGATTTCCACACAGTGGATGCTGATCCTAACAGCAAACTAACCTGAGTAGTCTGTCTAGTTAGTCTGTTTTAAGGCTCTATAATGTGTCACTTGTATAACATATAAAATGTGTCTAAAGCGCCCTCTACAGTGGTGAGGACGCGTTGTATGTGCCCTTTTTTTTTTCTTTCCGCCCATGCCCTTCAAAAAGTCTGTGCATGGCACTGGTTGTGTTGTAATTTTAATATCTGCAGTCAACATGGACAAATGGCAGTTTATGCCACTAATTTTTTTGGAGGTTATTTTGGTTGCCATCTTGGAAAATGGCCGCTACCTTTGAATTTCAAGTGGAAAATTGACCACATGTGTTCAGTGCTTTCTTGGGAATCATCATGCCAAATTTGGTGCTTGTACCAGCATTTGGACAATTTTGCTGTAAAATTGATGTTATTCCCACTATGAGACAAATCCTTTCTTCAAAGAACAGAAGTTGATAATTAAGTTATTTCATTCAATATTTAATGTCTGTTCCTTTTAAAACAACTGCTATTTCCTCTGTGTCCCGCAACTCTGGTTTATTAATTTTGAAGTGCAAATAAATACAAACAGAAGCAAAAACCCATAACTTTCTGTTCAGTTATTGGTGCTGCTGTACCGCACTGCATTACTCTGGTAGAACCTTATGGATTTTGGAGAACATTATGGATTTGTTTTGTAATACAAAACAAAAATAAAGTGATTTGCTCCACAGGCTGGGAAAATCCTCTTACAATATTATGATATACTAGATATCCGCAGTACAGCACTCCAACACTGCTGTGGAGTTGAAACAAATCCTCTCTGCAATATTGTTTTGGGTTGCATTATTATTATTATTTTGTTTTTGTACATGTTATTGTGTTTATTATCTGCACTTGGGACAAATGTTGGTTTGGTGACTGACTAAAAAGGGCGGGGGCACGCTCCAGCTTTACGTAAGCTCCACAGACCATATTCCAGAAACATTTCATTTTTGCAAAAGTCGTCATCCTAAATATGACTGTTTTCTTAAGATGTCATCATAAAAGTTTTAGTTGTGATCCATCTTGCAGGAAGCCGGAGCGCCAAAGGAGAAGATCATTTTCTGGCTGTCTTATTGGCATGCATTGTGACAGGAGAGGTCAGGTCTGTGAGCATGTGCTGGTGCAGCACATTGCTTCATTCACAACTCTATGAAACTGGCTTGAGTTCTGGATGGCAGCTACCAAGGCAGGCAACCGTTCCACCCCCAACCTTCAAAAATAGCCATAAATGGTTTGTAGCCAGGTGAAATGTAGGCATCTCCTTGGCTCTCTCCAGCCACTGGGGTCCTCAACACTGAGGCACCTGTGTGCTGGATTATGCCCAGAGAAATGTACCACATGGCCAAAATGTCATAGCTAAAGTGCCTATATACGTACAGAGAGTGGCAAAACTGTCATCCCACTGTTCTGAGTGACAGAATCCATACTGTCTCTGACATGATCACGCTTGTGGTTGTTGGATCCATGGTTTTACTCTCCCCCCCCCCAAAAAAAATCAAAATGATGCGATGTTTAACATTTAGATGCAAAAAATAATCTGAAAATGGATCTAAAATGGACATATTTCCTGTAGATATGGAAAGGGAAAAAATACAGGAAAATAAAGTTAAGAGAATTAGAAGGAAAGCAACAGCTCATGTCCCTGTCAGGTAATGGGTCTTTCACACTGCATACTTCAGGCCAATCCATCAACGCTTTCCGGTCCATCAAGATGCGTTTTTAACGCATCTGATGCATGACATCAGACGCGTCGCTTTGGAAGCGGCAAGGGGGCGGAGATTGCCATGTCACACTGGCTGTTTCCACCATCTGAAAAAAGTTCAGCAATCGCCATCTTGAATTTGGGTCGCCTGAACCACAAAAAACAGCAGAACCATTCTCCCATCACCCTGCTGGAAGAAGCTTTTTTTCAGCTACTTTTTGGAGTGACGCCGACCGAGGGAGGACTGACGACTTGGTGGGATATCGATCGAACCGCTACAGCGGGCCGACCCGCACGGAGAAGACGGCTTTCAGGCATCATCCCTGGGCAGAGCGAGGTAGGCAGCCGGGGGGATGGAGCAAACCCACTCAGTCCGAAATCTCCCACTTTTTGGATATATGCAAAGTCTCAGTTTGTCCAACAGAGTTTAGTTCTGCAGCTTTATTGAGGTGAGAATAATGTAAAAATAAAACGTGATGTTTCTGCACTGCTGTGAAGGTTTAATGATCGGCTAACGTTAGCGTAGCCTTTTAGCACAGTTGATCTGAGTGAACGCTTTAATTTCTAAATGGTTCAGTCTTTTTTATTTTTTACCAAATAAAGCTACAGCTTTTTTCAGACACCACAAAAGCTCAACTTTAAATGACTTATTTTTTCAGGCGTTTTTTCCCGTTTTTTTTTTTTCCTTTTTATATAGAAACTGTTTAGTGTCTCTTTATATCTAAAGAAATATTTTTTATTTGTCCCAATCAGGAACATTTGCTGTGCAGACGTCCAAACTTCCATTGATGAGTTCAGTTGAAAGAAAACATCTCTGCTCTTCAAAATAGGACAAAAGTGTCTTCAACAACACCACCAGAGTTCAAAGCTGCAGAAGAGACCTTCATCTGCTCCCAAGAATCCAGCAGAACATCACCTGCTTCTAAATAAAAGGCTCTTTCAACAGCAACTATTTTATTATTTTTAAAAAAAGCTGTTTAATTTTATATTTTAACAATAAATGAACGGATCATTAAAAACGAAAATCAAAGTCAAAAGACATTTGCACAGGTAGAAGCTTTCCACTTATTGCGCTCAAATTCATATTTTAGAAATGACTGTCCTGATAACAACATTAAAGGCAATTACATATTTTGGTGAAATTACAAGTTGAAGTGACCATTAAAAAAATTCATCATGAGGTTTATGTCACAGAAATCCTACTTTACAATCACACTGCAGTCACTGTTAAATTATTTCCTGTTGCATTTATAATAAACATTTGTATTTATTTACAGTGTAAATAAATAAATAAATAAATAATACTGAGAATACTGTTGGAAAAGTACAGAGGACAGAAAGAGTTACATTGTGTGTTTGTGGACTTAGAAAAAGCTTATGATAGGGTGCCAAGAGAAGAGTTGTGGCATTGTATGAGGAAGTCTGGAGTGGCAGAGAAGTATGTTAGGGTAGTGCAGGACATGTACAAAAATAGTGTGACAGCGGTGAGATGCGCAGTCGGAATGACAGACTCATTCAAGGTGGAGGTGGGATTACACCAAGGATCAGCTCTGAGTCCTTTCTTGTTTGCAGTGGTGATGGGCAGGTTGACAGATGAGATCAGACAGGAGTCCCCATGGACTATGATGTTTGCAGATGACATTGTGATCTGTAGTGAGAGTAGAGAGCAAGTTGAGTCTAGTCTGGAGAAGTGGAGATATGCTTTAGAGAGAAGGGGAATGAAAGTCAGTAGAAGCAAGACTGAGTACATGTGTGTGAACGAGAGGGAGCCCAGTGGAATAGTGCAGTTACAAGGAGTAGAAGTGGTGAAAGTAGATGAGTTTAAATATTTGGGGTCAACTGTTCAAAGTAATGGAGAGTGTGGTAGAGAGGTGAAGAAGAGAGTGCAGGCAGGGTGGAGTGGGTGAAGAAAGGTGGCAGGAGTGATTTGTGACCGAAGAATATCAGCAAGAGTGAAGGGGAAAGTTTACAAAACAGTAGTGAGACCAGCTATGTTGTATGGTTTAGAGACAGTGGCACTAACAAAAAGACAGGAGGCAGAGCTGGAGGTGGCAGAGCTGAAGATGTTGAGATTCTCTTTGGGAGTGACAAGAATGGACAAGATTAGGAATGAACATATCAGAGGGACAGCTCAGGTGGGACGGTTTGGAGACAAAGTCAGAGAGGCGAGATTGAGATGGTTTGGACATGTGCAGAGGAGGCTCCCAGGGTATATAGGGAGAAGGATGCTGAGGATGGAGCCACCAGGCAGAAGGAGAAGAGGGAGACCAAAGAGGAGGTTCATGGATGTGCTGAGAGAGGACATGCAGGTGGTTGGTGTGACAGAGGAAGATACAGAGGACAGGGTGAAATGGAAACGATTGATCTGCTGTGGCGACCCCTAACGGGAACAGCCAAAAGACAAAGAAGAAGAAGAAGTATTTATTTACAGTCTGTTTTTATGGTTGAATGAGATATAAATAATCTACCATACTTAAAAATGTACAAATTTCCATGTTATTTTGTATAAAAATAAATGTCTGAGGTTCCTTATGTTAAACAAGAAATGATCTAATCTGAAATCACAGGTGGTTTTAATTTACATATGAAAGGTTTCTAAAGAACCATTTACTGATTTATTTAGCTATTTTAATTACAAGCATTCTAAATTTTTTTTTTAACAGTAATCAGAAATTCTAAGGTAACAAACAACAACAAAAAACATTTCCAATGATTTTTCTTCAGAAAACTGCTCCATAAATGAGCAGTCCTGTGACACATTTGTTTTGTACAGATTAGTGGTTTCTACATGGATCCGTTTTGTAGAGATCAGTGGTTTCTGCCACTAGTTTTCCGAGTTTTGGCCTGACGCGTCATTCCTATTGGACAACACAAAGGTACGTCACAGCTCAGAGTGTCGAAAGTTGTATTGGACTGAACTTTGACTGCGTCAGCCTGCTGACAAGCGGCAATGCGCGCTCCCGTCAGAAGCGTCGGTTTAGCTCGGCTTTTGACGCGAAGCATCTGATGCATCTAAAAAGCAACACGTCTCATTGAAAATAATGCTTTTTAGACTGATTTTTGACGCATCTGACGTATGCAGTGTGAAAGGCCCATAAGACTGTGTTTAAGCTTATACATAGTTTGCAGAACCTGCCATTCAGGCTTTTATATTATAATTATGAGGTCTGTGATGAAAAAAGCGGTCCTTTTTATTTTTTTCAAAAAATAAATGGATTTGATTCATATGTTTTTATGTCAGACAAGCTTGAACCCTCGTGCGCATGCGTGAGTTTTTTCACGCGTGTCGGTGACGTCATTCGCCTGTGGGCAGGCCTTGAGTGAGGAGTGCTCCACCCCGCCCGTCGGAATCTCTTTGTCTGAATAGCCGCTCCGGACAGCGTGCGTTGTTTTATCAACATTTTTTCTGGACCTGTGAGGGATATCTGAGTGGACACTATTCGAGAAATTAAGCTGGTTTTCGGTGAAAAGTTTAACAGCTGATGAGAGATTATGGGGTGTTTCTGTCGCTGTAAGGACTTCCCACGGAGCGGGATGTCGCGCAGCGCTTCCAGGCGCCGTCGTCGGCCTGTTTCGACCTGAAAACATCCTAATTTAAGGCTTAATTCACCCAGGACGTCGTGAGAGAACAGAGAAGATTCAGAACAGGCCGGCATGAGGACTTTATGCGGACATTCCACTGTTTAAGGACATTTTGTAATGAAAGACATGCGCGCAAATTCGCCGAGTCGTTTCCGTGACGACTCCGCGAATCTGTGTGCGCTGTGACAGGAAAAACACCTCCATGTTGAAAACCATTTGTAAAATTCAGGCGGCTTTTGATGGCTTTCAACAAGTGAGTAACTGAGAAATTGTTTAACAGCTTGGGCATGTTCCAACTTGCCCGTTAAGGTTTCCAACGGAGATGTTTTTCCTGTCGCGACCCCCGCGGTCGGGTCCGGCCCGCACGTTCTTTCATTACAAAATGTCTGTTAACAATGGAATGTCCGAATAAACTCCTCATGCCGACTTCTTCTGAAAGTTCTCTGTTCTCTGATGACTTACTGGGTCAACAGAGCCTGAAATGTGGAAGTTTTCAACTTGAAACGGCGAGACGCTGCCGCCTCAAAGCGCAGATCGCCGTCAGGCGCCGTGGGCCGTCCTTAAAGCGACACTACCAGACCAAAATCTCTCATCAGCCGTTAAAATTTTTACCGAAGACCAGCTGAATTTATCGAATGGTGTCCACTCAGTTGTGCCTTACAGTTTTTGAAAATTTTTTTATCAAACAAAGCAGCAGTCTCTGAGCCATTCCTAAACAATGAAAAAACGACGAGAGGGTGGGCGACTCCTCACTCAAAGACTGCCCACAGGCGAATGACGTAACCAACAGGCGTGAAAAAACTCTCGCATGTCCACGAGGGTTCAAGCATGTCTGATGTAATCACACGTGATTCAAATCCATATGGTTTTTGAAAAAAATAATAAGGTCCGTTACTTTTATCACAGACCTTGTATATCTGTCAAAATAATGCATCTGGAAATCAATAATGATTTCAGCACATGTGCGGAACAAAGAGCTCTGTTAATTTTTGTGCAGGTCTGCTGCACGTAAGTCAAACACCCATTCATTACTTTTCTTTACATAGTTTAATAACTATACATACTAAAATCATACTAAAATCTGTTTGTGTATGTGTGCGAGTGTGTACCTAAGTGTTAAGTAGCAGAGTTTTGCGCTGAAACCCTTGTTAGGCCTGAAACAATTAATTAAACATAACCACAGACCCCTTAAACAAGTAAACTTCACTTTACTCGTTCACTGCTTTACCTCAGGGAGCTTTGGTGGCATGTTTGGTATGTTACAACATACTCATGACAAATGAACACCCAAAATCTGACCCCTTGGGGCTTAAGTGGTCACACAGAACCTTACATTATGATATCACAAGCTTTCTTTCCATTACTGATTTGTGCAAAAAGTGATATTTTCAGAATGTTGACAAAACACATTAGTGAAATGACAGCGTTTCTACTGAGTGATGGAATGAGACTGCTGGGTTTTGTCCTGTTGCAATAACTGTAATTTTAGCAAGACTTTAGCAAGCCCTGGAACTCTTGTAATTTTTAAACACCAGAACAACTTTCCAGATTCTGTGTGACCAACTGGGTAGATGTTGGATTTATATTGTTTGTGAGTCATGGCCATGTTGTGTTCCAAACATACCAAACATGCCGCCAAAGCTACCTGAGGTGAAGCAATGAAGTGGTAAAGTGAAGTTTTCTATTTTCCATGAGTGTGTACTTTAAATTTGTTTCATGATTATGTGTTGAATAATGTTACTGTTGTTCTGGTGATTGTTTTCAAATAAAATACTCGTATCCCATTTGTGACATTCTGTGAAAACAAACATTCTGGAGAGCTGTCATTTGTGAGCCTTCCAACCCACACATAAACAGAAATAACATACATGGCAACACAGCGCTGTCTGGGCTACTCAGCCAGTCCACAGATCAGTGTTAAGAGCAGCTTGTGATGTCAGAGGTTTTAGCCTGGTTAGCCTTTACGTCTAAATACGCCTCCTTGGGCAATGTTTGAAATGTGTCCATGACTTTTGACCACAGGGAACAAAGAATATTGCTATCTTCAAATTGTGACTGTGTCATTCACTTTGTGGTGCAGTCCTCTCATCGTTCCAGGATCAGGATTTTGATTCCCGGAGGCTCCACATACATGTACGCATTCATCACACTATGAAGTTCTCAGAAAATCCAGACGACAGACAATGTTATTACAGCAGCCTTTGTGGCCTTCCACTTGAAATAAGTAGAATTTGATTATGTCGGTAATGTGAATGGTGTCCATAGCGCTGGCACAAATGCGCACAGCTCGGGGAGTGCTGACATGCCCACAACATCGCCCTGATAGGATGTGCACATCCCCCGGGATTTATGGGGGAATAAAGAGGATTTGCAACTGATGCCTGTGTGTGTGCACGGTGCTGAAATCTGTTCGGCTAAACTGCTGGCGCCACATGCTTTACAATCGCACCTCTCATTCTGCACTGAAATGACTAATTGCCACTGTGGTCAGTAACGGAGCATCGCACTATCAGACTCTCCGTCGGCATGGAGATGAGTGTGAAGTTGTCATGAGGCTGATTACACGGGAGCATAATTTCAGTTTTTCTCTTCTGCTGCTGCTGAGAAAAGCACAGAACGGCACATCATGCATGCACCAACGTGTTTCAATTTATTGATGTAATTACACGGGTATAATTGAAACAATGACTCTTGTACACTAATACAGCAAAGCTTTCATGTACACCAAATAGACAAAGTCTTTCCTGGGCAGCAGCGGGAGAGCGGCGTCTTTCTCCAAATAAATGCTGTCACGAGATGTCAGAGCATCTGCAGCGGCGACGCACTAACATCCCTGTCTTTGTGTTGCTGTCTGAAAGGAAATGAATGTAATAAGATAAACATATAGAAGTAATCAGCATCAAATAATTTTGCTTATTGCTTTTCTACCTGATCGGCGGTGAACGGTGTTGTCCTTGGTAGAATCCCAATGAAACGGCGGTGCTGATAAATAGCTTGCAAGAGTCCTTTTTAATGTCTCAACAATGATTTGAAGATGTACAAATAGGGCTGTGACATTTAGAGGTGCTGAAATACAAGAAAAGGCCTGACTGTAACTCATAAAAAGCTAAATTAGTTGAAGCTGTGACTGTGAACTTGAACTCCTCGGGGGAAGTTTATTGTATCTTTTGGAGACAGAAAAATTTCTCAAATCTGCTAGTAGCCATCCTCGCGTCACCCCTTTCAACATGTTTTTCCCCAGCAGAGATCAAGGCGAAGGAAAAGGTTGGGAAAGTAATAGAAATCTCCTGTCGCTGCCCAAAGTAACATGCCAATCATGTTCGCCGCATCTGTCCGACAACAAGGACAAGTTCAAGGAATATTCAGACTCAATCACAGATTATTTGTTGAAGCCGGTGAACAGACTCGGTTTAAAAAAGAAAATAACATAATGTGCTAAGTGGAGCTCTCGTAACTATTTAGAACTGCTTCATGAAAAACAGCACCACAGCGTTGAAGCCCGCTTTACCTCAGGGTGGGCTGCTATTACCAAACTATTCCTCAGAGACTAATTAAAATGGATCATTACAATATTTTCTTTCTTTAATAACTGTCAAAAGGAAAAAAAAACCCAGTGTATCTGAACAAACACAATTCCAACAGAGTAAACAAAAATGTGTGGAAACAAAAAAATCATTAGCATTTCTAAATGATTCTCTAATTTTTCCAATGAAACACTTCAAAGTAGAATGATGCATATGAGAGTTGAAACAACTCTACTAAATGTTTAATGACTAATTACACTGAATGCTAAATGCACTCATAGCTGTCTTTGCTGAAGTCATTTAGTGCACGCCGAGTCTACACTTGAATCTCCAGACTTAAGGGTAATGGAACCTTGCCAATAATGAACAATTACCAACACTGAGGGAGCAAATGGAAAACAAAACATGTCAGAACACGTGCCACAAATGAATTCCTGATATGCCATCTGCCGCTATATTATATCAAAGCTTTTTTTTCTTCTTCTTCTTTAGTCCAAAGCAAACAGCAATTGTTGGTTATACATGTTTGAGCATATCAGAAAAATTCCCTGGTCTTTGTCTGGCAGGCGCTTGCATGTATTCTGTGCACCCAACGTTAAAGTCATTTTTCAGATGAAGCACAAATCCCTGCTGTTTTACTAAAGCCAGCAATAAAAATACAGTGCAGAGCACCTAATACCCCTCAGCCTTTTTTTTTGGGGGGGGGGTTCTTTGAGTCTGCAGAGTGCCTGAGTAAAAAGTGGATGTCATGCATATTGCCTGAAGATAATTATTACCTCCACTGTTGAGATTATAATATCTGGATTTACTGGATGTCTGTCTTTATTCATTTCAGTAGGATTACGCAAAAAAAAAAAAAAATTCCAGCCAAGCAACTTGGAATTTCATGAGGAAGAACTTACTAACAGTTTTCGATGATCAAGATCTGATTTGGATTCAGATTTTCTTTCTTTTTTTTAAAGCTACAGTATGTAGGACTTAGTGTCATCTAGAGGTGAGGTAGCAAATTACATTATGGTGTCACAGATCATGATTTTGCTTTCTTTTGGGCTACAAGCCACCATCTCCTCTGCCTGATTCACCATTCGGTACTGTTGTTTCACCAGGGTCCCATTACCCATTTTGTGTTCAGTTGAGCCTTTGTGGTTACCACAGCAGCCAGGGGGCACACAAGGTCCCCACTGTATTTCACCCCAATAGGCAATCCCCTACTTGATCAGTTACCCAAGTGTCACAATGTGGATGAGAGGTTGGACTTTGACACTCAGTTTTCACATAACCCAAACCCGGATAAGGGACAGAAAATTTTCACATGAATGTACAGGCAAGCAATAACAAAATACAACTTGCTGAGCAATGTTCAATGTTCAGCATCTCGCTGGATCTGACCATCTCTGCCTGTCTCTCACCCCCACCTACACCCCCCTGCTGAGGCGAACAAAGCCACACTGAAAGACAGTCCAAACCTGGCCTGAGGGAGCACTCTCCCAGCTACAGGACTGCTTCTCATTTTCCAGCCACAACCTGCAGGAGTACACTGACAGCATAATCTCCTACATTAAGAACTGTGTTGACACTGTCACCGTCAACAAAAGGGTCAGGGTTTTTCCAAACCAGAAGCCCTGGATGAACAATGCATTCCAGTCCCTATTAAAAAGCCGCAACACCGCCTTTAAATCAGGGGACAGGGCCCTGTACAGCACGGCCAGATCCGACCTGAAAAGAGGCATCAGGGAGGCCAAGGCTGCCTACAAGAAAAAGATAGAAGACCACTTCACTGTAAATAACCTCAGAAGGATGTGGCAGGGAATAAATCATATAACCAACTACAGAAGCAGCAACCCAGGAAATGCTTGGTCTGACGCCTCGCTGGCAGAGGAGCTGAACCGCTTCTTTTCCCGCTTCGAAGCAGACAGACCAGCAGCAACTCCACACCCACCACCCTCCAGCATTAGCACGGTAACACTTCAGGAACATGAAGTGAGACGTGTGCTTAAGGTGGTGAACCCCAGGAAGGAGGCTGGCCCCGATGGTGTACCTGGAAAGGTACTGAAAGCATGTGCTGACCAACTGGCTGGAGTTTTCACCTGCATCTTTAACTGGTCCCTGTCGCAGGCCATCGTTCCACTCTGCCTCAAATCCTCCACCATCAATCCAGTCCCAAAGAAGTCAGCAGTGGAGAGCATAAATGACTACAGACCTGTTGCACTTACGCCTGTGGTCATGAAGTTCTTTGAAAGACTGGTCTCTCAGCACATTAGAGCCTGTCTGCCTCCCACTCTGGACCCCCACCAGTTTGCCTACAGGGCAAACCGTTCCACAGAGGATGCTATCACCACAGCTCTCCACACCGCACTGAGCCACCTGGAGCACCAGGGGAGCATTGTGAGGATACTCTTCCTGGCTCAGCCTTCAACCACATCCTCCTGGAGATCCTGGTTCAGAAACTGACACATTTGGGCATCTCCACCCCCATCTGCCAGTGGATCAAGGACTTCTTAACAAACTGCCCACAGTCTGTGAAACTTGGCCCCCACCTTTCCTCCACCATCACACTCAGCACCAGTTCCCCTCAAGGCTGTGTATTGAGCCCCCTCCTGTTCACCCTTTACACACACGACTGCTCTCCGACCCATCCCACAAACACCATCATAAAGTTTGCGGATGACACCACCGTGATTGGGCTCATCTCGGGGGGGGGGGGGGATGAGACTGACTGCAGAGACGAGGTCAATCCACTGACAGCGTGGTGTTCAGCTAACAACCTACCGCTGAACACCACAAAAACAAAAGAAATAATCCTGGACTTCAGGAAGAACAGGGCTGACCCAGCCCCGCTCCACATCCATGGGGACTGTGTGGAAAGTGTCAGCTCCATCAGGTTCCTGGGAGTGCAGCTCTCTGACAGCCTCTCCTGGACTGCCAACACCACAGTGGTGGTGAAGAAACCCCAGCAGCGACTCCACTTCCTGAGGGTGCTCAGGAGAAACAATCTGTAGGAGAAGCTGCTGGTGTTGTTCTACAGAGCCACCATCGGGAGCATCCTGACGTACTGCATCACAGTGTGGTACAGGGGAGGCTCAGCAGCAGACAGGAGAGTGCTGCAGAGGGTGATCAAAATGGTCCAGGGGATCACTGGTTGCTCTCTGCCCAGCCTGGAAGACACTGCCAGCTCTCGCTACCTCAGCTTTGCTGCCAGCATCAGTAAAGACACATCCCACACCAGCAACCAACTGTTTGACCTACTACCCTCCGGCCGACGGTATAGGTCAATCAAAACTAGGACAGACTCAGGGACAGCTTTCTCCCCAGAGCAATCACTGCACTGAACAATAACAAATCACTCTAATCCGCACCTTCAAGTTTCTTGTGTAATATCTGTAAACCATGTGCAATTTTCCCGTGCAATATGATTCCACAGTTGTATATAATTCTCGTTTTACATTTTACTTGGTCCACATTTAATTTTACTTTATTTTACCTTATGTTTATATTAGTTGTACATATACTCTGAATAATTTACGGTTAAATTTCACTATCTTTATACTGGCTAAAAATTACTTGCACCACAGAAAGCATGACATTATCTTGAACATCTTACTGAGATCTTGATCTTGCTCCCAAGGTCACTGTAATCACTTGGTGTTGGGGGATTAACCAAGTACACGCTTATGCTAAATATGAATGAAATTGGGCAACTGGTTCTTGAGATATTGTGCTAACACGGATGGCAATGACATTATCTTGAATATCTTGCTGTGATCTTGAACTTGCTCCCAAGGTCAGGGTAATCGAATGGTGTTGGGGGTTCAACCAAGTACACGCTTATGCTAAATATGAATGAAATTGGTCAACTGGTTCTTGATATATCGCTAACAAGCAAAAATGGACAGACGAACAGATGGATGGACATGATGATTGCTATATCCCCCATATTTCATACCGGGGGGTAAAAAAAGAAAAAAGTGATAGTATTCAAGTCAAATCAGATAAAAAATATTTTAAAAATTATTATTACTATTGTTGTTGCTGTTGTTTCACATTTACCTTTGTGTGTTTTATTGTGAAGAGTCGTCAGTGACTTCTGAGGGACTGTGACATCATGGAAGCTTGTTACTGGAGTGATGATGAAATCTTGGTTGTACTTTTGCATGTGTAGCTACACACTTCAACACCTCAACACAAACAGAAAGTAATTTTTAACGAGTGTTATCAGTCGCAATATTCTCTGAAACAGCAGGTGGAGCTAGTGAACAATTACAGAAAACAAACAAAAGGACGATGCCTATCAAGAAGATTGATGAAAACAGGAGAAAAATCACAACTTTAACAACCACAACCATATTTATTTAACAGAAGTCTGACTGAGACTTAATGAACCAATCAGCTTGCTTGTGGGTGGGAAAAAACTGCTCCTTGACTTCCTGCTTCCATGGAAAAAAAAAATATATATATTGGCTAGCAAACACATCTGCTGCTAGTTAGCTGTAAAAAAAAAAAAAGAAAAAAAAAAAAGACTTAAGTAGTTGTTTGAAGACCTGCCAACTAACCAAAGCAGGTTTAAGTTCTACAAATTCACATTCAGCACTAACCAAATATTAGGTAACTGTTCCACATTTGAAATCGAATATGTGCTAACATGTAAGATGATGCTAGCTTACCGGCTGCTAGCTGCTCAACACTTCACCACCAGAAGACAAATCCAATCAGAAAAAAACTGGACAAATATCAGGAGAGACTGGATTAAACTGCTAACAGGTTGGTGGAGGAGAACTGTGTTTCCCTTGCAAAAAAAAAAAAAAAAAAGGCCAAGAGGGAAAAATGACAACCAGAACTACCACAGCAACTGGAAAAAGAGTCATCATCACAAAATTTGACCCTGCTTATGGTTACGTCTATCTACCAATCGACCAGGCAGTGGTAAGTACATTTTTCAAGTTTGACTAACATTAGTTTATATTATATTGTGCTTTCATGTAGGTCTGTATTATAGTTATTTTTCTGGCTTTGTTATATTTGTTACACACAGAGGGAAGGTGGACAAAATCAGAATTTTGTGCTTCTGACACTGGGTATCACTTCTGAAAAGGTGCTGCACATTTCTGGAATTCGAGCTCATGTCTCATCTGCTTAGCAATTGTGAAAATCACTCTTCAGTGCTTTAGGGTTAACGGACAGGATTTAATTTCTATGAAATTCACAAAACGTGGATATTTTATTAATGCTTCCAGGATCATGTAGCGGATTTTTGCCTTTCAAGAAGTCTTGCAAAGCAGTTCTGATTCTGATGTGGTTTTGATCAACTTCTGGAAGTTTCCACCTTACCATGCTGCATGGAACATGTTTGTTCCATTTGGACCTGGGCTATATCAGATTCCTGCTTCTTCAGAAAACTCTTGCAAGAGTGCAAATAGTAGAAGAATGATTAAAATTTCAAAACGTTTCATGTATTTTACAAAAATGAAAGCCTAACCTAGATCCCAGCAACAATCCATTTCAGGTCAAATAATTGGCAGAGGCTCCATAGCCAGCAACTCTCTCTGTAGCCAGCAATCAATTCACCCTACTGAGGTTTCAAATCCCTCAAGATCTCAGAGAGCTGGCTGTCACTGAGAGATGTATATTATATTGTATTATCTATATATACACACACACACACACACACACACATAAAAAAGGTATTTCATACAGTACTTTGCCAGTACTTGTATATCCTCTGGGCAGAGGGAAGAATTCACCCACAATCCTCAGCTCTAAAGGGAGTCTGTGGCGATAATGCTGCAAGTCGTCAGATGCTCAGCGATGAGCCAAGCCAGGGACATCATATCCTGGCTAAGCCTCCATAACCCCCTCTCCTCCCGCATGTCGACAACAGCCAGAGGAAAGACATGGAACAAGGAATTATGTTGTAGATGTGATCGAATAGACCCAATGTTCCCTCGGATCTACGGGTGAGAAAAACCTGTTGTTTAACATGTTAGAACCTCTGCTGAATAATCTAAAAGAGCAAGAAAAAAAAAACACACTCCTTTATCTCCAGACTGTTAAAAATGCTGCAGGTTTAGGAAGTTAAAGGAGGTTTCCAGCAGGTCAGCAAAAATTGCACAATGATATATACTGTAACCTTTAACCAAAGCGGAGGGGAGATCTATTTCAGGAAGACGTGCATGACTGCGGGCAAAATTCAAAGCAGAATTAAGATGAAATGAGGGACACACTGACATTTTGGCAGGGATTTTCACCCCTAGTGCTTGGATTTACTCACAGGTGAAATATTTCCAGAGTAATTGATGCGGATATTTCACCTCGATCTGACCTTTACAATCACCTTAGAAAAAGCCATTATACTCCATTTTCCAGTGGTCACCCATAAAAATGCAACATTCATAAAAATTACAAGACAATGCTCTGAATAGAGCCAAGTCGGAATATCAACCGAAATACAGGAAAAGTATGAAAGACACAATAATGCACACGTATACCTTCTTCTGGTGAAAATGTACTGTACGGGCAATAAATAAATAAATAAAATGCAACTTCAAAAACAACCTGAGGCACACTGCGTGATTTATAATAAAATGAATTCTGACTGAGCAAGACTTCCAGAAGTGCACAAAGCTTTGTCAGGATGCTGAAGTATTGAGACTGTAGTATAAATCCTGTCCGTTAACCCTAAAGCACTGAAGAGTGATTTTCACAATTGCTAAGCAGGAGACTTTTTAATGTATTGAATAAAAATTTAACCCCAATCCTAAACTGTTTAAGGCAAAGTAATATGTAAGCTTGATAGGCAGCTGAGGCATCGGTTTAAAGCAGAGGTGGGCAACAGTGCGCCGCAAATGGCCTAGAGCAGGGGTGGGAAATCATGTGCCATGAAGGGCCAAAACACTGCAGGTTTCCCTTTCTACCAATCACGTCAGGAGGTGATTTCATTGATGTTCAGGTGTCTCAGCAGGTGATTTCATTGATAATCAGAAGCTCATCAGCAAACCCACCTGCTGAGGTGATTGGTTGCAAGGAAAACCTGCACTGTCTTGGCCCTCGTTGCTCACCCCTGGCCTAGAGGGTGCAGAAATAACAAGGAACAAATCCTTCTGGAGACACCACTGTTGACTGATTGCAGCTCAACCTGCCAGCAGTAAGCCAGAATTACAACAGCAGAGGTGTTCTGCACAGTATGAAAACCGGGACAAACTGGATTTTTAAATTTATTTATTTATTTATTTTATTTGTAATCCCAAAACTGACCACCATTTGTGGAAGGGTGAGGCACTCATAAATGTTTCGGAACAAGGCTTTCATCCAGACATTTATTTATTATTATTAGTTATTCTGTATTTATACTGGCTACTAGCCATGAAACCATTATAATATATAGTGTAATGATCATAGTTCTAATGTTCATGTTGTCACGCAAGGGTTAACTGTTCACGAGTTGGGAGGGGGAGTGAGAGAGAGAGGAAAAAAGAGGAGGGAGAGGAAGCAGCTCAGTGTTATGAGGCGACTTCAGCGTGAGTTGTGGTTGCAACAGCAACTCTTATCTTTTTTGAGTGTTACAAGTTTTGGAAGAGAACCACGGTCTTCGGCTGACTTCTCTGAGCATAGACCATATATATATATATATATATATACCATATATATATATATATATATATATATATATATATATATATATATATATATATATACCATATATATATATATATATATATATATATATATATATATATATATATATATATATATATATATATATATATATATATATATATGGTCTAAAGAGCCATTTTTATGCGTTGGCTTTTAACACCGCGTGAGTGTGTGGTCCTCTATGTGTGGGTTGTTTTGGTTTTTTTTTTGGTTTTTTTTGTGCAGCACTTTGGAAAATATGTTTGTGAAATGTGCTATATAAATAAAGGGTATGGTGTATATATATATATACACACACACACACACATGTATGTGTGTGTGTGTGTGTGTGTGTGTGTGTGTGTGTGTGTGTGTGTGCTGTAACCTCACCAGCCAGTAGATCTCAATTTTTCTTTCTCAACACTGCAGATTTTGTGTTCAGTGTCATAGAAAGCCGCAAATATATATATATATATATATATATATATATATATATATATATATATATATATATATATATATATATATATATTTTTTTTTTTTTAATACAAGCCACCAAGTAGAAGCTTCCAGTTTTTTGTGTAAATGCTTCACCATGACATTTGCAACCCCTCAGTGTGAAAGCACATTTCGGCCTTGAACTGTTGCCTCGGTTACAACATTAGCTACTACAGCTAGAGGAGGAAAACAATATCAGCTATGAGCCACAACAGAACATGGTGTATTTTTATAGTGCACACATATGGACAGGCTGGTCATACTCGCACCCACCCAGTGACCGCTGGGACAGGACTGTACTGGAACCTTAAATGGAAAAGTGGGTTTAGAATGTGGATTGATAAAATACTTGCCAGTCTGTCAGCATCTTCTCATGCCATTGTATTTATTTAAAATGATGCAAAAATACATTGTACTTGGTTTTGTGAAATAAGCAAAATGTCTAATATTGTAAATATTTGTTTTTATATTTATGATCATATCTGAAATACACAGAGCAAATGCAAAACAATTTAATCAGTCTAAAGTCTCTTGCATTTGAGAATATGACATTGAGTTTAATATTAGAAGTCAAATTCCTTTATTGTCATTGCAGAGTGGAGCACAATGAAATCTGGATGCAACTCTCCTGATACGTTAGAAAAAGAAAAGAAAGATAAAAGTATATACAAAAGTAATACAGAAAAATATAAAAGTAATATACAAATACTGTATTTGTAGTGCAGTACTGTATCTACTTAACTAAACATCAAGCTACCACTCAATGTGCGAGGTCCGCTAGGATTACAATCAACACCACCACAATGAAAATGCACACATTGGGCCTCATGTATCAACATTGCGTACGGCGATATTTGAGCGTATATGGGGTGTACACCAAAACGGCTGCGCTACTTGGCATTTATCAATGTGGTTGTTGGCGTATGCTGCGCTGAAAATATACACCAGGTCGAGAGGTGGCGTAAATTATACACCATAATGAACCAGTGCTGGAATCCACATAGAAATGAAGATGATCAACATGATAAACAGTGCCATTATACAAATCAATGCATATGTTACATAAATAACACTTTCCTGATTATACTACATAATAATCAATACAAATCCCGCTGTTGCGGGATTGTTATGGAGCACGATCCATGGCCACAGCGCTGACAGGAAGGAAAGCGCTGCTCGCCTTTTTCTCCAGATGTCGAGCCTGGAGCCAGAGCAGCGCTGAGCTTAACTTCATGTGGTGTGATCGTTTTAGACTATGAAATTGATAATAACAACTGTAGTTTCGTCATTCCCTTAATTCACCCGTGCTGCAACCAGGTTTTGTCGTCTCCATTCGGTTGTCACAATAAAATAAATATAGAAATACATTTAAAAAATAAAGAAATCTGACAGACTAGGCGTGTCTTATTAATTGAGCGAGCAAATATCCACGTCAAGAATTATTGACATGTGAAAAGAGAATACAGTTGTCCCTCGCTATAACGCCGTTCACCTGTCGTGGCCTCGGAGTCTCGCAGAGTTTTTAGTCCAATTTTGCATGCCTTTTTTTTTTTACAGTGTTCTGTGTTCTGCGTATCTGTTTATAAGAATCTTGTCGCCCAGAAGAGAAAAGAGCGCCAACAACTACTCATAACTGTGTTTGTCAGTCGGAAACAAACACCTGCAGCGAGATGTGAGTGGAAAAAGGTGCGGCGTCAGGACGCAGAGGCCCGATCTGTGAAATACTGGTCAGTCACTATTAATAATTTCTTATGTGTCCGACCTCGTTCGTTGATCGTTAAAATTAATTCGTTAGTTCTAAATGCCATCATAATTATTTATAGGAAAACGTTCTATTTTTATTTCTCAAACAAATGTTTGGACCTGAAAACAGTTTGGTATTATTTTCCTACTAATGTTTGAACTTTGAGAGTGTTTACACATGAGAGAAAAGTGAGAAAATGTTCATGCCTGATTGAGAAAGTGTATAAACTGTGTAGTGAGGGGTTTTACAGCTTTGAAACATTTATAATAATTGTAAAAAATAACGCTGACTACGTCGTGGTTTCGCATATTACGGGCTATTTTTTAGAACGTAACTCCAGTGATTAATGAGGGACCACTGTAACACTTTATTGATTATATACTACAACCCCTGGCAAAAATTATGGAATCACCGGCCTCGGAGGATGTTCATTCAGTTGTTTAATTTTGTAGAAAAAAAGCAGATCACAGACATGACACAAAACTAAAGTCATTTCAAATGGCAACTTTCTGGCTTTAAGAAACACTATAAGAAATCAAGAAAAAAAGATTGTGGCAGTCAGTAATGGTTACTTTTTTAGACCAAGCAGAGGAAAAAAATATGGAATCACTCAATTCTGAGGAAAAAATTATGGAATCACCCTGTAAATTTTCATCCCCAAAACTAACACCTGCATCATATCAGATCTGCTCGTTAGTCTGCATCTAAAAAGGAGTGATCACACCTTGGAGAGCTGTTGCACCAAGTGGACTGACATGAATCATGGCTCCAACACGAGAGATGTCAATTGAAACAAAGGAGAGGATTATCAAACTCTTAAGAGAGTAAATCATCACGCAATGTTGCAAAAGATGTTGGTTGTTCACAGTCAGCTGTGTCTAAACTCTGGACCAAATACAAACAACATGGGAAGGTTGTTAAAGGCAAACATACTGGTAGACCAAGGAAGACATCAAAGCGTCAAGACAGAAAACTTAAAGCAATATGTCTCAAAAATCGAAAAATGCACAACAAAACAAATGAGGAACGAATGGGAGGAAACTGGAGTCAACGTCTGTGACCGAACTGTAAGAAACCGCCTAAAGGAAATGGGATTTACATACAGAAAAACTAAACAAAAGCCATCATTAACACCTAAACAGAAAAAAAACAAGGTTACAATGGGCTAAGGAAAAGCAATTGTGGACTGTGGATGACTGGATGAAAGTCATATTCAGTGATGAATCTCAAATCTGCATTGGGCAAGGTGATGATGCTGGAACTTTTGTTTGGTGCCGTTCCAATGAGATTTATAAAGATGACTGCCTGAAGAGAACATGTAAATTTCCACAGTCATTGATGATATGGGGCTGCATGTCAGGTAAAGGCACTGGGGAGATGGCTGTCATTACATCATCAATAAATGCACAAGTTTACGTTGATATTTCGGACAATTGAAAGGATGTTTGGGGATGATGAAATCATTTTTCAAGATGATAATGCATCTTGCCATAGAGCAAAAACTGTGAAAACATTCCTTGCAAAAAGACACATAGGGTCAATGTCATGGCATAGGGTCAATGTCAACGAGCAGATCTGATTTGATGCAGGTGTTAGTTTGGGGGATGAAAATTTACAGGGTGATTCCATAATTTATTCCTCAGAATTGAGTGATTCCATATTTTTTTCCTCTGCTTGGTCTAAAAAAGTAACCGTTACTGACTGTCACAATCTTTTTTTCTGGATATGTCATTCAAAGCGCATATTAAACAAATATGTAGGACTGCTTTTTTGCATTTACGCAATATCTCTAAAATCAGAAAGGTCTTGTCTCAGAGTGATGCTGAAAAACTAATTCATGCATTTATTTCCTCTAGGCTGGACTATTGTAATTCATTATTATCAGGTTGTCCTAAAAGTTCCCTAAAAAGCCTTCAGTTAATTCAAAATGCTGCAGCTAGAGTGCTGACGGGGACTAGAAGGAGAGAGCATATCTCACCCATATTGGCCTCTCTTCATTGGCTTCCTGTTAATTCTAGAATAGAATTTAAAATTCTTCTTCTTACTTATAAGGTTTTGAATAATCAGGTCCCATCTTATCTTAGGGACCTCGTAGTACCATATCACCCCAATAGAGCGCTTCGCTCTCAGACTGCAGGCTTACTTGTAGTTCCTAGGGTTTGTAAGAGTAGAATGGGAGGCAGAGCCTTCAGCTTTCAGGCTCCTCTCCTGTGGAACCAGCTCCCAATTCAGATCAGGGAGACAGACACCCTCTCTACTTTTAAGATTAGGCTTAAAACTTTCCTTTTTGCTAAAGCTTATAGTTAGGGCTGGATCAGGTGACCCTGAACCATCCCTTAGTTATGCTGCTATAGACGTAGACTGCTGGGGGGTTCCCATGATGCACTGTTTCTTTCTCTTTTTGCTCTGTATGCACCACTCTGCATTTAATCATTAGTGATCGATCTCTGCTCCCCTCCACAGCATATCTTTTTCCTGGTTCTCTCCCTCAGCCCCAACCAGTCCCAGCAGAAGACTGCCCCTCCCTGAGCCTGGTTCTGCTGGAGGTTTCTTCCTGTTAAAAGGGAGTTTTTCCTTCCCACTGTAGCCAAGTGCTTGCTCACAGGGGGTCGTTTTGACCGTTGGGGTTTTACATCATTATTGTATGGCCTTGCCTTACAATATAAAGCGCCTTGGGGCAACTGTTTGTTGTGATTTGGCGCTATATAAAAAAAAAATTGATTGATTGAATTGATTGATTTCTTATAGTGTTTCTTAAAGCCAGAAAGTTGCCATTTGAAATGACTTTAGTTTTGTGTCATGTCTGTGATCTGCTTTTTTCCTACAAAATTAAACAACTGAATGAACATCATCCGAGGCCGGTGATTCCATAATTTTTGCCAGGGGTTGTACAAAACAATTGATACCACAGCCGCTTTCGGCGCTCTATTGGCACGCGTCGTGATTGGTGGAGTTCTTTGTCATTGCCGTCTTCCCGGCTTCCATGTCGTAAAATGAGGGTGTGTCTGAAGCGAAGTGTGAATATTTATGGGCGTGTTTATTATAATTACGATCGTTTCCACCCGCCGCATTTATCAAGATCACGTCAGGCGTACGTCAGAAATGGGCAGGTGCGCACTGCTTGATACATGTCACAGCGACTTTGGTGTATTTCAAGTTTACGCTATAAATTTATGCCACAAGTGCGCAACATTGATACATGAGGCCCAATAAGTGGGCATACTGGTGGTAAAAAAAAAAAAAAAAAAAATCACAGCAAATTTGCCATATCTTAAGTATAAGTAGTACATATATAAATGTCAATAGTATTTTGAAATGATCACAATAAGGTGTGGAGAGATTTTAAGAGGCACTCATAAAGAAAAACCCTGAGCTTCATCTGTTCAGTACTAGAAATCATTAAATCACATCATTGTATAAATGATGTTTTTTAGTAGAAACATAAAATTGCACCATCTAGCTACGTTAGATCAACAGTTAGCATACGGCTCTTTTACAACTCGAAAAGTAAACTTTTATTTTAAAGAGTCTTCTTTTACTGACATGCTTAGCCACAAAGCTGGTATCAAATGACCTCTGGGTGAAAGTGCTTAAGTCATTTTTTTGCCTATATATTTGTTCCTTTATTGAAAGTCATATTATCATCACAATATTGAACAGTGGCACATCACAGGTTTTTCTGATAGTAAGCAGACCTATTTTTAAGCTACCATGCAAACCAGGGCCTCATATTTTAATATAAATATGCGCAAAACACTCAGTATCTTTCAAATAAGTAAATTACTGCATGTGAAAATGGTGGAGCCTGATGTCGTCACCTTCAAACTGCTACTGCAGACAACAGGAGGTCTGCTGCCACCATGTGAAAACAGCATGATGATGTTGCTACTAAGTTACATTTTGTATGAGCCAACTTAGGACTGTCTTCATCAGATGAAAGTCTTTTAAAAGTATCACCTGAGAGACAGGTGCATCTAAAAAAAAAAAAAAAAAAAAAATTAATATTATAAAGAAATTCCACATATTTTGTCAGGTATTTCAGAAAGTGAAAATTTTATGTATTATAGACTAATTACATATTACAAATACATAAACAGTTTTTCATTTTAATTTAGCTAATTACTATTTACAGCTAAGACAAAACAAATAACAAACAACAACAAAACAATTGGGTGTCTCAAAAATTTGAATTTCATTCAATCCAAAAAAGACTGATAATGCAGAAAGGGCTAACTACTGATGAGTGTGTTCAGTTGTGTACTCAGTACTTCTTTTGTATGAATTATTGCATCAATTTAGTGTGACAGAGGCGATCAGCCTGTGACACTGCTGAGGTGTTATGGAAGCCCAGGTTGCTTTGGTGGCACTGTTTAACTCGCCTGTATTGTTGGGTCTAGTGTTTCTTCTTCCTCTTGACAATACCCCATAGACTCGCTGTGGGGTTCAGCTCAGGCAAGTTGGCTGGACAGTCAAGTACAGTAATGCCATGGTCAGCAAACCAGCTACTAGTCTTTTGGCACTGTGGGCAGGTGCCAAGTACTGCTGGAAAAGTAAATCAGCATCTCCATAAAGCATGAAATGCTCCAGAATCTCATGGTAGATGGCTGTGCTGACTTTGGACTTGATAAAACACAGTGAACCAACAGCAGCAGATAACATGATACCCTAAATCATCACTGACTGTGGAAACTTCACACTGGAATTCACACAACTTAGATCCTGTGTCTCTCCACGCTTACTCTAGAATCTGGGACCTTGACTTCCAAATGAAATATAAATTTACTTTTCTGTGACAAAAGGAAATATAAGTTCACTGAGCAACAGTCCAGTTCTTTTTCTCCTTAGCACACGTCTGCTTCTGACATTGTGTCTGGTTCAGGATTGCTTTGACACTCGGAATGTGACACTTGTAGCCCATTTTCTGGACATGTCTGGGTGATTCTTTAACTACGGGCACTATTGGCCTTGTAAATGTAATTTCCACCACACCATTGCCTTACAATATAAAGCGCCTTGGGGCAACTGTTTGTTGTGATTTGGCGCTATATACATGTGCTCTGATGTCACTGTTTATCTCCATAGAAACTACCCAAACAATCTTTCATACAAACTGTTTAAAGGGACATTACAGTGTTGTGGTGGAAATTACGGCAATAGAGTGGGACAACTACATTTTGATTAAAACAATCACAACAGTTGTATGACATTGAATACCCCAATTATGTTTTGATTATTTTACTGATATTTTATTCAGATATATTTTAAAACATTAGAAAAAACGTTTCTTTACCATTCATTTTTATCATTGAAGATCAAAAGTCTGGGTGTGGGACAAGCACAAAACGGCAATATTTGCATATAATGATGCTGAAAAAGGTGAAAAAGTCATCATAGACTACTAGAACAAATTTCTTAAAACACTTTCATTGTAAAGATAACTATAAAAGTGTGAAATTTCCCCTTTTTTCTGTTTTTCATACAATATGATCAAAGGACATAATAAGTGCCCGTAGTCTAAGAATCACCCGTCTATGCGTGATGGCTCTTGATGTGCTAACTAGCCTCAGTCCACTCCTTGTTAAGCTCTCACAAGGTCTTCAGTCAACTTTGCTTGGCAATCTTTTTAATGGTATGGCTGTCCCTGTTGCCTGTGCATCTTTTCCTACTGCACTTTTCCCTCCCAGTCAACTTTAAATGAATATGCTTTGATCCAGCCCTTTTAGCAATGTGGGGGTTGTCAATGAGTGTCTTCTGGACACTCCGCATCAAAACAGCGAGTGTAGTCTCTGGACCTGTTGGCATAGTTGGCGCAGCTCCACACAGCAGAGAGGGGGGCGGTGTGAGTGGCCTGCTGCGGCGTTTACCAAGCCCGCAGACTCAGTAAGCGCATCGGAGGCAGAGCAATCACGGTGATGCTGACCGGCCCGCCTGATAAGGACGCAGAACACAATGCTCTGTTTATCTCTGCTTCTGTGGTGTCCGGTGGGTTGTGCGTGCCGCATACAAGTAGTTGCCATACTCAAAAGACCAAGACTCCTTGCGGATAGGACATGCGCAGACCACAAAATAATGTTCTTTCTATGGGATATCTCGATGCGCGTTTATATGACCTGATATTCAGGTTAGAAAAGGAGTAACCCAGGGGTCTTATTCGGGTTTTTAAAAACCGGAATATCAGCATATTCGGGTTTTTGTGGGTGTTTACATGGCCGTGCGCAACTGGGTTATTGCTAATATTCCGGTTATGAAAGGGTTATTGACTGCATGTAAACGTAGTCTGTGACTTCTAATACTGTGCTTTACTGTTTTTGAAAGATGATGACATTTTGGGGGATTTTTTTATTCATTCATTTTTCGTGCATTCTTATGTGTTTGTGATCCTTGAATTTACCCAGCAGCGAAAAGTGAAAGTGAAACTGGTTTATCAGAAGCCAACAGTGTAATCTGATGTGGCCGCGTCCAAATCAATACTAAAAGTTATCGGTTATCTATAATAAAGATAAACTGTTTTAGCAGTTTATCGGTTTAGCGTTATAAAAGATAACTTTTCAGTTATCAGATTAATGGTTATCAAAGCTTCATTTTCTGTTAGCTGTGCCCACCACTGATGTGTGTGTGTGTGTGTGTGTGTGTGTGTGTGTGTGTGTGTGTGTGTGTGTGTGTGTGTGTGTGTGTGTGTGTGTGTGTGTGTGTATAGCTTTGATCACGGAGAAACTGGGAAGAGTTGACATTTGCTGTTTGGTATGGTTATGTATTTTCAGTCAAGGATGAATGCTGCAAAAAATGGAAAATTGATAGGACTAATATTTTTGGAGAAATTAGTGATATTAGCTAACAACAGTGAACAATGGATGTTGTGTTGCAGTGCACTATGGGAGTTCAAGGTTTTGGGGTTTTAAATGTTGTTATTGTGGTTCATGTTAGTTTACGTGTTGTTAGTGTTATGGATCTGTTGTGTTTTTGTATTTCAATTGGTTTAGTCAGTTTAGCTAAGCGTCATGTTGGCATTATCATGAGTGAGTTAAGTGTCATGTTAATGTTACCATGACTGAGTTAAGTGTCATGTTGCTATTCCCGTGAGTGAAACCAGTACTGCATTTGTTGTCTTCCGCCACCATCTCTGTGCATGTGTAAAACTAGAAGCATCTGCTTGCAGCAGAATGCAGCAAAGACAAAAAGCTTGACATTCATGTGTGTATGTGTATGACTTTGATCATGGACACACTGGGGAGACCTGACATTTGCCGTTTGGTATGCTTATGTGTTTTGGTTCAAGGATGAACAGCGCCAAAACAGAATGTAGGTAAGACTAATATTTTTGGAAAAACAGATATTGGCAAACAACACTGAACAGTGGCCATTGCTCACTACATTCTGGACTCACACATCATTCTAGCAGGGGGTGGTAAATCATCTGTGTGTGTGCGTGTGTGTGATTTTATTTAGTAAGTTCAATATAAGTACATAATATAATTGATGGATGACACAAGAAACTGAAAACACGTATTTCCACTGTGGTCCATTTAAAAATCAAATGACAAAATAGAAGTAAAAATAAAATAATAATAATAATAACAATAATACTGATAATAATAACAGTGTGTATATGATAACAAGTACCTAAACAATTTATAAATACATTAAGACAGTACATTAACATAAAAAAACATTAAAAATTGTGTGAATTGACTAAATAACTTGATTACTCTGTAATTCTTTTTCTTTTACAATTAATTTAGAAAATAATCAATTAGAACTTTATTATTAACTGAAACTCTTAAGACAATATGTCATGATAAAGAAATCCGTGGTTGGCTTGGGACAGTCAGGATTATAAACGGAAGTAAAGCTTCTGTCCCTGATGAGCTGGATAAGGAACAGCTGGTTGTAGCAACAAAACTGCTGAGTCACATGCTGGTTCTAATTAGCAAATAAGAAACTTTGCTATATTTCACTGGTGAGAAGAAAAAGCTATACTATGCTGATTAAGGTGGTGCAAAACAATCTACCCCAAACCAGCTTAGCGTTGCCCCTGTGACAGCGTATTTAGGAGGGAAGTGAACTGCAAGAAAGCTCAATTACATCCTCCCAGCATGTATTGCATAAATCACAGTAAATCCTCTTTCAAGGCTGTCTTTTGGAAATTGCTGAAATGTTACAGTGGAAAACGGGGAGACAGCTGCCTCGGTGTCACTGCTGTGATGGCTTATGGGGAAAAAATGCCAAGTCATGCGCAGTTGTGCAAAACAACTTCATGTTTCGACTGGAGCCACAGCCGCGGAGAGCTCGGAGAGCTGAAATGATGCCGCGACTGTGCAATGACATCCCTGCCACCTCACTGACGACCTGAGACAAAATAAACAGTCGTACCTGAGTTAAGTTGCAGGGCCTCCCAAACTAGTCAATCAACCACGACTTATACACCAGAAAATATGGTACTCACTTGAACATGTATAAGGCCTTTTCTGAAATGCTTCTGCAGCAACACAAACTAGTATAGACTGGTGATTGGTCAAAAAATAAAGGTCAACGACAAAGTGGGCGTGAAGATTCTCCAGCAAGCGCACAGAATAGAAAAACTAAATGATGATCTGCTTTGATGCATGAATGGCTCAGGAACTGGAACAAGTAACAGAGTGTCTTCTCCCATTTCTGCATAGTTTTTCAAAAAATGTTTTACACAAAGCACCACTGTTAGTTCAGATGTTGAAGTGTGGTTTTTTGTGGGCCATCGGTCATGTGAACGGTCCATCACAGAATCAGCCATGTGGATTTTTTTTAGTGATGTTTTAGATTTTTGCCAAGTTTTCTTTCAACTGTTTCAGTAAGTCCATTCATTAGTCAAACAACTATCACAGTAGCTAATAATGAATCAATAAATGAATAATCTTTCCATTCTTTTAAATTAATCAGTCTCCAAATTAAATAGTCTTTGAGGACGTATTTAAAGTTTTCATAAAACTCGCTGAAAATCAGTGTGGCATTAGGCTTTTTATGGGATACTTAAGACTTTGCACAGTACTGACCATGAGCGTATATAGAAGATGAAATGTCATGAAGAGAAATGCCAAAAAGAAACACTGCTTTGATTGGACTCTCGCCTTTAACTTTTTACTCTACTAGAAGTTTTTGGAATTGTGTTCAGGCCGAAGCTTTACAGCAATTTCAATGAGAAACTGATGTTCTGATGTGCTCTATCTGGCAAGCTAAGTCAAATCTGGGATTATGCACTGATGCCAACACCGCAGAACCACCTTGGATCCTGCATGGCAACCACCCAGTCAGAGAATTCCCTTACTTACCCCCCCCCAGCTCCATTCCAAAGTTTAGTGGTTTGCACTGTATATTCCAGTTTGTGCACAACCTTTACAGTGTTGAATGAAAATCTGTGTGAGTGTACAAGTCGACTAATAATTCAATAAACGTGTTCAATCGTCACCTCCTAACAAAGGTAATAAAAAAGTACATCTCAATGTTGCATTCAATAGAAGAACCTTTTTGAAGCAATTTCAAACTAAAGAAATCAAACCTTTCTTTGCTATATTTAACATTCCTTTTTTAAACACCATGTGAGTTGCAGTATGGTGATAACAACAAAAGGGTGAAAATTGCTGCATTGCTAAAACAGCTATTGATAAAGCGATCTATTCTTTAAAGACACTTTTTTGTATTAAAATGTCACATTGTGGCATATCCAAATGTCAGCTCCCCTGGTTGCCTCGCCATCTGTGTTGCCTTAGTGATGCTTTTTGAAATAATAGCTTTAAAAAAAATGATTATTGAAATAAATTTTTGAAGCACACCTGAATCCAAATATGAAACGGTGTGCTGTGAAGATGGCAAAAGGTTGCTCGGCTATAAACACTGCAAATGAACTGCCTTTCATTCATTTCATGTGTCTCTGAGAAAATAGTTATTGATGTTTTTCAGCCTCGCAAAGACGAGATGTGACTGGCATTTGTAGGGGAGATGTAAAGGGCATTTTAATATGATGGATGGGCCGGTTGAGATATCACTGCAGATGCTGATAAGATAGCAGAACAGCCAGGCAGAGTCGCTATATTTTCACCAATCAAACATGTGACTGGAAAAGGGTCATGACAGGCGCCTCTGACAGCGCAGCGCTGCCTGTCCTCAATGTCACCGATCAGCAGTGCTATCTGATTAAAAGTGGCCATCCACAGTGTCTCTTAGCCTTTACAAGCAAGACCTAGTTCTTCTGTCTGTGATCTCACATGCACACACATACACGCACAGATGAATGCTGAGAGGGACAGTAATGGGTCGTACAGTACCTTGCGTGTTGGCTGGATTGGTGGTGGGTGAGGGGATAGTAGTGGGAGCATCTAGATGAAAAGAGTGGAAAAAAATAAAGAACATGTATAAGAAATAAAGGAAGGCAGGAGCAAAGAAAGAGACAAAGGTTGTGTTTTTTCATAGGTCTTTTGAAAATTAATACATCAGGTCTCCTCAAGCTAGCTGTAGCTTCTATGGTAATATCACATTTGGATAAAATTTTCCTGTAACGTTTTCAAAGTGGATATTCTCTGGCTTTTAGAAACATCTTTTACCTCGGTGGCTTTTGCTGTTTTAACGAGGAGTTTGTGGATTAAAATGGGGTATTTTGGAGTCCAGTCATCCCGTCTATGAAAATGATACTGTATAACAAAAACATCTTTTAGAATTAGTAACGGCAGAAATTCAGAGCAATTGGTCATTTTGGGCCATGTGGTGAAAAATCTTTTTTTGTGTTATTATTGATGACACCACATGAGAATCTGTGCTGCTGCAGAGGACTGTTCAGTAGGAGGCCGTAATGAGATTGGACATTTGTTGCTGCATCTTTGTCTGTGTCTTTGTGTCAGCATTTCCGACCTGCTGTGTGTCTATTTTTGCACTTGTGTTATCTGTAAAATAAAACAGAGTGTGGACTTCCATCCATCCACTTTCGGATGCTGCTTATTCCACTTAAGGCATCCTTTACACAGAACGCCGGCAGCTGTGAGTCTGCAGTGTGCCTTAAAACACGCCTGATCTGCAGAGGTGACGCAAAAACACCTTTCTGTGTAACTGCTTCAGTGGCCCTTGCGTGTGTTGTTGTCTCAGGTGGAGTGTGTGTGTTACAAATTATGTTATGTTTCCACGGAGATTTGCTACTTTTTTGACATATTCAATGGATTTTGAGCGGTTTGCTGTGATATTTCCTTACTGTGCATGTGCACTCAGAGAGAGAGAGAGAGAGAGAGAGAGAGTGAGAGTGAGAGTTCAGTTTGGAATTATTTTGTGCGTTATCATGGGCAGTGTCAGCTAAATCTGTAGAAAAATGACATCACTGAACAAATAGGGTTCATCCACAAAGTATTGCGCTTTACTTTTTCCACATTCTGTTGTGTTACAGCCTTATTCAAAAATGCAGCATATTGATTTTTTTTCCCCTCACTCAAAAATGCAGCAAATTGATTTTTTCCCTCACAATTCTACTCACAACACCTGATAATGACAACAGGAAAAAAGTTTTTTTTGTTATTTTAGTTTTTGCTATTTTTTTAAAATAACAAACTAAGAATTCGCGTGTACATAAGTATTCACACCTTTGCTCAGTACTTTGTTGATGCACCTTTGGCAGCAATTACAGCCTCAAGTCTTCTTGAATATGATCCCACAAGCTTGATGCACCTATCTTTGGGCAGTTTGGTCCATTCCTCTTTGCAGCACCTCTCAAGCTCCATCAGATTGGATGGGGAGCGTCGGTGCACAGACATTTTCAGATCTCTCCAGAGATGTTCAGTCAGATTCAGGTCTGGGCTCTGGCTGGGCCACTCAAGGACATTCACAAAGTAGCTTAGCTGCCGCTAGTTCCCCCCTGGCAGATCCCGGGCAGTCGGGAAAGCAGGCTGACTGGGTGACTGTGAGGAGGAAGCGTAGCCCTAAACAGAAGCCCCGTGTACTCCGTCAACCCGTTCACATCTCTAACCGTTTTTCCCCACTCGACGATACACTCGCCGAGGATCAAACTCTGGTTATTGGCGACTCTGTTTTGAGAAATGTGAAGTTAGCGACACCAGCAACCATTGTCAATTGTCTTCCGGGGGCCAGAGCAGGCGACATTGAAGGAAATTTGAAACTGCTGGCTAAGGCTAAGCGTAAATTTGGTAAGATTGTAATTCACGTCGGCAGTAATGACACTCGGTTACGCCAATCGGAGGTCACTAAAATTAACATTAAATCGGTGTGTAACTTTGCAAAAACAATGTCGGACTCTGTTGTTTTCTCTGGGCCCCTCCCCAATCAGACCGGGAGTGGCATGTTTAGCCGCATGTTCTCCTTGAATTGCTGGCTGTCTGAGTGGTGTCCAAAAAAATGAGGTGGGCTTCATTGATAATTGGCAAAGCTTCTGGGGAAAACCTGGTCTTGTTAGGAGAGACGGCATCCATCCCACTTTAGATGGAGCAGCTCTCATTTCTAGAAATCTGGCCAATTTTCTTGGATCCTCCAAACTGTGACTGTCCAGCGTTGGGACCAGGAGGCAGAGCTGTGGTCTTATACACCTCTCTGCAGCTTCTCTCCCCCTGCCATCCCCTCATTACCCAATCCCCGTAGAGACGGTGCCTGCTCCCAGACCACCAATAACCAGCAAAAATCTATTTAAGCATAAAAATTCAAAAAGAAAAAATAATATAGCACCTTCAATTGCACCACAGACTAAAACAGTTAAATGTGGTCTATTAAACATTAGGGCTCTCTCTTCTAAGTCCCTGTTGGTAAATGATATAATAATTGATCAACGTATTGATTTATTCTGCCTAACAGAAACCTGGTTACAGCAGGATGAATATGTTAGTTTAAATGAGTCAACACCCCCGAGTCACACTAACTGTCAGAATGCTCGTAGCACGGGCCGTGGCGGAGGATTAGCAGCAATCTTCCATTCCAGCTTATTAATTAATCAAAAACCTAGACAGAGCTTTAATTCATTTGAAAGCTTGACTCTTAGTCTTGTCCATCCAAATTGGAAGTCCCAAAAACCAGTTTTATTTGTTATTATCTATCGTCCACCTGGTCGTTACTGTGAGTTTCTCTGTGAATTTTCAGACCTTTTGTCTGACTTAGTGCTTAGCTCAGATAAGATAATTATAGTGGGCGATTTTAATATCCACACAGATGCTGAGAATGACAGCCTCAACACTGCATTTAATCTATTATTAGACTCTATCGGCTTTGCTCAAAAAGTAAATGAGTCCACCCACCACTTTAATCATATCTTAGATCTTGTTCTGATTTATGGTATGGAAATAGAAGACTTAACAGTATTCCCTGAAAACTCCCTTCTGTCTGATCATTTTTTAATAACATTTACATTTACCCTGATGGACTACCCTGCAGTGGGGAATAAGTTTCATTACACTAGAAGTCTTTCAGAAAGCGCTGTAACTAGGTTTAAGGATATGATTCCTTCGTTATGTTCTCTAATGTCATATACCAACACAGAGCAGAGTAGCTACCTAAACTCTGTAAGGGAGTTAGAGTATCTCATCAATAGTTTTACATCCTCTTTGAAGACAACTTTGGATGCTGTAGCTCCTCTGAAAAAGAGAGCTTTAAATCAGAAGTGTCTGACTCCGTGGTATAACTCACAAACTCGTAGCTTAAAGCAGATAACCCGTAAGTTGGAGAGGAAATGGCGTCTCACTAATTTAGAAGATCTTCACTTAGCCTGGAAAAAGAGTTTGTTGCTCTATAAAAAAGCCCTCCGTAAAGCTAGGACATCTTTCTACTCATCACTAATTGAAGAAAATAAGTATAACCTCAGGTTTCTTTTCAGCACTGTAGCTAGGCTGACAAAGAGTCAGAGCTCTATTGAGCTGAGTATTCCATTAACTTTAACTAGTAATGACTTCATGACTTTCTTTGCTAACAAAATTTTGACTATTAGAGAAAAAATTACTCATAACCATCCCAAAGGTGTATCGTTATCTTTGGCTGCTTTCAGTGATGCCGGTATTTGGTTAGACTGTTTCTCTCCGGTTGTTCTGTCTGAGTTATTTTCATTGGTTGCTTCGTCCAAACCATCGGCATGTTTATTGGACCCCATTCCTGCCAGGCTGCTCAAGGAAGTCCTACCATTATTTAATGCTTCAATCTTAAATATGATCAATCTATCTTTGTTAGTTGGTTATGTACCACAGGCCTTTAAGGTGGCAGTAATTAAACCATTACTTAAAAAGCCATCACTTGACCCAGCTATCTTAGCTAATTATAGGCCAATTTCCAACCTTCCTTTTCTCTCAAAGATTCTTGAGAGGGTAGTTGTAAAACAGCTAACTGATCACCTGCAGAGGAATGGTCTATTTGAAGAGTTTCAGTCAGGTTTTAGAATTCATCATAGTACAGAAACAGCATTAGTGAAGGTTACAAATGATCTTCTTATGGCTTCGGACAGTGGACTTATCTCTGTGCTTGTTCTGTTGGACCTCAGTGCTGCTTTTGATACTGTTGACCATAAAATTTTATTACAGAGATTAGAGCATGTCATAGGTATTAAAGGCACTGCGCTGTGGTGGTTTGAATCATATTTGTCTAATAGATTACAGTTTGTTCATGTAAATGGGGAATCTTCTTCACAGACTAAGTTAATTATGGAGTTCCACAAGGTTCTGTGCTAGGACCAATTTTATTCACTTTATACATGCTTCCCTTAGGCAGTATTATTAGACGGTATTGCTTAAATTTTCATTGTTACGCAGATGATACCCAGCTTTATCTATCCATGAAGCCAGAGGATACACACCAATTAGCTAAACTGCAGGATTGTCTTACAGACATAAAGACATGGATGATCTCTAATTTCCTGCTTTTAAACTCAGATAAAACTGAAGTTATTGTACTTGGCCCCACAAATCTTAGAAGCATGGTGTCTAACCAGATCGTTACTCTGGATGGCATTTCCCTGATCTCTAGTAATACTGTGAGAAATCTTGGAGTCATTTTTGATCAGGATATGTCATTCAAAGCGCATATTAAACAAATATGTAGGACTGCCTTTTTGCATTTACGCAATATCTCTAAAATCAGAAAGGTCTTGTCTCAGAGTGATGCCGAGAAACTAATTCATGCATTTATTTCCTCTAGGCTGGACTATTGTAATTCATTATTATCAGGTTGTCCTAAAAGTTCCCTAAAAAAGCCTTCAGTTGGTTCAGAATGCTGCAGCTAGAGTACTGACGGGGACTAGCAGGAGAGAGCATATCTCACCCGTGTTGGCCTCTCTTCATTGGCTTCCTGTTAATTCTAGAATAGAATTTAAAATTCTTCTTCTTACTTATAAGGTTTTGAATAATCAGGTCCCATCTTATCTTAGGGACCTCGTAGTACCATATTACCCCATTAGAGCGCTTCGTTCTCAGACTGCGGGCTTACTTGTAGTTCCTAGGGTTTGTAAGAGTAGAATGGGAGGCAGAGCCTTCAGCTTTCAGGCTCCTCTCCTGTGGAACCAGCTCCCAATTCAGATCAGGGAGACAGATACCCTCTCTACTTTTAAGATTAGGCTTAAAACTTTCCTTTTCGCTAAGGCTTATAGTTAGGGCTGGATCGGGTGACCCTGGACCATCCCTTGGTTATGCTGCTTTAGACGTAGATTGTGGGGGGGTTCCCATGATGCACTGTTTCTTTCTCTTTTTGCTCCGTATGCATCACTCTGCATTTAATCATTAGTGATCGATCTCTGCCCCCCTTCACGGCATGTCTTTTTCCTGGTTTTTTCCCTCAGCCCCAACCAGTCTCAGCAGAAGACTGCCCCTCCCTGAGCCTGGTTCTGCTGGAGGTTTCTTCCTGTTAAAAGGGAGTTTTTCCTTCCCACTGTTGCCAAGTGCTTGCTCATAGGGGGTCGTTTTGACCGTTGGGGTTTTTCATAATTGTTGTATGGCCTTGCCTTGCAATGTGGAGCGCCTTGGGGCAACTGTTTGTTGTGATTTGGCGCTATATAAGAAAAAAGTTGATTGATTGATTCACAGAGTTGTCCTGAAGCCACTCCTTTGATAGCTTGGCTTTGTGTTTATGGTCATTGTCCTGCTGAAAGATGAACCATTGCCCCAGTCTGAGGTCAAGAGCGCTCTGGAGCAGGCTTTCATCCAGGATGTCTCTGTACATCGCTGCATTCATCTTTCCCTCAATCCTGACTAGTCTCCCAGTTCCTGCTGCTGAAAAACATCCCCACAGCATGATGCTGCCACCACCATACTTCACTGTAGGGATGGTGCCTGGTTTCCTCCAAACATGATGGCTGGCTTTCACGCCAGAGAGTTCAATCTTTGTGTCATCAGACCAGAGAATTTTGTTTCTCCTGGTCTGAAAGTCCTCCAGGTGCCTTTTGTCAAACTCCAGCTGGGCTGCCATGTGCCTTTTACTAAGGAGTGGCTTCCGTCTGGCCTCTCTACCATACAGGCCTGATTGGTGGATTGCTGCAGGGATGGTTGTCCTTCTGGAAGGTTCTCCTTTCTCCACAGAGGAATGCTGGAGCTCTGACAGAATGACCATCGGGTTCTTGGTCACCTCCCTGACTAAGATCCTTCTCCCCTGATCTCTGTTTTAATGGGCGGGCAGCTCTAGGAAGAGTCCTGGTGGATCCAAACTTCTTCCATTTACAGATGATGGAAGTCACTGTGCTCATTGGGACCTTCAAAGCAGCAGAAATGTTTCTGTACTCTTCCCCAGATTTGTGCCTCAAGACAATCCTGTCTCGCAGCTCAACAGACAATTAATTTGACTTCATGCTTAGTTTGTGCTCTGACATGCACTGTCAACTGCGGGACCTTATATGTATGAATTTAGCCCAGGTGGACTCCAATTAACCTGTAGAAACATCTCAAATGTGATCAGCAGAAACAGGATGCACGTGAGCTCAATTTTGCGTTTCACAGCAAAGGCTGTGAGTACTTATGTACACGCGATTTCTTAGGGGTTTTTTTTAGATAAATTTACAAAAATCTCAAAGCTTTTTACAGATTGTCATTATGGGGGATTATGTGTAGAATTTTGAGGGGGAAAAAAAAAGAATTTCATCCCATTTGGAATAAGCCTGTAAAATGTGGAAAACGTGAAGTGCTGTGAATACTTTCTGGATGCACTGTAACATCTTTCACTGGACTTTCTATGGCTGGAAAACAACTGACAGCCATGACAAATAAAATCTGTCAAAAAAACGGAACACTGAAAAAGTCACATGACTACTGTCCTCTTCAGAAAACACACTTTTCTTCTTCTATTTCTTCTTCTTTTGACCAGAGCTCCACACTGAGCTCTGTGAGTCAAACTCTGGATTATTCAATTGATGGAAAAAGGACAAAGCTGTAGTGAGTCCACAATGAATTTAATGTAGCTACTTACGAGGTCTATTAGAAAAGAAACCGACAGTTTTATAAAAAAAAAAAACTATATGGATTTGAATCACGTGTGATTACACCAGACATGCTTGAACCCTCGTGCGCATGCGTGAGTTTTTTCACGCGTATCGGTGATGTCATTCGCCTGTGGGCAGGCTTTGAGTGAGCACTGGTCCAGCCCTCTCAGCTGAAATCCTTCGTCTGAGACGCTGCTGCAGACGGCGCGCGTTGCTTTATCAAAATTTTTCAGGACCTGTGAGGGATATCCGAGTGGACACTATTCGAGAAATTCTGCTGGTTTTCGGTGAAAAGTTTAACGGCTGATGAGAGGTTGTGGAGTTTCTTTCGCTTTAAGGACAGCTCACAAAGCGGATCGGCATGGCGCGGTCGGAGGTGGCATCCATCTGGCTGTTTCAAGCTGAAAACATCCTAATTTAAGGCTCTGTTCACCCAGGACGTTGTCAGAGAACAGAGAAGTTTCAGAAGAAGTCGGCATGAGGAGTTTATGCGGACATTCCACTGTTTGTGTTGTACAATGTAATTGTGATTGTCACTGAGTTTTTAAAATGCCTATTGCAAAGTGTTTCCTTTTTATTACGACATCGTGCAAGTTTTATAAATCCGTGGACACTGATCTGTGTGTTACAGATTCACAGAGGAAAAATGCCACTCAAAGCGTAGCTGTTGCGACAGTTGTCATAAAGCTGGACTGGTTGGTTGCTGCAGTGACGCTGTGTGGCTCCTCTGAAAAAGAGAGCTTTAAATCAGAAGTGCCTGACTCCGTGGTATAACTCACAGACTCGCAGCTTAAAGCAGATAACCCGTAAGTTGGAGAGGAAATGGCGTCTCACTAATTTAGAAGATCTTCACTTAGCCTGGAAAAAGAGTCTGTTGCTCTATAAAAAAGCCCTCCGTAAAGCTAGGACATCTTACTACTCATCACTAATTGAAGAAAATAACAACCACCCCAGGTTTCTTTTCAGCGCTAGCCAGGCTGACAAAGAGTCAGAGCTCTATTGAGCCGAGTATTCCTTTAACTTTAACTAGTAATGACTTCATGACTTTCTTTGCTAATAAAATTTTAACTATTAGAGAAAAAATGACTCATAACCATCCCAAAGACGTATCGTTATCTTTGGCTGCTTTCAGTGATGCCGGTATTTGGTTAGACTCTTTCTCTCCGATTGTTCTGTCTGAGTTATTTTCATTAGTTACTTCATCCAAACCATCAACATGTCTATTGGACCCCATTCCTACCAGGCTGCTCAAGGAAGCCCTACCATTATTTAATGCTTCGATCTTAAATATGATCAATCTATCTTTATTAGTTGGCTATGTACCACAGGCTTTTAAGGTGGCAGTAATTAAACCATTACTTAAAAAGCCATCACTTGACCCAGCTATCTTAGCTAATTATAGGCCAATCTCCAACCTTCCTTTTCTCTCAAAAATTCTTGAAAGGGTAGTTGTAAAACAGCTAACTGATCGTCTGCAGAGGAATGGTCTATTTGAAGAGTTTCAGTCAAGTTTTAGAATTCATCATAGTACAGAAACAGCATTAGTGAAGGTTACAAATGATCTTCTTATGGCCTCAGACAGTGGACTCATCTCTGTGCTTGTTCTGTTAGACCTCAGTGCTGCTTTTGATACTGTTGACCATAAAATTTTATTACAGAGATTAGAGCATGCCATAGGTATTAAAGGCACTGCGCTGCGGTGGTTTGAATCATATTTATCTAATAGATTACAATTTGTTCATGTAAATGGGGAATCTTCTTCACAGACTAAGGTTAATTATGGAGTTCCACAAGGTTCTGTGCTAGGACCAATTTTATTCACTTTACACATGCTTCCCTTAGGCAGTATTATTAGACGGCATTGCTTAAATTTTCATTGTTACGCAGATGATACCCAGCTTTATCTATCCATGAAGCCAGAGGACACACACCAATTAGCTAAACTGCAGGATTGTCTTACAGACATAAGGACATGGATGACCTCTAATTTCCTGCTTTTAAACTCAGATAAAACTGAAGTTATTGTACTTGGCCCCACAAATCTTAGAAACATGGTGTCTAACCAGATCCTTACTCTGGATGGCATTACCCTGACCTCTAGTAATACTGTGAGAAATCTTGGAGTCATTTTTGATCAGGATATGTCATTCAAAGCGCATATTAAACAAATATGTAAGACTGCTTTTTTGCATTTACGCAATATCTCTAAAATTAGAAAGTCCTAAAAGTTCCCTGAAAAGCCTTCAGTTAATTCAAAATGCTGCAGCTAGAGTACTGACGGGGACTAGAAGGAGAGAGCATATCTCACCCATATTGGCCTCTCTTCATTGGCTTCCTGTTAATTCTAGAATAGAATTTTAAATTCTTCTTCTTACTTATAAGGTTTTGAATAATCAGGTCCCTTCTTATCTTAGGGACCTCATAGTACCATATCACCCCAATAGAGCGCTTCGCTCTCAGACTGCAGGCTTACTTGTAGTTCCTAGGGTTTGTAAGAGTAGAATGGGAGGCAGAGCCTTCAGCTTTCAGGCTCCTCTCCTGTGGAACCAGCTCCCAATTCGGATCAGGGAGACAGACACCCTCTCTACTTTTAAGATTAGGCTTAAAACTTTCCTTTTTGCTAAAGCTTATAGTTAGGGCTGGATCAGGTGACCCTGAACCATCCCTTAGTTATGCTGCTATAGACTTAGACTGCTGGGGGGTTCCCATAATGCACTGAGTGTTTCTTTCTCTTTTTGCTCTGTATGCACCACTCTGTATTTAATCATTAGTGATTGATCTCTGCTCCCCTCCACAGCATGTCTTTTTCCTGGTTCTCTCCCTCAGCCCCAACCAGTCCCAGCAGAAGACTGCCCCTCCCTGAGCCTGGTTCTGCTGGAGGTTTCTTCCTGTTAAAAGGGAGTTTTTCCTTCCCACTGTCGCCAAGTGCTTGCTCACAGGGGGTCGTTTTGACCTTTGGGGTTTTTACGTAATTATTGTATGGCCTTGCCTTACAATATAAAGCGCCTTGGGGCAACTGTTTGTTGTGATTTGGCACTATATAAATAAAATTGAATTGAACTGAATTGAATTATTGCGAGGGAACGCAATAAAAAAAAAAAACCACAAGACTTTACATGAGATCACTGTTTGCTCTCTCCGGTGTTTGTTCATGGACAGTGTGCGAGGTAATCAGCGCGTAGATACTTGTAGCGCTGCTTCAACAGCGCGGAACCCTCACGAGCCACGACGGCCAACCAAAATATCAAACAGGTTTGAGTTTTATCTGATCATATGATTCCCCATCGGGAGGTGGTCGTGAGATGTTAAACGCAGCTCGTTACTCCATGTAGACTGCACGATGCAGGACGCACGATTAAGCTGAAACTCGGCTGAAAAAGGGCCATAAATTGGACAGTGTAAGCCCAGCCTTAGTTAAAACAAGAACGGTATTGTTAACTCACCAGTACACCACCTAAGGCTGGTGTACAGTGTGAGACCATGAATCATGCGCTCTGAACTTTTAAACCCTGCGGTTTTGTCGCACAGTTTGAGCTGGAGCCAAGTACAATGATTGAAAATATCGTACAGTGTATGCCCAGCTTAAGTCAGTGAAGTCTGTAAGTAGCTGGAAGAGGTGGTACTGTACTACAAATGTTGATACGGCTGACATCCGGGCATCAACAGGCATGCAGCCTGTTGATGCCCGGCCCTATTTACCATTTCCCTCTTCGCTCTGTCTTCTTGAAAAAAAATATCTGTGAGCTTTGCACACTTGGCAGCATCTTCCTCCAAAGCTTTTCTTTTTCGTAATCTCGCTGTTTCAGCTCCACCTGGCATTTTTCTGTCCATCTTTTCACTCACGGGCCACTCCTCCTATACTTGCTAGTAGTGCAAGTCCCATCTGGGCGCACAGGGCTTGGTTGGACTGAACTAACTGTAATGAATGCATAGGGATGTTAAACGTGTAATGGTATGTCCCTACCTTAGGCTTTGGAAAAGATAACAGCGTTGCAAAAGAAGCCGTCTTAAGTTATTTTCTTGTGAATTTTTGTGATTGTAAAACATTTATAACACTTAATGTCTTCTCTTTAAGATACAGCAGCCCAAGTGTCTTGCTTTGCAGCCTAACAGTTAGTGGTGGTCATATATGTATGCATATATATTAACACCCCTCACAACGGCCCCAGGTTGGACCAGCCCACCGGGAAAACTCCCGACTCTCCCGATTACCCAGCACGCGGTAGTGCACATCTTTTGAGATTCTGTTTTTTTTCTTCCAGGAGATGCTGAAAATATATCATTAGATACAAAATTAATTTGGTTTCTGGGGCCCGCCTACAACCCCCTGCAAATTTTCCTCGGATTTCACAATTTTCATTTCACTGCCCTGAAGGCGTTCACTACACACTGGGAGCAACTAGGGGATTAAGGACCTTGCCCAAGGACCCTTAGTGATTTTCTGGTCAGGCTGGGATTTGAACTGAGGATCCTCTGGTCTCAAGCCCAACACTTAATCACTAGACCATCACCTCCCCCATAACATGTCTCCTAACTGAGCTCCACTCAGGCATGCTTTTGGACAACTTTGTGTTTGGGATGATGTACAGCATCCCTCAAACTCAGGTGGATGAACATCCGGCCTGTTCTGCATATCTATGTTTGATCTGGACCTAATGGCCCAGCACACCGCAGGGGGAGCCAGCTCTTCTTTATGTTTCTCTCTACTGCTGTACGCAGTCCTGGTTGAACAGGCAATCCGCGGAGCTTACAAAAATGCTTTAAATCGTCAACTTTCCAGCAGTTGAAATGGTCCAAATCATAGCAATCCTTGCTGCTTTCCGCCATCTTTGAATGTGTATTGATAGCTGAAAAATTTAGCATACCCATAATGCACTGTGTGGCCCGAGATGCGCACTTCACTTATTAACGTCACGTTTGGCATTTTATAAAGTGAAAATATCAGCTATATGTTTTAGTTTTAAAGTAATGCACTAATTTTGAAGGTTTTAGTGTTTGGACACACATGCTGCAGTGCATTATGGGTAAAGTTTCATGACTGGAGAAATGCATTGAGACACTCTAATGAGGCTGCACTTTAACTGCTCCACATGGACAACAGCATTAAACTCTGTATATTGTGCCTAAAACTGAATATATTCTCTGGGTTTACGGACATTGTTATTGTGTTTGTTTTATGTAAACATGCTCGGGTTGTGTGAACTGTGATCGTTTCCTGTTCATGTGATTCCTGGGGAAAGTAAAGTCTGCTCTTTAATGTCCTGCTTATTGTCCTTTACAACACTGTTTGTCCTCTTTGTTCCAGAGTAATATATAAGATGTCTGAAATTCAGTTTGCATTTATTAAATTCCACACAGATTAAATGTAGCAGACACGGATTATTTGGAATATTTGGTTTAGCAAGTTTTCAGGGTCTTGTTCATGGCAGTATTCGCTCTATTGAGATATCCCATAATCCTTTGCGCGCCAGAGAGTTGCTGCGGTCTAAACAGCACAGAGAATCCACATGATGACAATTGTAAATGAACATCATACAACCAAAATGTACATTTTTTTATGCTTTTCGTCACATTAATAAGAGGCTGCAGCAACTCTTTGGCACGCATAGGATTATGGGATATCTCAGTAGGGCGAATACTGCCATGAACACTGCCATCTACTGGCCAAGATTTTAAAGAGCAAACTTCACTTGTACAAGAAGATGAATAGTAAGGAAAGAGAAAAGGACTTGTACTGATTGGCCAGACAAAGTTACAGAGCTGGAAAGGATGTGCAGCAGGTTAGGGTAGTAAAAGATGCAGATGGTAATGTGTTGACAAGGGGTGAGAGTGTGTTGAGTAGGTGGAGGGAATAATTTTAGGAACTGATGACTGAAGAAAATGAGAGAGAGAAAAGGCTGTATAATGTGGAGAGTAAATCAGGAAGTGCAAAACATTAGCAAGGATGAAGTGAGGGTAGCTATGAAGAGGATGGAGAGTGGCAGTTGGAGGCAGTTGGTCCAGATGACATTCCAGTGGAGGCATGGGCATGCCTTGGAGAGATGGCAGTGGACTTTCTCACCAGATTGTTTAATAAACTCTTGGAAATTGAGAGGATGCCTGAGGAGTGGAGATGAAGTGTGCTGGTTCCTATTTACAAGAACAAGGGTGATGTGCAGACCTGCAGTAACTACAGAGGCATGAAGTTGATCAGCCACAGCATGAAGTTATGGGAAAGAGTAGTAGAAGCTAGGCTTAGAAAACTGGTGAAGATGTGTGAGCAGGAATATGGATTCATGCAGAGCACTGCAGATGCAATATTTACTCTGATAATACTGATGGAAAAGTATAGAGAAGGTCAGAAAGAGTTACATTGTGTGTTTGTGGATTCTGAGAAAGCTTATGACAGGGTGCCAAGAGAAGACTTGTGGTATTTTATGAGGAAGTCTGGAGTGGCAGAGAAGTATGTGAGGGCAGTGCAGGATGTGTACAAGGATAGTTTCACAGCTGAGATTATCCTTGTACATGTAACTGTACAAGGATAGTCTATCAGACTGGAGGTGGATAGATAATTCCACCTCCACTCTGTCAAGGTGGAGGTGGAATTACACCAAGGATCAGTTCTGAGTCCTTTCTTCTTTGCAACGGTGATGGACGGGTTGACGGATGAGATCATTCAGGCGTCTGCATGGACTATGATGTTTGCAGATGACATTGTGATTTGTAGTGAGCGTAGAGAGCAGGTTGAGTCTAGCCTGGAGAGGTGGAGATACACTCTGGAGAGAAGGAGAATGAAAGTCAGTAGGAGCAAGACTGAGTACATGTGTGTGAATGGGAGGGAGCTCAATGGAATAGTGCAGTTACAAGGAGTAGAAGTGGTGAAAGTAGATGAGTTTAAATACTTGGGGCCAACTGTCCAAAGTAATGGAGAGTGTGGTAGAGAGGTGAAGAAGAGAGTGCAGGCAGGATGAGTGGGCGGAGAAAGGTGGCAGTGGTGATTTGTGACCGAAGAATATCAGCAAGAATGAAGGAGAAAGTTTACAAGACAGTAGTGAGACCAGCTATGTTGTACGCTTAGAGACGGTGGCACTAACAAAAAGACAGGAAGCAGAGCGGGAGGTGGCAGAGCTGAAGATGTTACGATTGTCTTTGGGAGTGACGAGAATGGACAGGATTAGGAAGGAACATATCAGAGGGACACCTCAGGTGGGACAGTTTAGAGACAAAGTCAGAGAGGCGAGACTGAGATGGTTTGGACATGTGCAGAGGAGGAAACCAGATTATATAGGGAGAAGGATGCTGAGGATGAAGCCACCAGGCAGGAGGAGAAGCGGGAGGACAAAAAGGAGATTTATGGATGTGCTGAGGGAGGACATGCAGGTGGTTGGTGTGACAGAGGAAGATACAGAGGACACGGTGAGATGGAAATGATTGATCTGCTGTGGCGACCCCTAACGGGAACAGCTGAAAGAATAACAAGAACCAAACATCTTCAGGGAAAGTCCCTGCAATCACACTCAGATATGCGTACCTGTTACCATGGTTACCAACCATCCTGGCTAACGATGTGGCTGCCCTGACAGTTTCCGCGCATGGCATATATTTATGTACAGTTTAGTGTTTGTCCATTTTGGCACCTCCACTGTCTCAAGAAAAAGTGACTCGCACCAGGAGGTTTAAGTGACCGATTTCTTACTTTTAACAAATGAGCTAAATACATATATAAGTACAGTTTAACCAGACTGCTGTCATTGAATGTGAAAATGACCATGTGGTGATTACAGGGCACACTGTTTCAAAAAAAAAAAAAAAAAAATTAAAAACCAACATTGCAACAAGGATTTAATTTGTGATCATTTCTAAACTTTTAGTGTTAACCGGTGTGTTCGATGCATGTTGCATAATCAAACCGATGTCGTTCCTCCGTGGAATGGTAACATAAATTGCTGCAGCTCAAATTATTTATGAGAGAAAACTCAACTTTTAAACACTTTCGACATAATTGTGCATTCGAGAGTGACAGCTTATTTATTAATGGGTTATAAATATCCTTTTGGCAAATTACTTTGAGTGACATGTGACAGTGTGATTTCCTCTTGAGTGATGACCCTGTTAACAGCGGAGCACTTTAGATAACATTAGCATCACACAAGAACAGGATGTGCCGCTAGAGACGTCGCGCCAGAATTTTTGTGTTATTTGATTAATTAAGACTCTGCACATCAATCATTTGGATCACCCTGGAACCAGTCTGCGTGTGACCACCAAGATGGTTTATGGAGAAGAGAAACCACTCTGTCATTTTTAAAAATAGGGAAAAAGGACAAGCACTGTGTCAAATACTACTACTACTAATAAATGACGCAGATTGTCACTTTTCCCACAGTCACTTTGAGCAGGACAACAAACACACATTCTTATCTCTTACCATTTAATGAAACACTTAAAAGGTGTAGTACCTTTTCTTACATAACTATTTAACGCTTTCTTCACCACCACTATAATTTTGTAAAGTAAATTTTGTAAGTAAAAGAGTCACAAGTCAATAAGCGCATGTGTCAAGTGACAGCACATGTGTGTTACATGTGCTGTCAAATATTTTGGTCAAAGTTCACAGTTACCCACTTTGGTTAAAAAAAAAAAGAAAAAAAAAAAGAAAGAAGCCCTTGAGTGTGTGATCCATTTAAATCTTGTCTCTTAAAGTTAAATTACCATTTTTAAGTAGTGTTAGAGCATCACGGCAGGTCCATGTTGTTCAGTGGATGGTTGTCACATGGTACACGTGGGCTGCAAAAGTCGAAACAGCAAATCTGCCGAGCGCAAACAAGGCACCGCATATTGCATTTGTGATATGCCATACTGTATGTCCTACACATTTTTCTAACAGAAATGTAAGATCCCGAAGGATGTGCGGACTGGACTGAAGAAGTAACTTATAATTACTGTTTTACTGTTATCTCTTACATATCCAAATAAACCCATCCAAATGTGTGATAATGTAATGGCTATATTATGGTATAGTATACAAATAATGAATGTTTATGAATTCAATGGTACGAATATTTGAAATGAAATAAAACGAAATATTTGTTCCATCGAATGAATGAAAAAACATTCATTATTTGTTTTATATAACAGCTAAAACAGATCCTTCACATCTGCTATTTTATTAATTTATAAATCAACAGAAAAGGGACTTACATTTTGGTGTGCATTACTGGTGCTTTGATGGCAACCGTACAACATGAACTTTAAATGAGAGTCCAAAATTGTCCATAAATAGTCCATGATGCCGTGCACTGACTTCATGTACTTCCTCAGTCCAGCGGAAAATCGCCTCAGAAATTTGTCCAGATTCATCATGAAGCTGTTTAATTGGTGATGCAAAATTCTAAATGTGCACTATGCACAGTTTCTCCAATCACAGCCACAGAAGCCTATGACTTCTTCAGGGTTGTCTGGGTGTCTTGTTGGTTTTCTTGACTTGTCTCCTTGTCCCTTAACTGGTTGCTCCACACAGATTTACCATAATGTTTGTATTTCTTCATAATTTATGTAAATAAAGTCAAATATGTGTCTTGGAAATGTTGATGTATCCATCCCCTGACTTGTCTGAAGAAGACTCAGTGTAAAAGTGATGGTTTATATGTGTTACATTAAAGGGTGCACATACTTATTCACCCCATCATTTTGGGTTTTAGATTTTTATTTCTTCTAATTCATGATGTAGATATTACTTTTCACTTTTAGTTCAAAGGACATAATTTTTTGAAATTTTAATATAAAAAGCAAAGTTTTGTTTGAACGTCAATTTCCTGACATGCCATTCAAGGTTCAAATGGCATTGCTATGCTACATATGCTAGTATTTGCATCACGGACCAATGTGGCAAAAACAATGACATTAAATGCAAACAGAAAAATGACAACAGACACAGCTAATAAACATAGGCCATCCAGAGATGTGGTTGGGAAGAATGCTAGATAAAATCTGGACAAATGTATCGTAAAAGTTTTGCTGGATATCTGCTGGACAGGAAATTCCAAATTCCCATTTGTCACGGAGCAAACTCACTGAATTTGTCATTTTATCACCCACAAAATACAAACCAGCAATAAAATAAAATATATCACATAAATAACTGCACTTTATAATAACTAGATTTTAAAACTAAGTAAATGTCAATTTTTTAAAAAGTCAGAAAGAGACTACACCTTTAACAATACAAGTTTGAGCCTCATTATAATCTGCCACACTTCAAAGTTCTGACTTTGATTATGAAATGATTAATTGTTCAGTCTTACCACAAATTGGTACAAAGCTGGCTTAAGTGACACAGTGTAACCAGAACAAAAAGTCATTGAAGGTGAGGACCTGAACTGTAAAATCCAAACTCAAAAAACCATGTTTCAGCTGCTTTTTAAGAAGCACCATCTTCCAAAGACAAAGACACCAATGTTTCACTTTACTGGGACTGATTGAAGCCATTGTACTTCTTTTTTTTGATAACAATTTCTAATTAACTGTGAATAATGACGCCTGGCAATCATGGAAAGGTATTGCTATTTTCTGCAGTCTCTCTCAATAATTAAGTCAAACTGCAAATTAAACCACTCTGGTGGTCTCCTGCTGCAAGCACAGCAGAGCCTCGAGCAGCATCTTCCACCCCATACTGTACTGATGAGGCCTGTCACTGAGCCCAAAACAAAATAATCACAAAGACAAAATGCAGCGCAGCTCAGGTATGCAGCCATACTAAGAGGATTGAAAGCATCCTCATCAGGGGAATATATGCCTGAATGTGGCGGTGGGGAAAGATATCGCGACCCCGTGCTGCGGGGGAGTCGCAGCGGGGGGAATTGGCTGGCTGTCTCCATGCCGTTACTGTCTGCACTCCATCAAAAGACAGCAGTGGGGGACCACACATTCCCAAACTAATGATAAAACATCAAGGACAGCATAATGTTGCCGCCGGGGATGGAGTGCATGGCGGAGGTGTGGCGATGATGGTGGTAGAAGGGTATCAGGGTATCGGGAAGATATTCTCTTCTGACAGTATGGGGGGTGGGTTAGATTTCTTTCCCTGTGACCGAAGGCGGTCTGATAGGCGAAATGTCAGTGTCTGGAAGGGGGAAATTGGCCATTCAGGGGAGAGGGTCATCACAAAAGCTGGGATAGGATGTGGCACATATAATATCCCAGTGAACAAGAAATTCTCCATGGGCAATTTCCAGGCTCGATGACTCTGGGCTCAGCATTATGAGGCCTGAAATATGAGTGTATTTTGCAGGGGCCATATTTTCAGAGAGCGTTTGTACCAGTGAGGAATTTGATATGAGAAAATTTTACAGTAAAGTGAAACAATGTCAGAGAAATTGTTTATCTATGCCTGCTTAAACCTGACAACACGGCAACTGGAGAGAGATTTTACTGTTTGTTTGTTTTCTCTTGGTTCAAAGTTACATTTACATGTGGTTTCTGTAAAAGAAAAAAATGGCTGATTTATTTCAAGGCCTGACTATATTTAAGATGTTTTTAAAATACATCTACTTTGATTTAAACAATCATGTCCTGTGTTGAACTGGTTTCACACCAGTTTAGACGATGTTTACAATGGTCTACACTGGACTTTTGAAAATTTGGCCATTCTAGGGGTACCCAAAGGGGAAAAGCCAGGTACGACCGCCCAAGTCCCTTCATCATGTCCAGAAGGCTGGGGAAGTTTGTTGAGTGGGCAATCTTCTGGGTTTACCAGTACATGGCCCTCAGTGAGGCAGTCGGAGTCTGAGGACATTTTTAAGTCAAGACTTAAAACCTATTTTTATTCTCTTTCTTATGAGTAGTTTTTATTTTGTTATGTTTTATTCTTTTACTTCTGTTTTTAATTAGGTATTTGAATTTTTTATTTTATTTATTTATTTATTTTATGTTGAGCTGTTCTGTGTGAGGCACCTTGAGATGGCTTTTGTTGTAATTTGGCACTTTATAAGTTGATTAAATTTAAATTGAACAACATTTCATTGAGTCTTAAAGTAAATAAATATGAAATTGGTTACTGGATCCTTAAACTCTGGACATAATAAACTCTACATGGTGGATCCTTGATCTCTGGACATAAACAGAAATAAAATCTGTTAGTTTTTGTCAAAAGCATTTCATTTCAGACATTATTATTGGCATGAATGTATTTCCATACTTATGAGCTGAGCTCTTGCAGCTGTGCTGCAGGTCAGGTTTATAAAGAATGCAGCACATCTCATTTTGGGAGGAAAAAACGTTTTATTCGATTGTAATTTATTGTCTGTACTGCAACGTTTGTAAGAGGTGTCATTTTATTTAAAGTGGAAATTAATTTTGAAGTTATTAATTTCGAGTGGACTCTGTCTCAGCACAGAGCCGCGCATCGTTTAGAGCTGTGCAAACGGAACGGAGGACGATTCGTTTCTTGATGCAACAAGACATGAGTCCCAGTTAGTGACTTTAATCCATACAAAAGTGACTCATGATATTTTAATGGCTTTGAGAGGGGTTAAGAAGCGGACTTACCGCTTCTGAAGAGCAGCGAATGAAAGAGCCATGAGCCACTCACGCTTCAAACTGGAGTCGCGCTGCAGAAATGGTTGATTACAGATGCTGTATTGAAAATAAGCGTAACGGTCCAAAATAAGTGTAACGGTACAAATTTATAGCGTAACGGCCCGTAACGCAAGTTTGCGCTAGCTAGAACCCTGTGTTTTATTCATCATTTGTTCCTTACTTTTTGACTGTAACTGCTACCAGTATCATTAGCTTTGTTTTCATTTACAAACATTTCACTTAAATCATGTAACTTCACTTTTTGACTACAACAAATTGTCCTTTAACATTAATTATGTGTTTCTTAACAAACATGACTCTCATCTGAGTGAAAAGTAACCTGTGGACTTCAGCTCTACAAAATATACACCAGGAACAGCACTGAAACTGTCCATCAATAACTTTATGTCTGTGAGGACTAAAAACCTTTTTTTTAAAATGTGAGGAGTGGATTCTTTTTGATGAAATGAAGCTTCTCTGCATTATCAGCTGTGAAACTGTTAATGTTTTCATCTACCTGTGACACTGAGCTAAACAGCTTTTCACTCTCCACACTATTTTTTTTTTCTTTTAATTAAATATGTACCAGTAACATACACAAATACATACCGCAAATGTTTTTTTCCCCCAAAGGTGGAACATGTACGTAAATATTGATGAGCACAGCATGCATGCACATGTACACACGATGTTGTGCAGCATCTCCGCTCCACACGGATGCAAAACCTGTTGTGTGGGCCGCTGAAGAGGAGGTACTGCTGGCCCACCACCACCAGAGGGCGCCCTGCCTGGAGTGCGGGCTCCAGGCACCAGAGGGCGCCGCCGCCTCACGGGAGCAGCCAAGGTGACAGCTGTCACCCATCACCTGAGACAGCTGACGGCAATCATCAGTGGGGTATATCAGCAGGACGGCATCTCCACCTCATTGCCGAGATATCGTTTCTACCTGAGAGGTAACGTATCAAAGCTGACGGAGTGTATCCTTTTGGATTTGTGCTTAGTTTGTGGATTACTGTTCCAACGAGAGGTGGAGGTAACTTCCCTGCTGTTCGGAGTCCTGGGTGCAAACGCGCCCCCATCTAACTGTTCTTTGTTCCTCGCCAGCAGTACCAGGTCCGACACGCGGGGGCAGTGGCCACCTGGGAGTTCGGGACTTGGCGGCTCCAGTATTCCCGGGGTCCTGTGGCGGAGGAAGCCGTGTGGTTCCGGTCTTACCTTGGAGAGGCGTCTCCTATCTTCAAGCCTGCCCACACGACACTTTTGTGAATTGACTGTTGTCCATTTCCGTGATTGTTTGTATTCGTTGTGCACATTCACAACAGTAAAGCGTTGTTATTTGACTTACTCCATTGTCTGTTCATTTGCGCCCCCTGTTGTGGGTCCGTGTTCCTACACTTTCACAACAAAACCGAGTATTTTTCACATTATTTTATTTTATTTTTTCACACGTGGATCATGGGATAATTTCATCACATGCAGACAGAATAGCCCGTTGCCTGTGGTAACTGAGCCGTTAACGAGGAGCAGTGACATTTTCAGCTTCTGGCGCAAAAGTGCAGCTCGTGGAGGCGAGCAGAGGTTCCGAACGCAGCGCCACAGACATCCAACAGACGTATTACATCTGTAGCAGACCGAGCCGGTGTTTCACCTGCCTGGACATTCACACCAAGGGCTGAAACTCACCAACCTGATGAACAGTCTCCGCCACTGAAACCCTGATCTGAGTTCTGATGGAGCAACTGGCATAAAGTGCTGAAGTCACAGATTAACCTTTTTCAGCCACGACAAGACAAGTATTTTCAGATGTTGTTTTCCAAACTCAGGAGGCTTTATTTTTCTTTAGGATCATGTGATGATGAATTCTACTGAAACGAACAAGTAAGACTTTATTATTTACTGTGTGCGTGAATTTACACCGCATGAGGACCGCGACTTTCAGCCAATCAATGACAACATTGATGGACGTATTTCGATTTATGAGTAAATTACAGAAAAACCTGTAAAAATCCATAAATTAGCCAGATCATTGTTTAAGCAGCAGTGTTCAAAACGTATTAAAAAAGTAGCAGCGTATAGTCCGGAAATTATGGGGCATGTGCTTGAAAATCCTCCATTGAGAGGTTGACATCACGCTGCTGTAAAGGGGTATTGGGTGTCGTAGTATCGGAGAAAGTTTATGATTACAACTACAAGTAAATGAATATGGGATTGGGCCAAATCCCGATACTGCTTTCAGTAGGTATCCCTAGTTATCCCTAGTTTAAACTTTCAAAATTCCTCAAATGTGTTTTAAACCAAATGACTTTTGACTCCTGAACTGGTTTTCTAAAGTCAATTAATTTAGCTCAGGTCTGGGATGTTGCTGCACACTGTCCACAAAACCACCCTAGTTCCAACTACCCAGGTAGACACCAGCAAGGTGATACATGGGTGTACACTTGAACTAAGACATCTGTACCATGAATTATGTTCAGTGTGACATATTTCACATTCCCTTACAATGCAAGTATTAGCTATGCCTCACTGGAGTCACCCTAATTAAACTTTAACACAAAGTTCTTCTGGAGCCTAGGGGTTCTCAAAAGAAATCTGACACCAAAGACATCAAGTCATCACCTGAAGTCATGAGTTAGTATCAAAATCTGGCAAATCTGCCATAAAACAGGAAGTACCAAGACCCTAAAGACCTTCATTTACTGAATGCCCACTGATCATCCACTACATGGCAGTGCCCAGGTCCAAACCTGAGATGGCTTCTGCATGTGTGAATCTGGAACATCCTTTCCCTGAGACAGGATAAACATCTTCCACTTAAGCCCATTGAATTAATTCAAAGCAGTTATAACCAATTTTCTTGGAGAAAAAAGCTTTTAAACCGCTCTGAACTGATTGTTCGTGGTCGTATCACACAGAAACCTTTCATAAGAACAGGGCTGCCTGGTCATGTTTGCTCATGTCATTCGATACTCAAAAATATGCCACATAAATATCTGACATTTCATCCACAGAAGATTCATAGGTCAAAACTCAAATGTGGGGCAAAAGCAGTATTGCTCTGCAGCATGCCGTCTGAATTACAGGCACATGTCCAAAGAAAGTGCTATTTGACCAGCTTTTTCACAACACACATTCCATCCAGAGGGCACAATTCGTATCCTGCTGCAGACACTCCCACCTGGAGAAAAGCATGAAAAGCTTCTTTCTCTGCTTTCAGACAAGCTGCGTATGAAACACAATAGGACTCGATGACATGTCGACCAGCATCACACCTGTCTGGGTTGTTGCACCGTAAAAGGTCATTACTCATTTTGAAACAGTACGGATATAATGACGAGACAGAAACATGAGCCCTTAAATGATAAAATCAAAGCAAAAAAAATGGGCATTTCAGAAAAGTGCAGCCAGGTTAGGATACACGGCTCTGTGCTCGTACACGCTAATAATAATATTTCTAGGCACCTTTCGAGATGGTCAATGTCACCTCTTTATATAAAACAATAATATACGTTTGTATCTATTTTTTTTGGAGCCAGTTTAAATGAGTTGTCCCAACAAAGGACACCCTTTTGAACAAAGCACTGCACATTTTATACAGTGAGAAAAGATGTTTTGACAGTAGTTTAATAAAAGCTGTAAAATTTTAAAAGGAAAAATCCTTGGTTCAAACGGTAGTAATGACATTGTTCTGCCGTGTAAAATACCAGTTTTCCCCCCTTCCTAAGAAAATCAAATAGATGTCACTCGAATATTGACCCTCTTGATTTTCCATGGTGACAATGGCATTGTCCTCTACTGTTCACCGGAAAGTCCTGTTTGCTCATCAATGCACACACCCACTGTGGACTGTTAGAACATGGGTTCCCAAACTAAACTTGGACTAACTAACTTGATGAGTGATGAAAGATCTTGAAGACCAAGAAGAAGTCAAGTCTAGATATTGTCACAAGAGTTGTTATATTTAAAGTAGATAGATAGATAGATAGATAGATACTTTATTAATCACAGAGGGAAATTCAAGGCATCCAGCAGCTTACACATTAGACAAGACACACACATTACACCAGACACACAAATCAGATTAAATAAATAAAAGAAAATAGACTACTCAATAAAAACCACTAAATAAAAATAAAATTTGTGTGCGAATACAGCATCCAGTCTCACAGAATATAACGGAGGAGTAAATGTAGTGCAGTAATGAGGAGGTAGTGCAGATGTAAACAGTACACAATATAAGCAATGTAGGTTGCGCAAAGAAGTAAACAATGTAAACATTGTTGGTAGTGCAAAAAAAAAAAAGCAATAAAAGGTCTAATCAGATGTATCACAGGATTATTTTTTGCTGTGTTGAGAAGAGTTAAACAGTCTGATGGCCTGAGGGACAAAAGACTTCCTAAATCTGTCCGTGTGGCAGGACTGGGACAGCAGTCTGCCACTGAATGAGCTCCTCTGCCTGATGATGGTGCTGTGCAGAGGGTGCTCGACATTGTCCATGATGGCCAGCAATTTACTGAGGGTCCTTCTCTCTGCCACTGATGTTAGTGTCTCCAGCTCTGTTCCCAGCACTAAACCAGCTTTCCTCACCAGCCTGTCCAGTCGCCCGGCGTCCCTCCTCTTCATGCTGCTCCCCCAGCAGACCACCACAGAGAAGAGGACACTGGCTACCACAGACTGGTAGAACATTCGCAGGAGTTTATGGCAGATCCTGAAGGACCCTAACCTCCTCAGGAAGTACAGTCTGCTCTGTCCCTTCCTGTAGAGGGTGTCAGTATTGGCTGACCAGTCCAATCTATCATCCATAAGTGTCCCCAGATATTTGTAAGACCGGACCATCTCCACATCGACCCCCTCAATGGAGACTGGCTGCAGAGTGGGCCTGGACCTTCTAAAGTCCACTACCATCTCCTTTGTTTTGGTAATGTTCAGCTGCAGGTGGTTTAATTTGCACCACTCCACTAAGTCCTGTATCAGGTCCCTGTACTCTCTTTCCTGTCCCTCTCGCACACATCCCACAATAGCAGTGTCGTCCAAAAACGTCTGCATGTGGCACGACTCCGAGTTGTAATTGAAGTCTGATGTGTACAGAGTGAACAGAACTGGAGAGAGCACGGTTCCTTGTGGTGTTCCAGTGCTGCTGATCACTGTGTCCGAGATGCAGTTACTGAATCTAACGTATTGTGGTCTTCCAGTTAGATAATCAGTGATCCAGGTGACCAAATGAGTGTCCACCTCCATCTCCATAAGCTTGTCTCTCAGTAGCAGGGGCTGGATGGTATTGAAGGCACTGGAGAAGTAAAAAAACATGACCCTCACAGCGCTGTTACCCCTGTCCAAATGAGAGTGGGCCCTGTGAAGGAGGTAGAGGATGGCGTCCTCCACTCCCACCTTCTCCCTGTATGCAAACTGCAGTGAGTCCTCAGCATGTCTAACCTGAGGTCTGAGGACACTCAGCAGCAGTTGCTCCATGGTCTTCATCATGTGGGATGTCAAAGCGACCGGCCTGTAGTCATTCAGCTCCTCCGGGTGTGCCTTCTTAGGAACTGGAATGACACAGGATGTCTTCCACGTGACTGGGACCTTTCCGAGACGCAGGCTCAGGTTGAAAACATGCTGGAGGGGCTCCCCCAGTTGGTTGGCGCAGGCCTTAAGCATTCTGGGACACACTTTATCCGGGCCTGCTGCCTTCCTGGGGTGGAGTCTCCTTAGCTCTCTCCTGACCTGGTCTACCGTGAAGGAGGGAGGGCGGTGAGAGTGGGTGTTTGTTCTGGCTGACTGTGACAATGATGATGATGGTGAGGATGGTGAGGGTGAGGGCGAGGGCTGATCTACTGTGGGTTTTGATGCTGACGGTGATGATGATGATGGTGAGGGTGAGGGCTGATCTGCTGGGGGTTTTGATGGTGAAGTGATAACTGCTGCGGGAGGGGTTGATGGGGGGTTTGCAGAGGTAGAACAATCAAACCTGTTAAAGATATCATTAAACTGGTTTGCTCTGTCCACACCCCCATCTACTGTGCTGCAGCTGCTGTTTTTGCAGCCTGTGATGGTTTTCATTGCATCCCAGACCTCCTTCATGTTGTTGTCTTTCAGCTTTCTCTCCACCTTCTTCCTGTAGGACTCCTTGGCCTACACGCCTAAGCTCTGACCCATCTCCATCTCTGAACGCCCTCTTCTTTTGGTTTAGAAGATTCTTGACATCGCTGGTGATCCAGGGCTTGTTGTTTGGAAAGCAACGTACAGTTTTTATGGGAACAGCAACGTCCCTACAGAAATTCAGGTAGCCCATAATGCAGTGTGTCACCCCATCAATGCCCTCACCATGTGTGTCCTGCAGCACGCTCCAGTCAGTAGTTTCGAAGCAGTCCCTGAAGGCTTCTTCTGCCTCAGGAGACCAGACTCTGAATGAGTGTGTAGTAATGGGCTGCCTCGGTACCAATGGTTTGTACTGAGGCTGTAGAAAAACCAGATTGTGATCTGATTTTCCCAGTGGTGGTAATGGAGTAGCTGTGTATGCTTCCCTCACGTTGGCATACATCAGATCAGTAGACCTGTTCTTTCTGGTGGGACAGTCCACAAACTGATGAAAAGCAGGGAGAGTGGAGTTCAGTGTAACATGATTAAAATCACCAGAGATCGCGAAGAAAGCCTCAGGGTGTTGTGTCTGCAGCGCTGCGATGGTGGAGTGGATGACATCACACGCCGCCTGCGCGTCAGGCCATGGAGGAATGTAAACACACGTAAAAATGGCGTGTGAACTCCCTCGGCATGTAATACGGTCGGAGACCCACCGCCATCAGTTCAATGTCCCGACAACAATCTCCTTTATGTTTACATGACTAGGGTTGCACCATCTGTTGTTAATAAACAGTGCGAGTCCCCCGCCTTTACGCTTGCCGCTTCCCATCGCGTCCCTGTCTGCTCTCAGCATGGTGAATCCAGGTAGCTCCACGTTAGCATCCGGAGTAAGTAGGGCAATAAAACAATGTGCACAATCATTTCTGATTGCTGTGTTGTTTGAGCTACTGGTGGGCAAGGGGTGAAAGTGAACTTTTGCCAAAAAAGGTTATCTCACCGAGGGTTATAGCATGAGTTATAGTTATAGCAGGATTACAAAGTCATCTATGGACCACCAAAGAAATTGACTGATTGAGAGCAAAGACATGGCATCTCTGTTGTGTTACTAGAGACTAGCTAAACGAAATTGAAGTGAAGTCATCGTTAAGCATTCTGCAAGGAGACAGGCACACGGCCCTAGATATGCACTACTGCATGGGCTGGGGAATATAACTCTTTACCAAGATAACATGTTTAATTTCAGCTGATATCAAGAATTATTTATCACTTTTTATTCTATATTTTAAGGCATAGTAGTGCTTTTTTCTCTTCTTTGAAGGAGTTGCTGACAAGTGGTGTAATCAGAGGTGATTACTGAATAGCATTTAATTAGCAGCAGGATAAAGAACACTACGGAACCTGGGAGAGGTCACTTAAAGTGATATTTTTTCTGGCCATGACCATTTGTGCGCACATTTTCCTTTAATTGAGCCCACGAATTAATAAAACGTGCTCTCAAATTAATAATGTGCACACGTTTTCCTGGCCGTGATAATTCGTGCGCACGTTTTAATGGCTGTGATAATTTGTGCGCACGTTTTCCTTTAATTGAGCCCTCGAATAAATAAAAGGTGCACGTTTTCCTTTAATCAAGCCTTCGAACTAATAAAACGTGGGTGCGTTTTCCTTTAATCGAGCCCTCGAATTAAGAAAAGAGCGCACGTTTTCCTTTCATTCAAAATTAACTCCATAATATGACCTAAATTGTCATCCTCACGACGGGGAGACGCTTCGCCCTCAGCATCCTTTTTAATGTGCTTAAACTCCAGATGATGTCATGCTGGGCAGCTGGAGTTCTCTATAGGTCCTTGTGTGCCAAAACCATGATGATATACCCTGACCAGATCCATTTCTAAAGGGGAAATGTATTGCACTGTCTCCTGGTTTGTTGACTAATAGCCAACATTTATGTGTCAAGACAATATTGAATGCACGTTTTACAGATTGTGGCCACGTTTAAGTAGATTGTGCCTTTGTTTTACTCAAACGATGCTTAAAACGTGCGCACAATATAATAAAACGTGCACACAATATAATAAAATGAGTGCACAATATACAGTAGTGTTCAGAATAATAGTAGTGCTATGTGACTAAAAAGATTAATCCAGGTTTCGAGTATATTTCTTATTGTTACATGGGAAACAAGGTACCAGTAGATTCAGTAGATTCTCACATATCCAACAAGACCAAGCATTCATGATATGCACACTCTTAAGGCTATGTATGAAATTGGGTTTTTAGTAAAAAAAAAAAAGTAGAAAAGGGTGTGTTCACAATAATAGTAGCATCTGCTGCTGACACTACAAACTCAAAACTATTATGTTCAAACTGCTGTTTTAGCCATCTTGTGAATCACTAAACTAGTATTTAGTTGTATCACCACAGTTTTTCATGATTTCTTCACATCTGTGAGGTATTAATTTTGTTGGATGGGAACCAGGATTTTGCTTGTTTTCTAGTGTGCTTGGGGTCATTGTCTTGTCTTGTTGAAACACCCATTTCAAGGGCATGTCCTCTTCAGCATAAGGCAACATGACCTCTTCAAGTGTTTTGACATCTCCAAACTGATCCATGATACCTGGTATGCGATATATAGACCAAACACCATAGTAGGAGAAACATGCCCATATTATAATGCTTGCACCATCATTCTTCACTGTGAACTGTGGCTTGAATTCAGAGTTTGGGGGTCGTCTCACAAACTGTCTGCGGCCCTTGGACCCAAAAAGAACAATTTTACTCTCATCAGTCCACAAAATATTCTTCCATTTCTCTTTAGGCCAGTTGATGTGTTCTTTGGCAAATTGTAACCTCGTCTTTTATTTAACAGAGGGACTTTGCGGGGGATTCTTGCAAATAAATTAGCTTCACACAGGCATCTTCTAACTGTCACAGCACTTACAGGTAACTCCAGACTGTCTTTGATCATCCTGGAGCTGATCAATGGGTGAGCCTTTGCCATTCTGGTTATTCTTCTATCCATTTTGATGGTTGTTTTCCGTTTTCTTCCACACGTCTGTTTTTTTTTTTTTTTGGCCATTTTAAAGCATTGGAGATCACTGTAGATGAACAGCATATAATTTTTTGCACCTGCGTATAAGTTTTCCCCTCTCCAATCAACTTTTTAATCAAACTACGCTGTTCTTCTGAACAATGTATTGAACGTCCCATTTTCCTCAGGCTTTCAAAGCGAAAAGCATGTTCAACAGGTGCTGGCTTCATCCTTAAATAGGGGACACCTGATTCACACCTGTTTGTTCCACAAAATTGACGAACTCACTGACTGAATGCCACACTACTATTATTGTGAACACCCCCTTTTCTACTCTTTTTTTACTAATAGCCCAATTTCATAGCCTTAAGAGTGTGCATATCATGAATGCTTGGTCTTGTTGGATTTGTGAGAATCTACTGAATCTACTGGTACCTTGTTTCCCATCTAACAATAAGAAATATACTCAAAACCTGGATTAATCTTTTTGGTCACATAGCACTACTATTATTCTGAACACTACTGTATATGAAAAATTGTGCGTTACAGGCTGTTCACAAACAAACAAACATAACCTCTGCTCTATCTATCTGTCTGTCTGTCTGTCTGTCTCTCCTCAAAATAATATACAGTAATAAAGACTCAAGTTTAATAAACCCTCCACTATGGATTAATTATTATTATTATATTTATATATTATCATTATATAACTCTAATTCAATCTACAGTAAAGTTCAAAACCTTGCAAATGGAAGACATTTCTGAATTACAAAAGCATGGGCAGAATGTTTACATGTTTTCTCAAACCTGTGTCTTGGATTACAGGGTGCAGGGAAAAACCTTCTTTATTTGCAATAAATTGCCAAGGCCATCTTACGTCGTTTCCATGACAACATGTTACCATAAGTAGTGCTAGTGCTAGAAAAAATGTTCCACAACTGTTTTGGTGTTTCCACCACAAAAAAACAACAACAACAACAAAAAAAACCCCCACCATGCTCAGGCAGTTACAACACCTCCTCTACCACATTTTGGACTAGAAATAAAGTTAATATTTGAATCCATTTCTCAGCTCCAGAATGGGAATGTTGTCAAATTTCAGATGAGACTAAAAATGCAGTTTAAAAATGTGAGACTGGAATGGTTACTGCTTGTGAACACTTGCAGAAAAACAGCAGCAGGTTACGATGCTAAGACCAAACTGTGTGCATAAACTCCCACTAATTAAGCTGCTGTCGTAAGCGTGATTAGTCTGGGACAACCCTCATATGGACCACTACAGGATTTTGTCTGGCATGAAATCCTCTGGAAAAGAGAAGTGGGACTTGCAGACATAATTATACCTCACTATGAGCACCTTTGACCAATCTCCTGTGTCTCATTAAGGCAAACTGAAGCCAAACGCCTTCCAACACGCATACACCAGAGATACTGTGTTTAATGGGATTTAGTGAGGTATGTGGATAGAAACTTACTAATAGAATGAGCGACTGTACGTTTGGCCCAAATGCACTGAAAAGAAGTGCAATTATTACACTACCCCCCACCCCAACAATTTTTTTTCTGTCTGTCCATCAGTCTGTCCATGATATTTTCAGTGCTTGTAGGGTTATTTCAGTGAAACTTCACACAAAGGTAGCACACCACATACACATGTGCATGACAGAAAATAATTCCAGTCCCACATCACTGAGGGGAGATAGGCAAGCATGTAATGGTGCCACATGTTACAGCATCCACCACACCACATAACTGTCCCAGGTGCTGGTTGGCAGCTACCCAAGCAGACAACTAGTCCATTGTCTTTTCTCCAAAGGAACCATCTGTCTTTAATAGCTGAGTGAAACACAGGTGTTCCATCAAAATGCAAGTGTTACCCTGACATCGGGGTGAATGTGAGGCATAATTGTAAAGCGCTTTGAGCGTCTGATGCAGATGGAAAAGCGCTATATAAATGCAGTCCATTTACCATTTACTCGTTCTGTCATTCCAGCCGTACCCAAGGCTCCTCCGACAAGATCTAGTATCAAAGACATACAGTCCTCACATTGGGTCAGTGCCTAGTGTAATGTAATGGGAGATAATTGAATTTTTCTGTTTAATTAATGCATCATAAACCCCTGGCTTTGGAAGTGCAACTCATCCACAAATGCTTTGTGGATTGTAGTGAAAGCTCACACAGTGGTAAAATAAATTAAAAATTTGTTGTGCACCATGTGAAGAAGCACATGCAGGAAAATAATTCCACTCCAATTTCTACAACGGGAAATGACTGAGACCACCGGCTTAACTAGTGGACCGTCACCTCCCAATCAGTAGACCATTGACATAGGTTGACCAGTTTAATTTGGGCATGTAATCACAAAGGATTTACTTCCATCAATATGCGATACATACAATCAACTAGAAATGCAGAGTGTGTGTGTGTGTGTTTGTGTGTGTGTGTGTGTGGCCGGGTGGGGGGGGAGCATTACTTTGTGAGCTTGCACACAGATATCTAGTTATTTATTTATAGAGCACTTTCAGGTATACATTTTCAAAGACCTCTACCTAATAAAACATCAAGGCTTAACAATAACAATAAAACTTTTCACATCCATGAGAACATTTTAAAATTGAAACATCAAGTTCTAACATATACTGACCAACAAATCTACGATGTAGTTTTAGATGAGATGATTTAATTTAACCTTTATTTAACCACGTTAGTCCCATTGAGATTGAGATCTCTTTTACAAGGGAGACCTGGACAATTATAAAGTTTCCAATTCACCTAACCTGCATGTCTTTAAACGGACCAGATGGATCCACAAACTTACTGTAGCTAGAAAATAAATAGGTTTAATATGAGCCTCTGTAGGCTAAAATGTGAGCAGGCTTTCTAATATCAACTGGTAACCTGTTCCATAAAGTAAGAACATCAGTAAAGACTCTCGGTCTAGGGCCTGTCAACCTCTTCTTAACCCAAAGCACACAAAGTCCCTCAAGTTAAGAAGAATCTCAAATCTTAACCATCTCAGTCATACATTCATGACTAGAACTGTTATTTGTATCTTAAGAAGGAAACAACAGACAATTAACAAACAAACAAACAAACCAGAAAGCACAGTTTATTTTTTAAGACTTAAACATGGGCAAAGTACATTATTTGAGGTTTCTGCTTAACACGGTATAAAGAATTCAATGGGCAGGGTTTTGACTTTCAGGGCAAGTACCTCCATAATGGGTGAAGGGTATCACACGTTTTGGATGTTGTCTCATTTTTTGAAGAACTGAAAGTAATTCAGAACTTTTGTCATTCTTAACACAAGGTTGTAAAGACTTTGACACCAGTGAGAGTTTAGAACTCACTGACATCGCCATGTGGTGTATTTCTTGCTCTCCCCCCGCTGTTGCCCTGCCAGAGTTTCTGGAAAAAAATTGATGCAGCACAGCTCCAAATCGTTCAGACATTTATTCGCAATAAAAAAACGAGAGGGTGGACCAGTGCTCACACAAAGCCTGCTCACAGGCGAATGATGCAACCGACAGGCGTGAAAAAACTCACGCATGCGCACGAAGGTTCAAGCTTGGCTGATGCAATCACACGTGATTCAAATCCATATGGTTTTTGAAAAAAATAAAAAGGTCCGATGCTTTTCTAACAGACCTCGTACACAATATAAATAGCAGACATACTGATCAATACTGGTTTACTGGCTACTACTGTTCTTCTCCTTCCCGTCCCCTGTCTTCCTGTTACTCCTCCTCCATCTGAGTGAGGAGCTGTACAGTCTGATGGCCTGAGGAACAAAGGAGTTTTTCATTCTGCTGGTCCTGCACTTGGGAAGGAGCAGTCTCTGGCTGAAGAGGCTCATCTAGTTGCTGATGACGGTGTGCAAAGGGTGACTGGCATCGTCTATAATATCCAGCAGTTTGTCCAGTGTTCTCTTCTCTGCCACCATCACCAGAGAGTCCAGCTAGTTCTATCTAGTTTTTACATGACATGGTCATTGCAAAACATTTGACTTTCGTACCTCATTACAAAAATAAATAATTGTTACTTGGAGTATGCTAGTTCACACCCCTGGAGGGTGTTTTTGATCTGGCCAACTGCTGTGAACATGACTTGGTTTACTAGAAGTTATCCACACACCATAAGCTTCTCAGAGTATGTTCTTTCTTCTTTCTGTAGTGTCTGTACTTTTCTGCTTGGGGTTTGTTTTATTGCTTTCTCTTGTTTGCCACGTGGGTGCTTGGTGGTGGGCAGTTCCCTTTATGTTTTCCATGGCCTGCTCTGGATCTTTCCTTCACACCTGGACCTCATCACCCGCTCATCACACTCTGTATTTAAGCCTCCCTTTACCCTCTCGTCCCCGCCAGATCGTTGTGCTTTCCCCCTTCGCCAGCCCTTCAGAGGTTTTTTTGTCTTGCTTTATCTTGCTGTGCTTTTGTGAACTGCCTGCCTGTTTTTTGACCACCCTTTTGCCTGCTGATTCTGTTACTGTTGATGACTTTTGTGTACCGAACCCTACTTCTTCTCTCAGTAAATCCTTTTGAACAAATCCCATCTGTTTCTGAGTTAAGCATCTGTGTTCATAGTGCAGCAGCTAAGAGAATATTTAGAGTAAAATCGTGCAAATGGTGATATAAGCACCAAAGTTGGCACAAATACTCCTTAGGCATTACTCTTTTGAAAAAACCAACTGGCCACTTGAATTTTCAATAGGCGGCCAGGTAGGGGTCAATTGAAGAATTACACAGGGGTCAAAATTAAAAATGCTCAAATCATTTTGAAAACTACACCTAATTATTTGTCTGATCGTAAAGATTCCAAAAAGGTATAGGTTGGACTATCTATGACTGAATGATTAGGAGTATGAGGGGGTAAAACAGCAAAAATGGTGACAAAGGTCAGTTTCAGTTTATACAGGGGTTAGAAGTTAAATTTGCTCCAATTTTGGTAAAAAATGATGCAAATTATTAATTGAGTTAATAGAGTTTTTAAAAGGAATAGTTTGGACCATGTATCGTGCTTAGTTATCATGTTACGGGGTATCATATGTCACATGTCATAGAATGCAATGGACGTTGACCTTATTTGACCTTTACTTTGGAGACCAAACATTCAACACAATCAAAACTTTTCCATTTATTAATCCTATTAGCTCAGCCAATAAGTTGTAACGCTTTTTACCAAAATTGAAGGAACTTTAATTTTTTACCTCTGTGTAATTCTTCAATTGACCCCTACCTGGCCACCTATTGAAAATTCAAGTGGCCAGTTGTTTTTTTTCAAAAGCGTAATGTCTAAAGAGTATTTGTGCCAACTTTTGTGCTTGTATCACCATTTGCACGATTGCTTCAGTTATCTGCTGCACTACCAGCCATTTTGTGTCATGAACCCTGATATTGAGATGCCTTGCTTCACAGCAGTGGCAGCTCTTTGGACTTCATGTTAACAGTTAAAACCAAATTCTGTAAATAGAAGTGGAATCAAATTAAGACATTTTAGCGTCTTACTTAAAAATGACAAATGAGGCAATAACAGACAAAGCAAACTCACACCTGAACAGGTAAGTGTCCAGTTACTTCTGATTCCTGAAAGATGTCTTACCTTGTATAAAAACTGAACTTCGACTACTGACCCAGTTTCTATGTTGATATCCCTGTACTTGTAAGCTTTTTTAACTCCAAAATACTGCTGGATGATTCAAATCACAAATACTTTGTCAGAAATATTAATGAATTCAACCTCGTCATCGGTGACTCATTTTCATGGAACAAAACCAAATGAGCAACGAGAAAATTATTTTAAAGAGCCACGTTGGAGGGTAAAAACTTGCTCATAAATGCATGCACGGTTTTATGTGAGACGCTTTCCAGACGCAGAGTAAATCTTAGTTGTTAGCATTCAAAGGAATCTTTGCACAACAATTAGGAATTTAGTCAGACTGAATAAGTGCGCCTTGAGAGAGATATTTGCTGGCATATGCTGTCCTTTTGTTTGGGAGTGATCATTACGGGCCCGTTGGGAACAAGCAGATGTCATCATGTGCCTGGCAGAGCACAATGATGAATAACCATGGGGAGAGTCGCGGGAAACCTATGTCACAGCGACAAAGTCACACGTGTCATCCGCTGAAACGAGGCGACCTGCACAACACTCCGGAGTCGAGGAAGAATAATGAAGAATAGCTTTAGAATTTATTTGTTTCCTCACAAAATGATATATTTCAGTGACACAAAACGCCACCGCCACCTTCTTCTTCTTCTTCTCCTTCTCTGAACGTGTTTGATTACTGAGGTCCTACTGTGTCTGATTCACCACTCAGAAGAACATCCTTATTTTTTTGTTCAAATGTGGAAGCGTGATGACACCTGCACTAAACTGTTCATGGAGTACAGATTTCACAGGCTGTGAAAGTGGAAATTCAGCTTGAGGTTACTCATGTGCTCCTGTGTTTGTGTGTGTGTGTGTGTATGGGCGGGGGGGGACACACACTTCCTGTTAGTGCCACATCCTCCCTGTTGTATTTTTTCTTATTTTATTTTATTTTGAGTCTCTCCAACAGGTTTTTGCTGCCTTGTCCCACCATTAAAATCCTATTCACTGCTTTCTCTTCAATTTCTTTGACAAACTCGCCATTACAAATGCAGTTATTTCCCCACAAATGCACATTTCCCACATGCTTATAACAATTTCCATAAACATCACCCCCCCCCCCCCCCCCCCAATTAGATGAAAACATGTTGTATTGCTGATTTTTGGACAACATGAGTAATAATCAAAACAGCATCATCCCGTGTGAAACCTGCAATCTGCTTTCTCACCAAATCTACCACAAACCTATTTTCAACAACAGCTTTGCTTTGAACGTAACACTCTCCACCACGGGCATGAACCTAATCATCTGCATCAACGTGTGAAGAATGAAATTACGTGTTAGGACACGTTTACATTCATCACCATGGTTTATATGATTTAAACAGAGACGGCCAGTCATGGATTGTGTCTGCAGACACAATCGCACTTTAATTTTGTTTACAGTCAGCATCGTCATTGGTCTCTAAAACAAGAGACTCCTTGCAACCTGCCTGAAACAATCAAAAGAAAACAAAAATCATGTTTGCAGTTAATAGTTTTTGTTCTTCCTGAATGTTACCAGAAATGGAAAGCATCTGCAAGCAGTCGAAATTCAGGCAGGCAACTCAAGTTATGCTGCCTCCTTCACATGCTGTAGGACCTATTAACCGCACACATATTGTGAGCTCCATTAGCAGATCAAAACACTATTTCTGCCCCTGGTTGTCTTGATCTCATGATGAAATATGAGATGTTCAGGTGAAAGAAATATTTGTAGTAGAGCCTGACCAACATGGATTTTTTTTTCAGGGGGGTGATACGATACAGCTAATGGCGAGTAAAAAATTTACGATACAGATATATCTGCCAGTATGTACATAAAAAAGTAATTGATTATGAACAATTCATTATCAGACCCTTATGACAAAGAAATATAATTAAGGCTTGATGTTTTTCAGTTTAAACATGAACTTTATTATAAATAAATATAATTATAAATAACTATAACTTGTCATCTATTTTGTCCCAGCCACTTATCTGTTGCAGCTGTTAAAAAATGCCCACTCTTATTAAAAATGAATGGCAGCTGGTTGCTTTGCCGCTGTCTCTTATAGCTAATGGGAAGGTTTGCTGCCAAGATACAAGTGTGTATGATCTGCTTAACAATGGAAACTGAGCCTATAGTGGTAAATGATCGAGCCAAGGAGGAGCATGTAGATGGTAAAATGGTCAGGGCCCAAGCACAGAGCCTTGAGGCATGCCTTCATCTTTTCATGCCCCTTTGACACTGGCAAGCAGAAAACATGCTGTACTAGAGAGTGTGACCTATTACAACTCAGAAACCTTTAGATGTTTCAATACCTGTCATTTGAGAGTAACAACTTTTGCTTCACCAGTCATAGCTTCATTGTAAAGTCACAGCCAAAGTTTTTCCTCTTTCATGTCTTCTTGTACTGTCAAACTGACCGTTTTGCTTTCAACTCTGTTATGTTGCAATGAAACACTAAAATAAAAATCTTACAGTGTGTGCATATTTGTGATCCTAACTGCATGTGTGTTTGAAATCATAAAAAATAGAAAAAGTGTGAAATAAAACTGTTGGCAAGCCTTTATGCCCAAGAGCCGTTAGCTCAAAATGTATCTCTGAACAGACGGAATTATCAGCTCGGAATATCTCATAGTGTGAAGTAGTGCAGAGATGCATTCTAAAAGACAAAACAAAACTTTACCGGGGGGAAAAAAATCACAAGAATCAAAGTTGCTTCTATAGCCGAAGCAGTATAGATGTCACTTACTCTAAATTTACATAATCTTCATGTTTCTTGAAGCGCGACTGTGACCGGAAAGTCTGGGACCGTGCATTTCAGGATAGCGCCTGGTAAAGTAGTTCTAATTTAGTTCCGAACTGTTGGTGCGAAATGGGCTTATCTTATGGTGATGTTGAGGCTTTGTTTGCATTAATACCTATGTATAAAGCATGAGGGTAATAATACCATGCGCAGATTTATCATTTCTTCTGTTCTGGTGATCAGTTTAGATGTTCTTCTGAACAACTATGATACACAAGCAGTTCCTGTTGACGCTTTAAGTTACAACCTGGAAAGCTTTAACAAAACAGACTGACTATAAAGTGGAGACACAGAGAAGGTTTTATTTTTCTTCACATGCTATTTGAGACCATATACAGCAGATTCTTTCCTGCGCCCGGCGTGGGTATAGTCAACGGTGCACAATATTCTCAACACAGCCGAGGAAGCAAATTGAAACCTGGGAACAAAATACAAAATGTTCTTGAGCAATCACTCCAAGGAGACAAAGCTGACCTTGCCAACAATGGGGAATCCCAAGTGCAAACTTACTTTCCCACATCCTCATCATCAGCGAGGCTAGCCACCAAAAAAAATAAGAAATTAAGTTCCAGTAAGTTTAAACTCTCTGGATGTCACATTACATGATTTTAAAGTGATGAAATCCTTCTTGTCCAAGGAGACAAAGCTGACCTTGCCAACAATGGGGAATCTCAAGTGCAAACTTACTTTCCCACATCCTCATCATCAGCGAGGCTAGCCACCAAAAAAATAAGAAATTAAGTTCTAGTAAGTTTAAACTCTCTGGATGTCACATTACATGATTTTAAAGTGATGAAATCCTTCTCGTCCAAGGAGACAAAGCTGACCTTTCCAACAATGGGGAATCCCAAGTACAAACTTACTTTCCCACATCCTCGTCATCAGCGAGGCTAGCCACCAAAAAAATAAGAAATTAAGTTCCAGTAAGTTTAAACTCTCTGGATGTCACATTACATGATTTTAAAGTGATGAAATCCTTCTCGCTTTACAAACTTCAAACGGATACCTCCTGCTGCTCCCTTACGGGGGTGCAAGTGCAAAGATACTTGGTTCACCTTTTAAAAAAGGAAAAAAAAAAAGTTGTTTTCAAAAGTGTTTACGTTTCTGTATGTTATATGTTATGTATGGTACAAAGCTTTAATGCTTCTCACCAAATGCTTTGTTGTGACGTGTGCAGAACACAAAAAGGAACAATTGTGCACCACGATTGATGGCCACATTAAGGAGACGATGCTTCACTGAGGACAGGTTCTAACTGAGAGGAATAAATTGTCTGTGGCATTTGAAGTTAAGTCCAGGGAGATATGGTCCCTCTATTGCCCTTTACTGGCCGGCTGCAGAAATTATTGACATTCCACCTACATCAGTATACTGTAAGTCAACAGAACTAAAGCTCATCTTTATGAGAGATATAGAGTTGATATTCCCACATAAGATCGAACAGTTATCTCCACTAGTCCGGCCGTGGTTAATAGCCTGCTGATGTATTGTTTTAACCTCCGATAAGTAGCTTACTTTGTTGCTTCGATTAGTGTGGGTGTTTTGTTAGGTTTTCTCTTCAAGTTTCTGAATTGACATCAGTAAACTTTTGTGAAAACTGATTGAAAGATGAGGAAGAGACCATTAAGGTTGTAGTCATAAGTGGCACGACTAGGCTGTCCCATTTCGAAGGCTCCCTGGAAAGCAGCCAACATGTGCATCCTTTTCCCCCAAATAACAAGATACACAACAATCCCAAAAGTCATTGCACAATTTTAAACATTTTTTCCCAAGAGAAAATGGTTGGTAAACTTTATTTTAAATAATAAGAAAATAAGTCACCTTCGATCTCCGTGTATGCAATTGTAAATAAGTAATGCTTATAACTAAAGTATAAATAAGTACTGAAAAATTATTACTGAACTACTATACTAAGCTTCCCGCGTGTAGCTGTCAAGGTTGCCAGGCGACAGGCAGTTGTAGGCCCAGACATTTCAGTTCTGCTACTTGCCCCCTCCTCTTTGCAAAACATGTTAATTCCTCTCAATATGCTAACACATTGAGAGGTCTCCATGGTAACACTCGGCCCTGCAGCCACACCTGCAGAGGTTTCTACCTGTAGTGACAAAAGCCAAACTGTCTGTTTGAATGAAGTCTCATGAGCCCAACATATTGTGTGTGCCAGTATGGGCTATCTCTGTGGAAGCAAATCTGTGCCAACAGAGTTTGAATTTGAATTTTTAAAGTTGAATTTTTTTAGCATCAAAATCAGAGTTTGAAGTAGAATTTTTAAGGCTGATTTTTTTTTAGCATCAAAATCAGAGTTTGAAGTTGAATTTCTAAGGCTGAATTTGTTTAACGTAATATTCAGCCTCAAAAACCTCAACCTAAAAAAATTCAACCTCAAAACAATAGAAAAGCAGGGAGAAATAATCAACTGTCTCAATCATCCAATGTATCATGTCATTGTCTTCTTTCAATTTGGTCTCAGTGTCACATGACCAATGGAGCAAAATGTGATTGGTTGAATGTTGGATGACTGAGTCAGGGATCGATTGCTTCTGCTTTTCTTTTTTTTTTGAGGTTGATTTTTTTAGGTTGAATTTTTTGAGAATGAATTATTTGAGGATGATTTTTTTTTTAGGTTGATTTTTTTTTTTTTTTAGGATGAAATTGTTGAGGCTGAATATTTTGATGCTAAACAAATTCAACCTTAGAAACTGCCCATAGTTACAGTCCTTCCCTGGTCCATAAATGGTTCCATCAACTTCAAAATGACATTCTCTGTCTCAGTCCCATTCTCCCCCCACCCCTCAACTTGAAAGAGGCTATTTCTCAGGTGTTCTGTGAGTGAGTGTGGGTGTGGGGCAAGCAGTGCTGGCAGATACTCAGCTCATTGAATAAGCTCATTTATATAACAAAGGGAGGTGGTTTGTGGCATGCTAAACTTTGGGGGGGGGGGGGGGGATTTTCACTACAGACTAAAGCCCCTTTCACACCAGGGCTGCTTCGAGTTGCGTAGGGCATCATCATGACAACGCCGTGTGGAAGCAGCCCAGTGCCGAGACGATGCAGCTCGACGCCACAACAGCGCGAGGGGCGCAAAGGACGAAGCAAATCGGATGCCAAAAACTAAACATGTTTAATGTTTTGTGCGTCCTGTGCTCGAAGCAGAAGGGAAGTGGTTTCAGTGCAAGTCAGGGCAAAGCGACGTTACTCGACATGACTGGACATGACCCTCACAATACAACATTACCTGACGCCAATTTACGGTTCCTGCTGTGTTCCATTGTTCCCGCAGTATAAATCAGGCAGAATTGTTTTTATACCGTGTACACAATGCAGTGAAACTACACGCTCAAAAAGAGCACAGAAAAAAATGCTGCTGATTCCAGCTGCTGCTGCTGCAGCTACTTGCTCTTCTCTCACAAATGTGTTTAAATAAAGTCCATAAAAGTCCTGCTCGCAGACTGATTGCCAGAGACAGGACATGTCCACATCAAGTATAACCCCGGCTTCGAGTTGCTTCCTGTGGCGTCATGACGACACAGGAATGTCTGCGTCAGGTGCACGCAGCAGGGGGGCAGAGAGGAGGTGAGGATGCAGCCTGAAGGTCCTCTGCACAGAGAAATCAGAGTGCACAGTTTGGCTGCAGCCAGACAGGACGTAAAAAAATTAAACATGTTTAATTTTTTGCGTCCGATTTGCTTCGTCCTTTGCATCCCTGGCGTCATTTTGGCGTTGAGCTACATCGTCTCGGCACTGGGTTGCTTCCACGTGGCGTTGTCATGACGCCGCACAACGCAACTGGAAGTGGGACCGATGTGAAAGGGGCTTGAAGTCTGCTCTCTGGGCCTACGAGTCATAGGTGGGAAAAGCTAATGACACAACTGCAAAGTACTCTGTGGGTCAGACCGTGTCATTTCAGAACTGTTTGTTCCACTGTCTCTGAAGGCTTGATCATCGAAGGACACAGCCTTCGAAGTATGCAGCCCCTGAATTGGGACACAGCCTTTACTATCAACAACATTTAAGGTGCACTGACACGAGCATGCCTTAGCTTCACGACACATCATGACCTGTGTCCTGATGTGTCGCGCTGGAGAGTAAACTCGTCTTTAACGGGTGCAGACAGAACACCAGAGGGTTGCTGGTGCATGCTGTTGCGCACAGAAAAATTTGAAATGTTCAAAAACTCATTTACGCACAAATTTTGTGCTACGTGGCACGATCTGCAACCCCAATTCCAATGAAATTGGGACATTGTGTAAAATGTAAATAAAAACAGAATACGATATGCAAATCCTCTTCAACCTATATTCTACTGAATACACCACAAAGACAAGATATTTAATGTTCAAACTGATAAACTTTATTGTTTTTGTGCAAATATTTGCTCATTTTGAAATGGATGCCTGCAACACATGTCAAAAAAGCTGGGACAGTGGTATGTTTACCACTGTGTTACATCACCTTTCCTTCTAACAACACTCAATAAGCATTTGGGAACTGAGGACACTAATTGTTGAAGCTTTATAGGTGGAATTCTTTCCCATTCTTGCTTGATGTACGACTTCAGTTGTTCAACAGTCCGGGGTCTCTGTTGTCGTATTTTGCGTTTCATAATGTGCCACACATTTTCAATGGGCGACAGGTCTGGACTTCAGGCAGGCCGGTCTAGTACCCGCAGTCTTTTACTATGAAGCCACGCTGTTGTAACACGTGTAGAATGTGGCTTGGGATTGTCTTGCTGAAAGAAGCAGGGACCTCCCTTGAAAAACACGTTGCTTGGATGGCAGCATGTGTTGCTCCAAAACCTGGATGTACCTTTCAGCATTGATGGTGCCATCACAGATGTGTAAGTTGCCCATGCCATGGGCACTAACACACCCCCATACCATCACAGATGCTGGCTTTTGAACTTTGCGCTGGTAACAATCTGGATGGTCTTTTTCCTCTTTTGTCCAGAGGACACGACGTCCACGATTTCCAAAAACAATTGGAAATGTGGACTCATCAGACCACAGCACGCTTTTCCACTTTGTGTCTGTCCATTTCAAAGGGCCTTGGCCCAGAGAAGGTGGTGGCGTTTCTGGATGTTGTTGATGTATGGCTTTCACTTTGCATGGTAGACTTTTAAATCAAATCAAATCAATTTCATTTATATAGCGCCAAATCACAACAAACAGTTGCCCCAAGGCACTTCATATTGTAAGGCAAAGCCATACAATAATTAAGGAAAAACCCCAACTGTCAAAACGACCCCCTGTGAGCAAGCACTTGGCGACAGTGGGAAGGAAAAACTCCCTTTTAACAGGAAGAAACCTCCAGCAGAACCAGGCTCAGGGAGGGGCAGTCTTCTGCTGGGACTGGTTGGGGCTGAGGGAGAGAACCAGGAAAAAGACATGCTGTGGAGGGGAGCAGAGATCAATCACTAATGATTAAATGCAGAGTGGTGCATACAGAGCAAAAAGAGAAAGAAACACTCAGTGCATCATGGGAAGCCCCCAGCAGTCTAAGTCTATAGCAGCATAACTAAGGGATGGTTCAGGGTCACCTGATCCAGCCCTAACTATAAGCTTTAGCAAAAATGAAAGTTTTAAGCCTAATCTTAAAAGTAGAGAGGGTGTCTGTCTCCCTGATCTGAATTTGGAGCTGGTTCCACAGGAGAGGAGCCTGAAAGCTGAAGGCTCTGCCTCCGATTCTACTCTTACAAACCCTAGGAACTACAAGTAAGCCCGCAGTCTGAGAGCGAAGCGCTCTAATGGGGTAATATGGTACTACGAGGTCCCTAAGATAAGATGGGACCTGATTATTCAAAACCTTATAAGTAAGAAGAAGAATTTTAAATTCTATTCTAGCATTAACAGGAAGCCAATGAAGGGAGGCCAACACGGGTGAGATATGCTCTCTCCTGCTAGTCCCCGTCAGTACTCTAGCTGCAGCATTCTGAACCAACTGAAGGCTTTTTAGGGAACTTTTAGGACAACCTGATAATAATGAATTACAATAGTCCAGCCTAGAGGAAATAAATGCATGAATTAGTTTTTCAGCATCACTCTGAGACAAGACCTTTCTGATTTTAGAGATATTGCGTAAATGCAAAAAGGCAGTCCTACATATTTGTTTAATATGCGCTTTGAATGACATATCCTGATCAAAAATAACTCCAAGATTTCTCACAGTATTACCAGAGATCAGGGAAATGCCATCCAGAGTAACGATCTGGTTAGACACCATGCTTCTAAGATTTGTGGGGCCAAGTACAATAACTTCAGTTTTATCTGAGTTTAAAAGCAGGAAATTAGAGGTCATCCATGTCTTTATGTCTGTAAGACAATCCTGCAGTTTAGCTAATTGGTGTGTATCCTGTGGCTTCATGGATAGATAAAGCTGGGTATCATCTGCGTAACAATGAAAATTTAAGCAATACCGTCTAATAATACTGCCCAAGGGAAGCATGTATAAAGTGAATAAAATTGGTCCTAGCACAGAACCTTGTGGAACTCCATAATTAACTTTAGTCTGTGAAGAAGATTCCCCATTTACATGAACAAACTGTAATCTATTAGACAAATATGATTCAAACCACCGCAGCGCAATGCCTTTAATACCTATGACATGCTCTAATCTCTGTAATAAAATTTTATGGTCAACAGTATCAAAAGCAGCACTGAGGTCCAACAGAACAAGCACAGAGATAAGTCCACTGTCCGAAGCCATAAGAAGATCATTTGTAACCTTCACTAATGCTGTTTCTGTACTATGATGAATTCTAAAACCTGACTGAAACTCTTCAAATAGACCATTCCTCTGCAGGTGATCAGTTAGCTGTTTTACAACTACCCTCTCAAGAATCTTTGAGAGAAAAGGAAGGTTGGAGATTGGCCTATAATTAGCTAAGATAGCTGGGTCAAGTGATGGCTTTTTAAGTAATGGTTTAATTACTGCCACCTTAAAGGCCTGTGGTACATAACCAACTAACAAAGATAGATTGATCATATTTAAGATTGAAGCATTAAATAATGGTAGGACTTCCTTGAGCAGCCTGGCAGGAATGGGGTCTAATAAGCATGTTGATGGTTTGGATGAAGTAACTAATGAAAATAACTCAGACAGAACAATCGGAGAGAAAGAGTCTAACCAAATACCGGCATCACTGAAAGCAGCCAAAGATAACGATACATCTTTGGGATGGTTATGAGTAATTTTTTCTCTAATAGTCAAAATTTTGTTAGCAAAGAAAGTCATGAAGTCATTACTAGTTAAAGTTAATGGAATACTCAGCTCAATAGAGCTCTGACTCTTTGTCAGCCTGGCTACAGTGCTGAAAAGAAACCTGGGGTTGTTCTTATTTTCTTCAATTAGTGATGAGTAGAAAGATGTCCTAGCTTCACGAAGGGCTTTCTTATAGAGCAACAAACTCTTTTTCCAGGCTAAGTGAAGATCTTCTAAATTAGTGAGACGCCATTTCCTCTCCAACTTACGGGTTATCTGCTTTAAGCTACGAGTTTGTGAGTTATACCACGGAGTCAGACACTTCTGATTTAAAGCTCTCTTTTTCAGAGGAGCTACAGCATCCAAAGTTGTCTTCAATAAGGATGTAAAACTACTGACAAGATACTCTAACTCCCTTACAGAGTTTAGGTAGCTACTCTGCTCTGTGTTGGTATATGACATTAGAGAACATAAAGAAGGAATCATATCCTTAAACCTAGTTACAGCGCTTTCTGAAAGACTTCTAGTGTAATGAAACTTATTCCCCACTGCAGGGTAGTCCATCAGGGTAAATGTAAATGTTATTAAAAAATGATCAGACAAAAGGGAGTTTTCAGGGAATACTGTTAAGTCTTCTATTTCCATACCATAAGTCAGAACAAGATCTAAAATATGATTAAAGTGGTGGGTGGACTCATTTACTTTTTGAGCAAAGCCGATAGAGTCTAATAATAGATTAAATGCAGTGTTGAGGCTGTCATTCTCAGCATCTGTGTGGATGTTAAAATCGCCCACTATAATTATCTTATCTGAGCTAAGCACTAAGTCAGACAAAAGGTCTGAAAATTCACAGAGAAACTCACAGTAACGACCAGGTGGACGATAGATAATAACAAATAAAACTGGTTTTTGGGACTTCCAATTTGGATGGACAAGACTAAGAGACAAGCTTTCAAATGAATTAAAGCTCTGTCTAGGTTTTTGATTAATTAATAAGCTGGAATGGAAGATTGCTGCTAATCCTCCGCCCCGGCCCGTGCTACGAGCATTCTGACAGTTAGTGTGACTCGGGGGTGTTGACTCATTTAAACTAACATATTCATCCTGCTGTAACCAAGTTTCTGTTAGGCAGAATAAATCAATACGTTGATCAATTATTATATCATTTACCAACAGGGACTTAGAAGAAAGAGACCTAATGTTTAATAGACCACATTTAACTGTTTTAGTCTGTGGTGCAATTGAAGGTGCTATATTATTTTTTCTTTTTGAATTTTTATGCTTAAATAGATTTTTGCTAGTTATTGGTGGTCTGGGAGCAGGCACCGTCTCTACGGGGATGGGGTAATAAGGGGATGGCAGGGGGAGAGAAGCTGCAGAGAGGTGTATAAGACCACAGCTCTGCCTCCTGGTCCCAACGCTAGACAGTCACAGTTTGGAGGATCCCAAAAAATTGGCCAGATTTCTAGAAATGAGAGCTGCTCCCTCTAAAGTGGGATGGATGCCGTCTCTCCTAACAAGACCAGGTTTTCCCCAGAAGCTTTGCCAATTATCAATGAAGCCCACCTCATTTTTTGGACACCACTCAGACAGCCAGCAATTCAAGGAGAACATGCGGCTAAACATGTCACTCCCGGTCTGATTGGGGAGGGGCCCAGAGAAAACAACAGAGTCCGACATTGTTTTTGCAAAGTTACACACCGATTCAATGTTAATTTTAGTGACCTCCGATTGGCGTAACCGAGTGTCATTACTGCCGACGTGAATTACAATCTTACCAAATTTACGCTTAGCCTTAGCCAGCAATTTCAAATGTCCTTCGATGTCGCCTGCTCTGGCCCCCGGAAGACAATTGACAATGGTTGCTGGTGTCGCTAACTTCACATTTCTCAAAACAGAGTCGCCAATAACCAGAGTTTGATCCTCGGCGAGTGTATCGTCGAGTGGGGAAAAACGGTTAGAGATGTGAACGGGTTGACGGTGTACACGGGGCTTCTGTTTAGGGCTACGCTTCCTCCTCACAGTCACCCAGTCAGCCTGCCTTCCCGACTGCACGGGGTCTGCCAGGGGGGAACTAACGGCGGCTAAGCTACCTTGGTCCGCACCGACTACATGGGCCTGGCTAGCTGTAGAATTTTCCACGGTGCGGAGCCGAGCCTCCAATTCGCCCAGCCTGGCCTCCAAAGCTACGAATAAGCTGCACTTACTACAAGTACCGTTACTGCTAAAAGAGGCCGAGGAATAACTAAACATTTCACACCCAGAGCAGAAAAGTACGGGAGAGACAGGAGAAGCCGCCATGCTAAAACGGCTAAGAGCTAGTAGCTACGCTAAGCTAGCGGATTCCCAAACAGGGAATCCGACACTAGACAGGCTGTGGAGCAGCACAGGCAACGCACGACAACAGTGCTAAAACAAAATAAAAATCCACTAGACAGGCTGTGGAGCAGCACAGGCAACGCACGACAACAGTGCTAAAACAAAATAAAAATCCACTAGACAGGCTGTGGAGCAGCACAGGCAACGCACGACAACAGTGCTAAAACAAAATAAAAATCCACTAGACAGGCTGTGGAGCAGCACAGGCAACGCACGACAACAGTGCTAAAACAAAATAAAAATCCACTAGACAGGCTGTGGAGCAGCACAGGTAACGCACGACAACAGTGCTAAATAAAAATCCACTGGACAGGCTGTGGAGCAGCACAGGTAACGCACGACAACAGTGCTAAATAAAAATCCACTGGACAGGCTGTGGAGCAGCACAGGTAACGCACGACAACAGTGCTAAAAAAAAAATAAAATAAAATAAAATAAAAATCAAAATCCACTGGACAGGCTGTGGAGCAGCACAGGTAACGCACGACAACGGTGCCAAAACAAAACAAAAAACCACTAGACAGGCTGTGGAGCAGCACAGGTAACGCACGACAACAGTGGTAAAAAATAAAATAAAAATCCACTGGACAGGCTGTGGAGCAGCACAGGTAACACACGACAACAGTGGTAAAAAATAAAATAGAAATCCACTGGACAGGCTGTGGAGCAGCACAGATAACACACGACAACAGTGCTAAAAAATAAAATAAAAATCCACTGGACAGGCTGTGGAGCAGCACAGGTAACACACGACAACAGTGGTAAAAAATAAAATAAAAATCCACTGGACAGGCTGTGGAACAGCACAGGTAACACACGACAACAGTGGTAAAAAATAAAATAAAAATCCACTGGACAGGCTGTGGAACAGCACAGGTAACACACGACAACAGTGGTAAAAAATAAAATAAAAATCCACTAGACAGGCTGTGGAGCAGCACAGGTAACACACGACAACAGTGCTAAAAAAAATAAAATAAAAATCAAAATCCACTGGACAGGCTGTGGAGCAGCACAGGTAAAAATCCACTGAACAGGCTGTGGAGCAGCACAGGTAACACACGACAACAGTGCTAAAAAATAAAATAAAAATCCACTGGACAGGCTGTGGAGCAGCACAGGTAACACACGACAACAGTGCTAAAAAATAAAATAAAAATCCACTGAACAGGCTGTGGAGCAGCACATGTAACACACAACAACAGCGCTAAAATAAAATAAAAATCCACTAGGCAGGCTGTGGAGCAGCACGACAACAGTGCTAAAAAATAAAATAAAAATAAAAACGAAAGCGTTAGCAAGCTAGTTAGCTTGCCAACGCTGATGAAGGTTAGCTGATAAAAGTGCTCCGTCGCGATGCTTCGACCGTTAGAGGTCTTCTTTAGGCGTTGGAGCACGGTGAAAAAGTAAAAAAAAGTAAAAAAGTAAAAAAGTCTTGAAAAAGACTGTTAATTCAAAGAACTCAAACAGCTCAGTTCAAACAGCTAACAGATACAGCAGAACACAGAAAATTGCAACTGTTGCAAATTGCAAAACGGAAGCAAATGCACACAAGCGGGAAAAAAGTTTTTGTGCCTCCAAAGTGTGTGTGTGAGTGAGTGAGTGAGAGAAAATCAGTTTTAAAATTTTTGATACTGAGGAAATAAGTGGGGCAGAGTTTTTTTTACACGTCTCTTCAACATTGCATTGAGGTCTGTTACAGTGCCTAAGGAGAGGAAAACCAGGGTGTTGGTCCCCATATTTAAAAATGGGGACCAGAGATTGTGTGCCAACTACAGGGGCATCACATTACTCACTGTGCCCTGGACACTAATTCACGGGGCACAGTGAATCAGTTTTCAGGGCACAATATAATGAGAAAACACATGATTATAAAGATTTCTTCAAAATTATTAAATATATGCTGATGCATATACAAACTATAATCCAGAAAACCAGCTATGTAATGTGTGAGTGTCTTATATAGTGATATAAGTCCTTTAGAAACTATTATAAATACAACTGTCGTGACTGATGTGAAAACAGTTGTTTATATACACAAATTATAGAAATAATTCATGGAAAAATAAATGTATAAGCTTCAACAAGTAATATTTGTCATCCACTTGATACTGGGGCTTAGTAAATCACTTTCTAGACTGATTCACTGTGCCCCGATTCACCGTGCCCCAGGTGCATGTGACACACGAGTCATGTTATCAAATAGCTGATGGTCTGGAGAAGACATAACACATGCTCATCAGTTGGACGGGGTAGTCTTCTAACTAATAACAATTTTTTGGGCCACCTTTCCTCTGTTGTGAGAAATAAATACAAAGACACTGACATCCACAAAATTTACTTTTGATAGGAAAAAACTGACTTCACTTGCCACTTAGTTTTACCCTTAATGTATCCAAAAACAAAACACTAATTTATAAGGGGGATGTCTTTATGCATAAAGATATGGCATACGTGTTGCAAATATATATGTAGTTGTGCAGATGTAGCTACTGATTCACTGTGCCCTGTGATTCACCGTGCCCCAGTTTCCCCTATTGGATGTTCGTGTGTGATACCTGGAATTTGGCACAGTGCAAATAAAAATTCCACAAACGGACCAAGGTTGAGTGAGAACAGTGGAATATTCTTGAACAAGATGTTGCACTCCAAGTGCTCCAACCTGGGTTTGATGTTAAAGTTCCTCAAGTTCCTCCATTTGACCTGGTAGTGCAGGTGTAGAATAAATTTTTACTTAAAGAAAATTGTAATTTTACAAAACTGTGTTTTGTTAACTGAAGTTAGTTTTTTGGATCAGAAATTTAATTGAGTAATCAACAGAGTTACCCATGCAACAGCCAGATATGTGGACTATGCTTATTCATTAACCAGTCATTTGAATTGTTACATTGGTTCCCATGGGTTCTTCAGGGAGACCTATACTAACAAAAAACATCATATATTAAGTCACTAATTAAATCCTGTTCTTGCTTTGATGGATGTGCATTGTGCATCTTGGACGGACATGGCCTATAACTGTGGCAAACCAGCATGTGAAGACCACGGTTGTCCAGGAAAGTGATCCAGCACCTAAAAACAACTGTAGCACGTCATAGTAGAACTTTAGCCTAACCTGGCTAATGCTGAAAGGCTTCCCAGTGACATCACAGCATGTAAGATAATGTTAGAGGCTCCTCGGAAATGCAAGAAATTGTTGAAGTATGTCAAAATTCTCACCCAAACAAAGAAAATCTTGAAAATACCATGGTACAATGACAGAACATTCATCATGGATACGCTACCAGATTCTCAAAGGTTTTCCAGAGTATTGACAAGGCTTCAAATTTTGACCTTCCAGGGTGCATATTCATGACAGTGGACGGGGCTGTAATGTGCAAACCCCACAAATGTACAGTAAGATGGGAAGCACCAGGATTCTAAAGTCTTTGCCCACTGACAAATGTAATGACATCTCCATGCATCCTTGTACAGAGACCTACTCACTCCATAGGCTCTTTCAACCTCAGTGATGAAGCTCTGATTGATACCAATGTGAATATCTCAACAAATTTTGATGCATAGAAAAAAAGCTCATCAGGACGTTTGCGCACACACACACAAACCTGATTACAATACTCACATAATTACACTTCACCACTTTATATATATATATATATATATATATATATATATATATATATATATATATATATATATATATAAAACTACTGTACAGGCTCTTCAAAAACTACAGAAACTGGTCCAAAGTCAACAGTCACTTATCTGTTATTTTCTGCGCTTCAGACTCATTGTGCATTAATAGTGCAGCAGCAGTGTAAATCTCCAGCATACATTCTGCCTCCCTGTGGATTTGTCAGTTGCATCCATGTGCATTTAAGTTCTAAACACAGAAATGTGTCATGGTGTGCAGGGGTCATGGAATCTTGGCCATCACGTGTAAAGATGTGTGATATTTACCATATACATAGAGAATGTAGTCGTCGTAGGCCTCTCCCACAGTGTTGGACGCCACACAGCGGTAGGTGCCATTGTAAGACTTGTTGAGGTTTTCGATGTACAGTTCAGAGCCCGTGACCACAGCGTGAGGCGGCACGTCCTCGTCCACTCTCAGCCAGTTGATCCGATGGGGACTGGAGAGTACAAATACCACGCACATCATTCAGACGCTGACTATCCATACCAGAAATCTGAAATAAAGGTAAAAACTGAGCTTGTCTGAGGAGGGCGATCGGCAGGCCTTGTCGAATACCACACTTCATGCAGCGGGCTAGCAAACAGTACAACGAGCTGTAAAGGTTAAGGTGGTGCTCGGATTGGCAGAAAGGAGATATACAGTGGAAAATCTGAAAGTGACACCGGGATCTGCAGCGGTTTTAAACTTCTCCAGTAAGCATGATTCACTGGCATGTAGGCTGGTAAATACTCACTGTGGTTTTCCTTCTGCAATACATGTCAAGTCTAGATTGTCCCCCTCTCGAGTTAAACCTTCAGGATATGTCACCACAATCTTCACTTCAGGTTTATCTGAAAAATAAAACATGGATGTTTACAGTACCCCGGTGTCGTAACAAGACGGGCAGTTTCCCAGAGTACCAGCTGCCAAAGCAAAAGTCAGATTATTATTGCACCCAAAAGTGAAGTGTGGAGGGAAAAACGAAGTGTCGGGTAAAACACAAAGGAGCCCAAAATGGTTATCCTATGTCAGTCTACAGTATCTTACAGCAAAATGATTCCTTTCCTCTTATCAATGCTAGCCAAAGATTACAATAATGTCAAGTGGTTCTAGTCAGGCTTTCTCTTTTTCCCTGAAAGGTCAGACAGGAAAAAAAATTAATATTCTATACAGACTACAAAATACAAAAGGCTACCTTAACCTTTCTTTGGTGTTTAACAGTGTAAAGCAGCCTGTATTACTGCTTCAATCAATGCACCACTTAAAGAACACCCAAACATCAATTGACACCTGAGCAGTGTATCCAGTGCGGACCAAGGTCTGAACCACAAGTTTAGAATTGCAGAGTATGAAGCTCTGTAGCTGCGAGCCGACGCTGCAATCCGCCCGCACGTCTTTCATTAAAAAAATCTCGGATTGATGATGGGAACAAAAAGAACAAGAGGCGCTGTTTATCAAGTAAACATGACAGACCAAACAAAAACGGGATGGAACCTGTGCTGCTGTTGGGGTCTGTGTCAGTGTTTTGTAAGCTTTGTGTTTGTGTGCTTCTAAAAAAAAAAAAATCAAATACCTCCTGTTTGTGAAAATTGTAGGTTTTCATTTGTTCAATCACAAAATGTGCAAAGGTGGAAACATACTAATATGCTTGATGATGTTATTTCAGTGAGATTCAGTGTGGGTGCTTTTTCTTTTATGGGCACAGTTTGTCTAAACTTGAGTACCTACACTTTACAATGGATTTGTTTACATTTTCAGCAAGTGAACACAGCTCATCAGGTTTCTTCCACATGTGACCTGAAACAGTTCAACAGCTTTTTTTAGTGACATTTGTTGTTGCAATTTTGCATAATAACATGAGCTGCCCCTCCCCTACTGGTTAGCAGTGGTAAGTACAAAGGTGCTCACACTTTATGAACAGGGTGCATGAATTATCATCAATGAGTTCAAACCATAGATTTGATTACAGTGATATACAACATGATCATGCTAAATCTATACACCATAATTCGCCAAGGCCCAAATCTGTGTGTTTGTTGAATGTTTGACCGGCGAAAAACTTGGAAACCACACTTTGTTTTTCTGATCAAAGCTGCAACTCAATAGATTTTTGGTTTAAGAATAAAAAAGTAGGCCAGCATGGTGACTTAGTGGTTAGCAGGGTTGCCTCATAGCAAGGAGGTCGTGGGTTTGATTCCCACCTGTGGCCTTTCTGTGTGGAATTTGCATGTTCTCCCCGTGTTTGTGTGGGTTCCCTCCAGGCTTCCTCCCACATCCAAAGACATGCAGGTTAGATGGACGAAACTTTAAAGAAAATTATGCGTGTGGTTGTGAATGTGTTTGTTTGTGTATATGTGGCCCTGTGACAGACTGGCATCCTGTCCAGGGTGTATAGGATGCTCTATGACTGCTGGGATAGGCTTCAGCTCCCCGCGACCCCGCGATTGAAGATGAGTGAGTGAATAAAAAAGTAAAGAAAATCCGCTAGTGTCATATAACACAATATAGGTTGATCAATGAACTTTCTCCACTGGAAACAAGTGCACTTAACAGGTTGGCTCCCACCACTTAACATTAACCTATTAGCATTGCGTTATGTGACACGAGCAGGTTTTCATGTTAATGTCAGCCCATTCTTCTCCTCCTCTTCTTGTTTCAGCTTGTTTCAGCCCTTAAGCCCCTTTCACACTGGCGTATTCGTAGAGCTGCTCATTGTGGCGTATCGTCTACGCCGAGTTGAGCAGCTCTCTGCTCACTTTTAGCAGCTCTACGTCGGGTTTTTGCTCCCTACGCAGCAGTATGTTGAGGGCTACACGCGTAGAACGGATGACATTAAACATGTTTAATTTTCTTCGGCGTAGAGCACTGGAGACAGTTTTAAGTAGGTTTGCGCAGCACAGCGTTACTGCAAGCAAGTCTATGCTACACTGCGCTCCTGTACACATCCAAAAACTGAGTGCGTGAATCCAGAGGAATCAGCTGAGAACATGAGAAGATGATCACACAGCCCACAGCACTTGTGTATGATCAGAACAGGGAATCGAACCTCAACTCAGAAATCCAGAAACAGCAGGTCGCTCGCTCTCCCTCTGTCGCTCTCTCACTCTGTCTCTCTCTGTCTTTGTCTGTCTCTCTCTCTCTCCCTCTGTTGCTCTCTCTCTATAGCTCTCTGTCTGATCAAACAATACGCGCTGTGACTTTAAAATTTTAAAAACTTTAGACTCACAGCGCTTCATTCACAGCAGCCTTTACCACAGCCAGACTCAGCAGCATCTGTACACAATGAAAATGATCCACCAAGACAAAAAATAATAAAAATAATAATAATCATAACGTTAAATAACTGTTTTCCATGTGCAGTGATGTGTTCTGCACAGCCAACAGGAGTGAACTGGTTTTAAATAGCGGCAAGAGCTACACGCGACTGTGTGCACATTAAAAAGTGAGCACACGCAGCTGCAAGCAGATCTACGAACACGGAAAAAGGCTGAGTACGCGCACATTTTAGGCGTATTTAAATGAAACACAACGCCGCAATACGCAGCTCTACAAATACGCCAATGTGAAAGGGGCTTTAGGGGTCGCCACAGCAGATCAACTGTTTCCATCTCACCCTGTTCTCTGTATCTTTCTCTGTCACACCAACCACCTCCCTCAGCACATCCATAAATCTCCTTTTTGTCCTCCCTCTTCTCCTCCTGCCTGGTGGCTCCATCCTCAGCATCCTTCTTCCTATATACCCTGGGTCCCTCCTCTGGACATGTCCAAAGCATCTCAAGCTCGTCTCACCTGAGCTGTCCCTCTGATATGTTCATTCCTAATCCTGTCCATTCTTGTCACTCCCAAAGAGAATCGTGACATCTTCAGCTCTGCCTCCTGTCTTTTTGTTAGTGCCACTGTCTCTAAGCGTACAACATAGCTGGCCTCTCTACTGTCTTGTAGACTTTCTCCTTCACTCTTGCTGATATTCTTCAGTCACAAATCACTCCTGCCACCTTTCTCCACCCACTCCACCCTGCCTGCACTCTCTTCTTCACCTCTCTACCACACTCTCCATTACTTTGAACAGTTGACCCCAAATATTTAAACTTATCTACTTTCACCACTTCTACTCCTTGTAACTGCACTATTTCACTGGGCTCCCTCCCATTCACACACGTACTCAGTCTTGCTTCTACTGACTTTCATTTCCCCTTGTCTCCAGAGCATATCTCCACCTTACTAGACTCAACCTGCTCTTTACTCTCACTACAGATCACGTCATCTGCAAACATCATAGTCCATGAAGACTCCTGTCTGATCTCATCAGTCAACCTGTCCATCACTGTTGCAAACAAGAAAGTACTCAGAGCTGATCCTTGGTGTAATCCCACCTCCACCTTGAATGAATCTGTCATTCCTACTGCATATCTCACCCTTGTCACACTGTTCTTGTACATGTCCTGCACTACCTCTCACATACTTCTGCCACTCCATACTTTCTCATGCAATACCACAGCTCTTCTCTTGGCAAGCTTTCTCTAAATCCGCAAACACACAATGTAACTCCTTCTGGCTTTCTCTATACTTCTCCATCAGTATTCTCAGAGCAAATATTGCATCAGTTGTGCTCTTTCTCGGCATGAAATCATATTGCTACTCATGGATGCCTCCTGGGCGTCTCCCAAGGGAGGTGTTCCAGGCATGTCCATCTGGGAGGAGACCCCGGGGAAGACCCAGGACTAGATGGAGAGATTATATCTCCACACTGGCTTGGGAACGCCTCGGGATCCCCAGTCAGAGGTGGTCAATATGGCACGGGAAAGGGAAGTCTGGGTCCCCTGCTGGAGCTGTTGCCCCCGCGACCCGAACCCGGAAAAGCGGGTGAAGATGAGTGATGAGTGAGTGAGAACTTCACCTATTTTCTAAGCCTACCTTCTACTCCACACTCCACTCACTCCTCATTCCACTCCTCAGGCATCTTCTCACTTTCCAAGATTTTATCAAACAATCTGGTTAGAAACTCCACTGCCATCTCTCCTAGACATTTTCATGCCCCCACTGGAATGTCATCTGGAACAACTGCTCTTCAAAATATTCCCTTCACCTTTTCAACACACTTTCTTCGCTTGTCAGCACATTACCATCTGTATTTTTACCACCCTAATCTGCTGCACATCCTTTCCAGCTCTGTCCCTTTGTCTGGCGAATCAGTACAAGTCCTTTTCTCCTTCCTTACTATTCAACTTCTTGTACAGCTTGCTCTGTGCCTTTTCCTTAGCTTTTGCCACTTCTCTTTTTGCCTTATGCTGCATCTCCTTGTACTTTTGTCTACTTTCTTCATCTCTCTCATGATCCAATTTCAGTTTCAATTCATTTTCATTTATATAGCGCCAAATCACAAGGTTCACACAAGTAAGGGCTAACCTTAGCAACTCCAACAGCAACAGTGGTGAGAAAAAACTCCCTCTGAGGAAGAAACCTCAAGGAGACCAGACTCAAAGTGGTGACCCTGTTCTTGGGCCATGCTACAGACACAAATTACAAATTGTGTCTGAAGCAATTCTGTCTTAATTCTTTATCACCAACCTCTTTCTCCTTATTCTTCCCTGGACATCTTTGTTCCACCACCAAGTCTCCTTGTCTTCCACTGTCCAAATGTCACACCCAATACCTTCCTAGCTGTTTCCCTCACCACATCTGCAGTACTTTTCCAGTTGTCAAAAACTGCTTCCCCTCCATCCACTGCCTCTCTCACCTGGGGGCACATTTCAGGCAGTGATTGAACACTGGCACACAGAAGCCAGTTTGGGGTTTGTCAGCATACTGGTGTGGGACTTTGTTGACCTGTAGCATCTCCCAGAGGACAACAGGTCAAACAGGTTGTGGGCAGGGTGTGTGGGGTCTCCTGTGATGGCCTTGGTTCTCCTCAGATAGAAGGATGGGGTGATGGTTTCCAGGCTGGGCAGAAGGCAGCCATATGATCTTTTGGGCAGTGTTTATGACCCTCTGCACTGCCTTCCCATCTTTGACTGTGGAGCCCGTGTACCACACACCCAGATAGTATGTCGGTACGCTCTCCACCAATGAATGATAGCATTGTGTTATGTCATGCTAGCGGGTTTTATGCTAACATTAACCTGTTAGCATTACATTATGTGACATTACCAGGTTTTCATGCTAATGTTAGCCTATTAGCATAGTGTTATGATGCTAGTAAGTTTTAAAGGCATGCGAATGACAGAATCAATCATGAATCGCAGATTCTCAGCCACAAGTATGTATTTTTTAAGCACAGTATAAATTCAGTTGCTCACACTCAGACACTCAGCTCATTATAACTTTAATCCGTTAGCATTGTGTAATGCTAGGGAGTTGTCTTGCTAATGTTAGCCCATTAGCATCATGTTATGTGAGGCTTGTGAGTTTTCATGCTAACATCAACCTGTTAGCATTTCATTATGTGACACTTGTTGGCATCACGTTATATCATGCTAGCAAGTTTTATGCTAACATTAACTCATTAGTATCGCATTATGTGACAATAGGTTTTCATGCTAATGTGAGTCCATTAGCATTTTCTTACAATGCTAGTACATTTTCAAGACACGTGAATGAATCCATCATGAATCTGTGGTCCGCCACAAGTATGTATTTTTTTAAGCACGTTATAAATCCCTTTATTCATAATGGAGCCACACTTCATGCTAATGTTAGGTGTTTGCCAGCCTCTTCACATCACACCTAAAGACAAGCTAGTGCTAAGCTAATTATACAGTATGTTATTATAAAGACTAACTTTGCTAAAATAAGGAAGCAGTGATACAACCCAATGACAGTATTTACCAACTATTCTTATTTGGGAGATTTCAGATTCATTTAATACATTTATGAAATTATATATGAAGTACTTTTAATTTGGGGACTGATGGTTAGATTCAGTTTAGGTTTGAGTTCATTTATCCAGAATGATTGTGCTAGTAAGTCATAATTCATGATGATGTGCCCCCTTTAGTTAGTTAGCTTTAATTAATGTGCCGTCTATGAATGAGGTCATACAAGAAAGACTTTGAACTCGTGGTAATTCCTGATCATTCCTGAGATAGTAATACATGAATTCATGATCATTCAAGTGCCCTTACTGTGAAGTGTGACAAGATATTTTAATGGAGTTGGTTGATTGGACGGATTTGCTGTTCATTTTAAACTGCATCTCAGGTCTGCTTTCAGCTTCTGAGTGTCCACAGTGGACATCATTTTTGAGATAACCTGGCTTTGACACATTCAGCCAACTAAACCTGAGAAAAACTGTCAGAATAACAGCTGAGCAGCAGTGGTCTGACTGCCAACTGCGATTCTATGGGTTTAGTTCAAAAAAGCGTAGTTTCAGATCACTCACATAACACTTCCAAGTGTCTTTGAGCCAGGAGGTCCTTCACAGCTGGGTGGTCAATGATGCAGTCCACTGGCACTCCATCATCCTCTTTGGTAACAGAAAATCTCACCCTGCTGCTGACTGTGAACATCCTGTCGTACATCTCTTCAACTGTTGTCTCACCTACAAAACCAACACAAGTGCGTGCAAAATGTTAGCAACCAGCTGAGGGGGTGCAGCGGGGAGCACACCCTGCCAATGCCAAAACCAGCAAATTATAATGGCCCTTAGATCAAAAGGTTTCATGTTTGCTTTTTGTTTTAATTCAAAATTCAGAAATAAGAAGTTGACACAACACAAGAATATATAGCTGAACAAAAATAGCCATCACACAGTTTAATAATCAATTAATCATGAGTCTTTGTTAAAAAAAAAACACCAAATGTTATTTTTGAGTAGCTGCAGCTTGGTTTAAAACTAATTTTAAAGTAAATTAAGTCAATCTATTATTGATTTAAAGTGCTTCAGATGTGTTTTTAAATAAGTATCTGATTTTGAGCTGGACTCAAACTGCTGTAAATGAGAACTATCTTAAACTGATTTTAATCTGGATAAAATGGATATAATCAAATTTAAAACTTTTACACACACTTTTGAAATTGAGTTACAGTAAATGACTTGGTTGTGTTTGGTCTTACTCTAATGAACATAATTGTTTGCATTTGGTTAAATGTGGTCAAAATTACAGATAATAATCTTCTCAGCACCCAGGACAAACTGGTTAACACTATTTTAAAACTGCTTTACATATACAGTATTTTACATGGACTTAAGTCACAAGTCTTGTTTTTGTCTGGTCTGAAATAGCTAAAAACTGTTAATATGAGGTCTATTAGAAAAGAAACCGACAGTTTTATTTAAAAAAAAAACTATATGGATTTGAATCACGTGTGATTACATCAGCCAAGCTTGAACCCTCGTGCGCATGCGTGAGTTTTTTCACGCCTGTCGGTGACGTCATTCACCTGTGAGCACGCCTTGTGGAAGGAGTGGTCCAGCCCCCTCATCGGATTTTCATTGTCTGAGAAGTTGCTGAGATACTGGCGCTGTGCTTGATCAAAATTTTTTCAAGAACTGTGAGGCACATCCGAGTGGAGACCATTTGAGAAATTCAGCTGGTTTTCGGTGTAAATTTTAACGGCTGATGAGAGATTTTGGATTGTTTCTATCGCTGTAAGGACTTCCCACGGAGCGGGACGTCGCGCAGCGCTCCGAGGCGACATCGTCATCCTGTTTCAAGCTGAAAACCTCCAAATTTAAGCCTGTATTGACCCAGGACGTCGTGAGAGAACAGAGAACTTTCAGAAGAGGTCGGAATCAGCAGTTTATCCAGACATTCCACTGTTAAAGGAGATTTTTTTAATGAAAGACGTGCAGACGGATTGGCGCGTCAGCTCGCAGCCGGCGCGGCGTGCCTGCCACAGGAAAAACACCTCTGTGTTGATAACCATTTGTAAAATCCAGGCGGCTTTTGGTGGCTTTCAGTTGAGTGAGTATCTGAGAAATTGTTTAACAGCAGGGCATGTTCCAACTTGTCCTTAAGGCTTCCAACTGAGGTGTTTTTCCTGTGGCGGGCGCGCCGCGCAGCCGACGCTGCAATCCGTCCGCACGTCTTTCATTAAAAAAACCTCCTTTAACAGTGGACTGTCCGGATAAACTGCTGATTCCGACTTCTTCTGAAAGTTCTCTGTTCTCTCACGACGTCCTGGGTCAACAGAGGCTTAAATTTGGAGGTTTTCAGCTTGAAACAGGATGACGACGTCGCCTCGGAGAGTTGCGCGACGTCCCGCTCTGTGGGAAGTCCTTACAGCAATAGAAACAATCCAAAATCTCTCATCAGCCGTTAAAATTTTCACCGAAAACCAGCTGAATTTCTCAAATGGTGTCCATTCGGATGTGCCTCACAGTTTTTGAAAAAATTTTGATCAAGCACAGCGCCAGTCTCTCAGCAACTTCTCAGACAAAGGAATTCCGACGAGGGGGCTGGACCACTCCTTCCACAAGGCGTGCTCACAGGCGAATGACGTCACTGACAGGCGTGAAAAAACTCTCGCATGCCCATGAGGGTTCAAGCTTGGCTGATGTAATCACACGTGATTCAAATCCATATGGTTTTTAAAAAAAATAATAAGGTCGGATACTTTTCTCACAGACCTCGTATACTTTACATTGGCTGTATTCTGGTTCAACTGGAGATGATCATATTTAAACCATTCCTATACCAAGAATAGACCTATTTATACTCATCTAAAATGTTTGTTTTAAACTAACTTATATCACAAATCTTGTTTTGTGTGGTATTGAATGGCTAGAAACAATTTTAAAATGGTTTATATTGCTTTAATCTGGTTACACTGGAGATGATAAGATTTAAAAAATATCTGTCCAAAGAACAGTCGTGTTTACTCTATTAAAAATATCTGTCCAAAGAACAGTCGTGTTTACTCTATTGTAACACTGCTTCATGTGTTGAGTGGATTGAAATTAGAAATCTTGTTTGTGCGTGGTCTTTAATGGCTAAAAACAATGTTAAAATGGTTTATATTGATTTCATCTGGATAAATTGGAGATAATCAGATTTAAAAGGGTTCTATCCCAAGAATAGGGCAGCACAGTGGATTAGCGGTTAGCACTGTTGCCTCACAGCGAGAAGATCAATGGGATCGATTCTCGCCTGTGGTCTTTCTGTGTGGAGATTGCGTGTTCTCTCCGTGTTTGCGTGGATTCTCACCGGGTGCTCCGGCTTCCTCCCACGTCCAAAGACATGCAGGCTAGGCGGATTGGAAACTTTAAAACTGTCCGTAGGAGTGTGTACGGGTCTGAATGTGTTTGTTTATATGTGGCCCTGCAACAGACTGGCCTTTTGTCCAGGGTGTACCCCGCCTCACGCCCTATGACTGCTGGGATAGGCTCGAGCAGTCCTGTGAACCGATCTTGGATAAGCAGTTGAAGGTGAGTATGTGTGTGTGTGTCTGTCTGTCCCAAAAAATAGGCATATTTACAGTAATTTAACACTGCTTCACATTTGTGTTTCAACTTGTGTTTAGCAGGTGTTGTTCAAGTCAGAAGTGAACTTTACTGTCAATCAGACCATGTAACAGCAACAGACAGCCAGCATACAGCAGACAGCCTTTGGCTTGGTATGACATGTTTTTAGACTTTTTATCTATTGATGTTTTAACTCATCTTGCTTTTTGTTTTATCTTGGGGCCGTCCTTGTTGTTCTTTTAGCCGTAGCACTGTCGTGACTTTGTCTTGTTCTGTGTTGCTCTGTGTGTTTACAAAACAAGATGACTCACTCATTGTAAACCAAATTTACCCAAGGGTATAATAATAAATTGAATCTGAATCTGATATACTACATTCATTCATTGAGGGTGGACTTTTTTCTGGTTCCGGAGCACAGCGGTGTTCTGCTGTATCTGTTAGCTGTTTGAACTGAGCTGTTTGAGTTCTTTGAATTAACAGTCTTTTTCAAGACTTTTTTACTTTTTTTTTTTTACTTTTTCACCGTGCTCCAACGCCTAAAGAAGACCTCTAACGGTCGAAGCATCGCGACGGAGCTCTTTTATCAGCTAACCTTCATCAGCGTTGGCAAGCTAACTAGCTTGCTAACGCTTTCGTTTTTATTTTATTTTTTAGCACTGTTGTCGTGCTGCTCCACAGCCTGCCTAGTGGATTTTTATTTTATTTTAGCACTGTTGTCGTGCGTTACCTGTGCTGCTCCACAGCCTGTTCAGTGGATTTTTCTTGTATTTTTTGGCGCTGTTGTCGTGCGTTGCCTGTGCTGCTCCACAGCCTGTTCAGTGGATTTTTATTTTATTTTAGCACTGTTGTCGTGCGTTACCTGTGCTGCTCCACAGCCTGTCCAGTGGATTTTTATTTTATTTTTTACCACTGTTGTCGTGTGTTACCTGTGCTGCTCCACAGCCTGTCCAGTGGATTTTTATTTTATTTTTAGCACTGTTGTCGTGTGTTACCTGTGCTGCTCCACAGCCTGTTCAGTGGATTTTTATTTTATTTTTTAGCACTGTTGTCGTGCGTTACCTGTGCTGTTCCACAGCCTGTCCAGTGGATTTTTATTTTATTTTTTACCACTGTTGTCGTGTGTTACCTGTGCTGCTCCACAGCCTGTTCAGTGGATTTTTGTTTTGTTTTTTGGCACTGTTGTCGTGTGTTACCTGTGCTGCTCCACAGCCTGTCTAGTGGATTTTTATTTTATTTTTTACCACTGTTGTCGTGTGTTACCTGTGCTGCTCCGCAGCCTGTCCAGTGGATTTTTATTTTATTATTATTATTTTTTATTTTTTATTTTTTTTAGCACTGTTGTCGTGCGTTACCTGTGCTGCTCCACAGCCTGTCCAGTGGATTTTTATTTTATTTTTTACCACTGTTGTCGTGCGTTACCTGTGCTGCTCCACAGCCTGTCCAGTGGATTTTGATTTTGATTTTATTTTTTTGGGCGCTGTTGTCGTGCGTTACCTGTGCTGCTCCACAGCCTGTCCAGTGGATTTTTATTTAGCGCTGTTGTCGTGCGTTACCTGTGCTGCTCCACAGCCTGTCTAGTGGATTTTTATTTTGTTTTAGCACTGTTGTCGTGCGTTGCCTGTGCTGCTCCACAGCCTGTCCAGTGGATTTTTATTTTATTTTTTAGCACTGTTGTCGTGCGTTACCTGTGCTGCTCCACAGCCTGTCCAGTGGATTTTTATTTTATTTTTTACCACTGTTGTCGTGCGTTACCTGTGCTGCTCCACAGCCTGTCCAGTGGATTTTGATTTTGATTTTATTTTTTTGGGCGCTGTTGTCGTGCGTTACCTGTGCTGCTCCACAGCCTGTCCAGTGGATTTTTATTTAGCGCTGTTGTCGTGCGTTACCTGTGCTGCTCCACAGCCTGTCTAGTGGATTTTTATTTTGTTTTAGCACTGTTGTCGTGCGTTGCCTGTGCTGCTCCACAGCCTGTCCAGTGGATTTTTATTTTATTTTATTTTTTAGCACTGTTGTTGTGCGTTACCTGTGCTGCTCCACAGCCTGTCCAGTGGATTTTTATTTTGTTTTAGCACTGTTGTCGTGCGTTACCTGTGCTGCTCCACAGCCTGTCTAGTGGATTTTTATTTTGTTTTAGCACTGTTGTTGTGCGTTACCTGTGCTGCTCCACAGCCTGTCTAGTGGATTTTTATTTTGTTTTAGCACTGTTGTCGTGCGTTGCCTGTGCTGCTCCACAGCCTGTCCAGTGGATTTTTATTTTTATTTTATTTTATTTTTTAGCACTGTTGTTGTGCGTTACCTGTGCTGCTCCACAGCCTGTCCAGTGGATTTTTATTTTGTTTTAGCACTGTTGTCGTGCGTTACCTGTGCTGCTCCACAGCCTGTCTAGTGGATTTTTATTTTGTTTTAGCACTGTTGTTGTGCGTTACCTGTGCTGCTCCACAGCCTGTCTAGTGGATTTTTATTTTGTTTTAGCACTGTTGTTGTGCGTTACCTGTGCTGCTCCACAGCCTGTCTAGTGGATTTCTATTTTGTTTTAGCACTGTTGTCGTGCGTTACCTGTGCTGCTCCACAGCCTGTCTAGTGGATTTTTTTTTGTTTTAGCACTGTTGTCGTGCGTTGCCTGTGCTGCTCCACAGCCTGTCCAGAGAATTTTTATTTTTATTTTATTTTATTTTTTAGCACTGTTGTTGTGCGTTACCTGTGCTGCTCCACAGCCTGTCCAGTGGATTTTTATTTTATTATTTTATTTTATTTATTTATTTATTTTTTTTTTTTAGCACTGTTGTCGTGCGTTACCTGTGCTGCTCCACAGCCTGTCCAGTGGATTTTTATTTTATTTTTTAGCACTGTTGTCGTGCGTTACCTGTGCTGCTCCACAGCCTGTCCAGTGGATTTTTATTTTATTTTTTACCACTGTTGTCGTGCGTTACCTGTGCTGCTCCACAGCCTGTCCAGTGGATTTTGATTTTGATTTTATTTTTTTGGGCGCTGTTGTCGTGCGTTACCTGTGCTGCTCCACAGCCTGTCCAGTGGATTTTTATTTAGCGCTGTTGTCGTGCGTTACCTGTGCTGCTCCACAGCCTGTCTAGTGGATTTTTATTTTGTTTTAGCACTGTTGTCGTGCGTTGCCTGTGCTGCTCCACAGCCTGTCCAGTGGATTTTTATTTTTATTTTATTTTATTTTTTAGCACTGTTGTTGTGCGTTACCTGTGCTGCTCCACAGCCTGTCCAGTGGATTTTTATTTTGTTTTAGCACTGCTGTCGTGCGTTACCTGTGCTGCTCCACAGCCTGTCTAGTGGATTTTTATTTTGTTTTAGCACTGTTGTTGTGCGTTACCTGTGCTGCTCCACAGCCTGTCTAGTGGATTTTTATTTTGTTTTAGCACTGTTGTTGTGCGTTGCCTGTGCTGCTCCACAGCCTGTCCAGAGAATTTTTATTTTTATTTTATTTTATTTTTTAGCACTGTTGTTGTGCGTTACCTGTGCTGCTCCACAGCCTGTCCAGTGGATTTTTATTTTGTTTTAGCACTGCTGTCGTGCGTTACCTGTGCTGCTCCACAGCCTGTCTAGTGGATTTCTATTTTGTTTTAGCACTGTTGTCGTGCGTTACCTGTGCTGCTCCACAGCCTGTCTAGTGGATTTTTTTTTTGTTTTAGCACTGTTGTCGTGCGTTGCCTGTGCTGCTCCACAGCCTGTCCAGAGAATTTTTATTTTTATTTTATTTTATTTTTTAGCACTGTTGTTGTGCGTTACCTGTGCTGCTCCACAGCCTGTCCAGTGGATTTTTATTTTTATTTTATTTTGTTTTTTAGCACTGTTGTTGTGCGTTACCTGTGCTGCTCCACAGCCTGTCTAGTGGATTTTTATTTTATTTTAGCACTGTTGTCGTGCGTTACCTGTGCTGCTCCACAGCCTGTCTAGTGGATTTTTATTTTGTTTTAGCACTGTTGTCGTGCGTTGCCTGTGCTGCTCCACAGCCTGTCCAGTGGATTTTGATTTTGATTTTATTTTTTTTTGGCACTGTTGTCGTGTGTTACCTGTGCTGCTCCACAGCCTGTCTAGTGGATTTTTATTTATTTTTTACCACTGTTGTCGTGTGTTACCTGTGCTGCTCCGCAGCCTGTCCAGTGGATTTTTATTTTATTATTTTATTTTATTTATTTATTTATTTTTATTTTTTTAGCGCTGTTGTCGTGCGTTACCTGTGCTGCTCCACAGCCTGTCCAGTGGATTTTTATTTTATTTTTTAGCACTGTTGTCGTGCGTTACCTGTGCTGCTCCACAGCCTGTCCAGTGGATTTTTATTTTATTTTTTACCACTGTTGTCGTGCGTTACCTGTGCTGCTCCACAGCCTGTCCAGTGGATTTTGATTTTTATTTTATTTTTTTGGGCGCTGTTGTCGTGCGTTACCTGTGCTGCTCCACAGCCTGTCCAGTGGATTTTTATTTACCGCTGTTGTCGTGCGTTACCTGTGCTGCTCCACAGCCTGTCTAGTGTCGGATTCCCTGTTTGGGAATCCGCTAGCTTAGCGTAGCTACTAGCTCTTAGCCGTTTTAGCATGGCGGCTTCTCCTGTCTCTCCCGTACTTTTCTGCTCTGGGTGTGAAATGTTTAGTTATTCCTCGGCCTCTTTTAGCAGTAACGGTACATGTAATAAGTGCAGCTTATTCGTAGCTTTGGAGGCCAGGCTGGGCGAATTGGAGGCTCGGCTCCGCACCGTGGAAAATTCTACAGCTAGCCAGGCCCCTGTAGTCGGTGCGGACCAAGGTAGCTTAGCCGCCGTTAGTTCCCCCCTGGCAGACCCCGTGCAGTCGGGAAGGCAGGCTGACTGGGTGACTGTGAGGAGGAAGCGTAGCCCTAAACAGAAGCCCCGTGTACACCGTCAACCCGTTCACATCTCTAACCGTTTTTCCCCACTCGACGATACACTCGCCGAGGATCAAACTCTGGTTATTGGCGACTCTGTTTTGAGAAATGTGAAGTTAGCGACACCAGCAACCATTGTCAATTGTCTTCCGGGGGCCAGAGCAGGCGACATCGAAGGACATTTGAAACTGCTGGCTAAGGCTAAGCGTAAATTTGGTAAGATTGTAATTCACGTCGGCAGTAATGACACTCGGTTACGCCAATCGGAGGTCACTAAAATTAACATTGAATCGGTGTGTAACTTTGCAAAAACAATGTCGGACTCTGTTGTTTTCTCTGGGCCCCTCCCCAATCAGACCGGGAGTGACATGTTTAGCCGCATGTTCTCCTTGAATTGCTGGCTGTCTGAGTGGTGTCCAAAAAATGAGGTGGGCTTCATTGATAATTGGCAAAGCTTCTGGGGAAAACCTGGTCTTGTTAGGAGAGACGGCATCCATCCCACTTTACAGGGAGCAGCTCTCATTTCTAGAAATCTGGCCAATTTTTTGGGATCCTCCAAACTGTGACTGTCTAGCGTTGGGACCAGGAGGCAGAGCTGTGGTCTTATACACCTCTCTGCAGCTTCTCTCCCCCTGCCATCCCCCTATTACCCCATCCCCGTAGAGACGGTGCCTGCTCCCAGACCACCAATAACTAGCAAAAATCTATTTAAGCATAAAAATTCAAAAAGAAAAAATAATATAGCACCTTCAATTGCACCACAGACTAAAACAGTTAAATGTGGTCTATTAAACATTAGGTCTCTTTCTTCTAAGTCCCTGTTGGTAAATGATATAATAATTGATCAACGTATTGATTTATTCTGCCTAACAGAAACTTGGTTACAGCAGGATGAATATGTTAGTTTAAATGAGTCAACACCCCCGAGTCACACTAACTGTCAGAATGCTCGTAGCACGGGCCGGGGCGGAGGATTAGCAGCAATCTTCCATTCCAGCTTATTAATTAATCAAAAACCTAGACAGAGCTTTAATTCATTTGAAAGCTTGTCTCTTAGTCTTGTCCATCCAAATTGGAAGTCCCAAAAACCAGTTTTATTTGTTATTATCTATCGTCCACCTGGTCGTTACTGTGAGTTTCTCTGTGAATTTTCAGACCTTTTGTCTGACTTAGTGCTTAGCTCAGATAAGATAATTATAGTGGGCGATTTTAACATCCACACAGATGCTGAGAATGACAGCCTCAACACTGCATTTAATCTATTATTAGACTCTATCGGCTTTGCTCAAAAAGTAAATGAGTCCACCCACCACTTTAATCATATTTTAGATCTTGTTCTGACTTATGGTATGGAAATAGAAGACTTAACAGTATTCCCTGAAAACTCCCTTTTGTCTGATCATTTTTTAATAACATTTACATTTACCCTGATGGACTACCCTGCAGTGGGGAATAAGTTTCATTACACTAGAAGTCTTTCAGAAAGCGCTGTAACTAGGTTTAAGGATATGATTCCTTCTTTATGTTCTCTAATGTCATATACCAACACAGAGCAGAGTAGCTACCTAAACTCTGTAAGGGAGTTAGAGTATCTTGTCAATAGTTTTACATCCTCATTGAAGACAACTTTGGATGCTGTAGCTCCTCTGAAAAAGAGAGCTTTAAATCAGAAGTGTCTGACTCCGTGGTATAACTCACAAACTCGTAGCTTAAAGCAGATAACCCGTAAGTTGGAGAGGAAATGGCGTCTCACTAATTTAGAAGATCTTCACTTAGCCTGGAAAAAGAGTTTGTTGCTCTATAAGAAAGCCCTTCGTGAAGCTAGGACATCTTTCTACTCATCACTAATTGAAGAAAATAAGAACAACCCCAGGTTTCTTTTCAGCACTGTAGCCAGGCTGACAAAGAGTCAGAGCTCTATTGAGCTGAGTATTCCATTAACTTTAACTAGTAATGACTTCATGACTTTCTTTGCTAACAAAATTTTGACTATTAGAGAAAAAATTACTCATAACCATCCCAAAGATGTATCGTTATCTTTGGCTGCTTTCAGTGATGCCGGTATTTGGTTAGACTCTTTCTCTCCGATTGTTCTGTCTGAGTTATTTTCATTAGTTACTTCATCCAAACCATCAACATGCTTATTAGACCCCATTCCTGCCAGGCTGCTCAAGGAAGTCCTACCATTATTTAATGCTTCAATCTTAAATATGATCAATCTATCTTTGTTAGTTGGTTATGTACCACAGGCCTTTAAGGTGGCAGTAATTAAACCATTACTTAAAAAGCCATCACTTGACCCAGCTATCTTAGCTAATTATAGGCCAATCTCCAACCTTCCTTTTCTCTCAAAGATTCTTGAGAGGGTCGTTGTAAAACAGCTAACTGATCACCTGCAGAGGAATGGTCTATTTGAAGAGTTTCAGTCAGGTTTTAGAATTCATCATAGTACAGAAACAGCATTAGTGAAGGTTACAAATGATCTTCTTATGGCTTCGGACAGTGGACTTATCTCTGTGCTTGTTCTGTTGGACCTCAGTGCTGCTTTTGATACTGTTGACCATAAAATTTTATTACAGAGATTAGAGCATGTCATAGGTATTAAAGGCATTGCGCTGCGGTGGTTTGAATCATATTTGTCTAATAGATTACAGTTTGTTCATGTAAATGGGGAATCTTCTTCACAGACTAAAGTTAATTATGGAGTTCCACAAGGTTCTGTGCTAGGACCAATTTTATTCACTTTATACATGCTTCCCTTGGGCAGTATTATTAGACGGTATTGCTTAAATTTTCATTGTTACGCAGATGATACCCAGCTTTATCTATCCATGAAGCCAGAGGATACGCACCAATTAGCTAAACTGCAGGATTGTCTTACAGACATAAAGACATGGATGACCTCTAATTTCCTGCTTTTAAACTCAGATAAAACTGAAGTTATTGTACTTGGCCCCACAAATCTTAGAAGCATGGTGTCTAACCAGATCGTTACTCTGGATGGCATTTCCCTGATCTCTAGTAATACTGTGAGAAATCTTGGAGTTATTTTTGATCAGGATATGTCATTCAAAGCGCATATTAAACAAATATGTAGGACTGCCTTTTTGCATTTACGCAATATCTCTAAAATCAGAAAGGTCTTGTCTCAGAGTGATGCTGAAAAACTAATTCATGCGTTTGTTTCCTCTAGGCTGGACTATTGTAATTCATTATTATCAGGTTGTCCTAAAAGTTCCCTAAAAAGCCTTCAGTTGGTTCAGAATGCTGCAGCTAGAGTACTGACGGGGACTAGCAGGAGAGAGCATATCTCACCCGTGTTGGCCTCCCTTCATTGGCTTCCTGTTAATGCTAGAATAGAATTTAAAATTCTTCTTCTTACTTATAAGGTTTTGAATAATCAGGTCCCATCTTATCTTAGGGACCTCGTAGTACCATATTACCCCATTAGAGCGCTTCGCTCTCAGACTGCGGGCTTACTTGTAGTTCCTAGGGTTTGTAAGAGTAGAATGGGAGGCAGAGCCTTCAGCTTTCAGGCTCCTCTCCTGTGGAACCAGCTCCCAATTCAGATCAGGGAGACAGATACCCTCTCTACTTTTAAGATTAGGCTTAAAACTTTCCTTTTCGCTAAGGCTTATAGTTAGGGCTGGATCGGGTGACCCTGGACCATCCCTTGGTTATGTTGCTTTAGACGTAGACTGTGTTTCATAATTATTGTATGGCCTTGCCTTGCAGTGTGGAGCGCCTTGGGGCAACTGTTTGTTGTGATTTGGCGCTATACAAGAAAAAAGTTGATTGATTGATTGATTGATTCATTCATCTTCTACCGTTTAGTCCAATTAAGGGTCGCGGGGGGCTGGAGCCTATCCCAGCAGTCATAGAGCGCGAGGCGGGGTACACCCAGGACAGGACACTAGTCTGTCGCAGGGCCACAAACAAACAAACAAGCACAGACACACCCACACACACACCTACGGACAATTTAAAGACTCCAATCCACCTAACCCGCATGTCTTTGGATGTGGGAGGAAACTGGAGCACCCGGAGGAAACCCACGCAAACACGGGGAGAACATGCAAACTCCACACAGAAAGGCCACAGGAATCAAACCCACGACCTTCTCGCTGTGAGGCAACAGTGCTAACCACTAATCCACCGTGCTGCCCCTGATATACTACATTTTGCAGAATATTAACAGTGTGCCAGATGTGTAGTCAGTTATGAGGTATGTTACTGAGGTGCAAAAATAAGGTGCAAAATGCAGAATAGCAGCATGGAGATGCATACAGTATGTGTGTAAACTTATATATTCTTGTGCATATAAAGAGCATTATGCAGACATTGCTGACGAGATGTCATTCCTGTCAAGAGGTCAGCCCTCTGCACAACTGCGAATGCTACCCAGACTTTCACTCCTCCCCACGTCCACACCGCCCCCCGTCAGGTTGACGTGCCTCTCTTTACCACTTTGAACTCCCCATCTGAGTGACCAAGGAATGAAAATACAACAGCAATAAGTGTCTTCAATTTTAAGAAATTAAAATTTACATGTGCACGCTGTATTTACAGCACAATATTGTTGGGACGCGGAACTGTCGATTTATGAGACGAGACACACAATTCAACAAGACCGCAGATCTCAACAGAACACCGGATGTTAGGAGAACAGTTCATGTGCTGGGTTGTGGGGTCTTTGATGATATTGATGGCTCTCTCTTGCAGCAGGATGTGTATAAGTCCTGAATGGGTGGTTGGGCTGAGCTGAGCTGATGATCTTCTCTGCTGTCCTCACCACCCTCTGCAGGGCCTTCTGGTCAGCAACAGGACAGCTTCTGTACCAGACTGAGAGGCGAGAATGCTGGTGAGAATGATCTCAGTAGCGCCTCTGTAAAAGGTGGTGAGGGTAGAAGGAGGACATCAGCTCTTCTCATCCTACAAAGTAAGTGGACATGTTACTGTGCCTTCTTGACTAGGGAGGTGGTGTTTGTTGTCCATGTCAAGTCATCTGTGAAAAGCACCCCCTGGAACGTGGTGCTTTTCACAGACTCCACAGCACTGCCATTGATGCTGAGTGGGCTGTGTGACATATTTCTTCCTGACGTCCACAGTTATTTCTTTTGTTTTGTTGATACTGGGTTGTAGGTTGTGGATGCCACAACAGTTAATGAGTTGTTGTACCTCCTCTCTGTAGATGAGTCGCCATCATCACTGATGAGGCCCACAAAACCTGTTTAAGCAGGTTATTTAATTTGATTAAACTACAGATCTAGTTTCAGCTAGATTCAAACTGGTTTTAAGTGCTTTTAACACACTTGAGACATGTTTTACAACAAATATCATTTTTCACACAACTCTAAACAAACAGCTACTTGGATTTGAAGGTTGTTAACGTTCAGATGAACTGGTTTTTAAGTCGTTACCAAAAGCTAAATGAATATATTTGTAGACTAGGCTGCTGGTTGGGGGGGGTTGGTTCTGATTGACATTTATTTAAAAACAAAATACCAAATACATAAAGAAATAAATACAAATAAAAATTCCAGACTAAAGTAATTGTATAAATAATGGACCAGTGAACGAATGAGGATGCTGTGGAGGACTCGGGTGGAGTTTGGAGTCTGACAGAAGCAGTGAGGAGCACTAAGGGTCATAAAGGTCTGATAATGAATGCTCCTGCTGCTGGAAGGCTGAGCGTTGTTGGGGCTAACCCTGCAGTAATCTGCTGCCCGCTAGGCCCTGGGCTGTCAGAGGGGCATTCATTTAGAGAGCATTACAATGCCACAGGGGCATCGCATTAATCGCAGTGCTGAGTGTGATGGTTTACTTGCACTTAATGAAGTGAGGAAATAATTACAGCCCCACTCTGACCTGCAGCACACTTCCATTTCAGCCTTGTCACAGGAGAGCCCGGCTGGACCCGGGTAGGGCAAAAACACTGCTGTTCCACACTCAATGTTCACCAATACACACACATGTGGTTGCTTGATGAAATTAACCCATCTTAACTCAAACCCACCCACCCATCACCTGCCTACAGATCATCGAAAATGCTGAGATTAGTTCGTGGTCAGTGTGCTCAAGGGCTTAAAACATGAACTCTTATAAAATGGCGATAAGAACACGCAGATCATGAAAGAAGTGTCAGTAATACTGCTTACACAAGTACGAGGTCTACTAGAAAAGTATCCGACCTTATTATTTTTTTCAAAAACCATATGGATTTGAATCACGTGTGATTGCGTCAAACAAGCTTGAACCCTTGTGCGCATGCGTGAGTTTTTCCACGCCTGTCGGTTGCGTCATTCGCCTGTGAGCAGGCTTTGAGTGAGGAGTGGTCCACCCCCTCGGCGGATTTTCATTATCAGGAAATGGCGGAATGATTTGGGCTTTTTTTCCCATCAGAATTTTTTCAGAAACTGTTAGAGACTGGCAGCTGGAAACCATTCGCAAAATTTATCTGGCTTTCGGTGAAAATTTTACGGGCTTCACAGAGAATAAGGACTGTTACTACAGCTTTAAGGACGGCTTTAAGGATGCTCGGCGCGCCGCGCTCCGTGCCGCCATCGAGAGCCACAAACCACCGGATCATTTCTAAACGGATGGCTCTGTGGAGCCGGGACCATCGTGTGGACTTTCTCTGGTTATCACAAGAGCTGGACATCAACCATTTTCCGGCAGATTTCACTTTTAACAAAAGATTTTGTCATGGAAAGCTGAGCGGAGGCTTCGCGCGTCACGATGGATTCGCTACTGGAGAGAGACAAAACCACCTCCGTTTTGGTCTCACAGGACGGCTTTGAGATGGCGTTCAGACAGCTGTCGGTGTTTTTAATTGTGGATGTGCCTGGACATGCCAGAACATGTCCCGTGAGGCTTCATCACGGCGTTGCTTTGCGCCATGTGGCACTGCCGCGATGCGTGGAATTCCTCCGCACGTCTGTCTCAATGTGCCGAAAAAGTGCTGATGTCCACGTGTTTTCATAATTCCTGTGCTAGTCAGACGACGTCCCGGATAAAACACAGCGTCCAGTTTGGAAATGAACGGCACATTCCACTGTTGCAGGAGTTTTTGTCATGGAAAGAGGAGCGGAGGCTTCGCGCATTGCGGCGGTGCCGCATGGCGCAAAGCAACGCCGTGATGAAGCCTCACGGGACATGTTCTGGCATGTCCAGGCACATCCACAATTTCTCGGATAATCACTCGATGGAAAAACCACCGACAGCTGTCTGAACGATTTGGAATCTTTGCTGCATCAAATTTTTCCAGAAACTGTGAGAGACCTTCAGGTGGACACCATTCGAAAAATCATATGACTTTCAGTGACGATTTTATGGGGATTACACAGATTAAGGAGTGCTCCAGCTGGTTTAAAGACTGCCCACAGCATCTGAGAGCGCGGTGCACTCCAAGCGCCGATCGACAGGCTGACACCCCACTGAAACAACCAGATCATTTCCAACGTGAAGGCTTTGTTGATCTGGGACGTCGTCTGCCTTCCACAAAAAAAGGCAGAAGGCATGGACATCAGCACTTTTTCGGCACATTCCACTGTTACAGGAGTTTTTTTCATGGAAAGAGGAGCGGAGGGATGCGCCACCGTGCCGCTCATGGCGCGGCACAAAACCACCTTTGTGTTGGTCTCACAGGGCGGCTTTCAGATGGCTCAGACGGCTTTCGGTTGCTTTTCAGTCGTGTGAATATCCGAGAAATTGTGCATGAGCTGGACATGCCAGAACATGTCCTGTGAGGCTTCATCACGGTGTTGCTTTGCGCCATGCGGAAACGTCCCGATGCGTGGAATTCCTCCGCACGTCTGTCTCACTGTGCCGAAAAAGTGCTGATGTCCACGTCTTTTCACAATTTCTGTGCTAGTCAGACGACATCCCGGATCAACACAGCGTCCAGTTTAGAAATAAATGGCACATTCCACTGTTACAGGAGTTTTTGTCATGGAAAGAGGAGCGGAGGAATTCTGCGCATCGCGGCGGAGCCGCATGGCGCAAAGCAATGCCGTGATGAAGCCTCACAGGACATGTCGGGGCATGTCCAGCTCATGCACAATTTCTCGGACAGGCGTGAAAAAACTCACGCATGTGCACGAAGGTTCAAGCTTGGCTGATGCAATCACACGTGATTCAAATCCATATGGTTTTTGCAAAAAATAAAAAGGTCGGATACTTTTCTAACAGACCTCGTATGGGTGCTTAATACCCAAGTTGCTCCAGGTGTGGAGTTAAGCACCTTGCATTGTGACACCCTGACATGTGTGTGTGTGTGACAGAGAGAGAGAGAGAGAGAATGGTTAGATGTGAGGCATCATTCTGAAGTGCTTTACCATGAAAGTGTGATATAAATGCAGTCAATTTTACCATACGACTAAATATGTGAAAAACAGTAGTAGTAGTAGTAGTAGTCAGGTAGCATGCCAACATGACATTTTCCAGTATAGCTAGTGGTACTTCCACTTACCGGAATCTAATAGTTCATGGAAAAAATTTCATCTCGGGGCAGCACGGTGGCTTAGTGGTTAGCACTGTTGCTTCACAGCAAGAAGGCCATGGGACTGAATCCTACCTGTGGCCTTTCTGTGTGGAGGTTGCATGTTTTCCCCATGTTTGCGTGGGTTCCCTAAAAGAGATCTCAGTCTCAGTGGGACTAACGTGGTTAAATTTAAAGTGTAGGTGGCACGACATGTAATTGTTTTGAGTATTTAAGACTAAAATTAAACAACAGTTTGAAATTTATCCTTTCCTGGTGCACAGTTACTGAAGAGAGAAATATTTTGATTTTGAACTGCATGTGACTAAAAACCAGGAAACTTCCTGTTGAGTCCCGACATCGGAAAAGAAGGAGGAAGTGATCACAGCGACGGAACCACTATCTTAATAGCCCCATTAATTTATGGATTAATTTATGGATTTTTACAGGCTATTCACAGCCCTGTTTCCACCGAGTGGTTCGGGTCACACGCATGGTGTTGTGTGGATTCTCCACTCGACACGGAGGCAAAACTGACTATTTTCACATTATTTTATTTTATTGCTTTGTGGATCATGGGAATTTCATCGCGTGCAGACTGAGACGTGAGGAGCAGATGAGGGACTGTGAATCTTTTAATTTACAGCATGTTATGTTACTAACATACGTACAGTACATGAAGAAGGAAACAATATCTATTTAAAAAAAAATATTTTAAAAATATCTGATATTTTCAGTCGCTTGTGTCATTTTTCAGATTAGAAATATATGTCCTGTTTCTCAGAAAAAAAAAATCATAAATAAAACATCCACACTTCCTCATCACTTTTTCTGATGTCACAGAAAGTAAAACTATTTTTTTTTATATCAGTTGATTAGACCAAAGAGCTGGCAAAAAAAGTTTAGCATCTCCACCCACATGCTGAAATCCCCTGCATTATTTATTTATTTATTTATTTATTTATTTTATAATCACCATTCTGTCTTCTGAACTCTGCTAATATTGTCACTGTTGTCAGACTGAAGGTTTTCCTCCAAGGCTTAGTCACCCTCATTGTGGTCTAAATAAGGCTCAAAACCATAAGGCTGTGTCCTCCATGGCTTATCCAGACACAACTTCAGACTGGACTTAAAAAAACACTGTTTTCTTGTGAGTTAACAATTGTGCTACTAATCATTTAAGATAGTGCTTTCATAATGGAAAATTAGGTTTTTGGTTCCAGTTTTATGCCGTGACACTTCCAGGCAACAGGCAAAAGTAATGATAAAGTCAATCAACAACAACTACCAAATAGATCTGCATTTCAAAGTGCTGTCAGTAAAATTCAACATTAGTTCCGAACAAATTAACACAATATGAATTCACTGGAGCACTGTATCCATCTTGTGTTCGGGGCTTTGGTAGAACATTTTGATCCATATACAAGGATTTTGCAACATAATGTATTAAAGAACCAAACAACAAAATAGATGGATGGACATAAAAGCCAACAAAGAACCAAACACCGAGGAAAATATATGGTAAAGGAACTACAAATATTTCACATTTATGTATTTATTGTCTTGGTCCATGCAAAGCTTTCATAATTTTCATCAGCAAGTATATCCAGCTCTGGGTCAAATTCCACAAGATCATCTTCAGAGCTATCATCAGTGCCAACAACTTTGACAACATGTCTTCTGCCAGATCATGCTCTGAAACTGCCCATTACGTAATCGCATTTCTTGTTCTTTTTAAAATATTATTATATTTATGATAAATATTGGAGGAGTGGGGTACACTTAGTTATACCTAACAGCTAATGTTAGCTTAGCTAGCTGGCTGTAGCACCGTTTATCGTAGCTAACAATATAGTCGGTTCTTTTCTGTTTTAATACCTACGTTAATACATACTTTTGTCTACATTTGTTATTATATGTATTTGTTAATACCATTATTGTAGGGTTTAACTACGCTATTATACTTAATATGCAGTTGCCAGTTTTGTTTATCTTGTTAGCTAGCTAAGTACGGTTGGCTTATTATTTCCTTATTTACGTATTTTTTTTACATGGTGTAGATTTTTTATTATTTTTCAGTTTATGGGTTCTTTAATAGATATCAACATATAGTACCTAGTTTGAGGTTTCCATTTTATAGCATATAGATTATGTATTTTGTCTTCTTATACACTCAACAAAAATATAAACGCAACACTTTTGGTTTTGCTCCCATTTTGTATGAGATGAACTCAAAGATCTAAAACTTTTTCCACATATACAATATCACCATTTCCCTCAAATATTGTTCACAAACCAGTCTAAATCTGTGATAGTGAGCACTTCTCCTTTGCTGAGATAATCCATCCCACCTCACAGGTGTGCCATATCAAGATGCTGATTAGACACCATGATTAGTGCACAGGTGTGCCTTAGACTGTCCACAATAAAAGGCCACTCTGAAAGGTGCAGTTTTGTTTTATTGGGGGGGGGGGGGGGATACCAGTCAGTATCTGGTGTGACCACCATTTGCCTCATGCAGTGCAACACATCTCCTTTGCATAGAGTTGATCAGGTTGTCAATTGTGGCCTGTGGAATGTTGGTCCACTCCTCCTCAATGGCTGTGCGAAGTTGCTGGATATCGGCAGGAACTGGTACACGCTGTCGTATACGCCGGTCCAGAGCATCCCAAACATGCTCAATGGGTGACATGTCCGGTGAGTATGCCGGCCATGCAAGAACTGGGACATTTTCAGCTTCCAAGAATTGTGTACAGATCCTTGCAACATGGGGCCGTGCATTATCCTGCTGCAACATGAGGTGATGTTCTTGGATGTATGGCACAACAATGGGCCTCAGGATCTTGTCACGGTATCTCTGTGCATTCAAAATGTCATCAATAAAATGCACCTGTGTTCTTCGTCCATAACAGACGCCTGCCCATACCATAACCCCACCGCCACCATGGGCCACTCGATCCACAACATTGACATCAGAAAACCGCTCACCCACACGACGCCACACATGCTGTCTGCCATCTGCCCTGAACAGTGTGAACCGGGATTCATCCGCGAAGAGAACATCTCTCCAACGTGCCAAACGCCAGCGAATGTGAGCATTTGCCCACTCAAGTCGGTTACGATGACGAACTGGAGTCAGGTCGAGACCCCGATGAGGACGACGAGCATGCAGATGAGCTTCCCTGAGATGGTTTCTGACAGTTTGTGCAGAAATTCTTTGGTTATGCAAACCGATTGTTTCAACAGCTGTCCGAGTGGCTGGTCTCAGACGATCTTGGAGGTGAACATGCTGGATGTGGAGGTCCTGGGCTGGTGTGGTTACACGTGGTCTGCGGTTGTGAGGCTGGTTGGATGTACTGCCAAATTCTCTGAAACGTCTTTGGAGACGGCTTATGGTAGAGAAATGAACATTCAATACACGAGCAACAGCTCTGGTTGACATTCCTGCTGTCAGCATGCCAATTGCACGCTCCCTCAAATCTTGCAACATCTGTGGCATTGTGCTGTGTGATAAAACTGCACCTTTCAGAGTGGCCTTTTATTGTGGGCAGTCTAAGGCACACCTGTGCACTAATCATGGTGTCTAATCAGCATCTTGATATGGCACACCTGTGAGGTGGGATGGATTATCTCAGCAAAGGAGAAGTGCTCACTATCACAAATTTAGACTGGTTTGTGAACAATATTTGAGGGAAATGGTGATATTGTGTATGTGGAAAAAGTTTTAGATCTTTGAGTTCATCTCATACAAAATGGGAGCAAAACCAAAAGTGTTGCGTTTATATTTTTGTTGAGTGTAGTAAGCTAACAGGTTTTACTTTAGACAGATACTTAACATATTACATCATAGCTTTTGTTGCTGTAATAATATAGCCATATTTAAAGCTTAGCCTACTAGCTATAATTTAATTTTACTACAAGTCTACAGACTAAGTATATGTATACTACAATCTTCTCCTGTATTAATATTTTAGTATTAATTTTTAGGTTTTAGAAGCTTACTCCTATAATATTCTATAACTAGAAGCACTCAGAGAGTGCAAACCTCCGCCAAGGCCATGGGGTCACTGACGCCATAACATCTACATGCTGTGGAATCATTGAACCTAAAAAAGTCTAACAATGATGTTTGCTCAGTAGTAAAAAAAGTTTAATCTGCTGTGACTGGATAGCATGTATCCTTAGCGCTTGGCATCACAGTTTATTGCAACTTGCACCTTTCCCAGAAGCTACTGTCAATATATTGATATTGCATGTGCTTATAGACAAAAACAAATAAGAGACAAAATTCAATTTATTATTCAACTAAACTGCAAATATATAAATTTTTTAACATTTATGAAACACTTCTCTAAACAAGGCCATAGGGTCACTGACCCTAAAGAGATTCCCTCCTTGGCACAGTGATCTATTTCTTTTTGTCTCTTTCTCTAAAATTGTATATAATAATCATTAGATTATTAATATATAAACAAAAATAAATTTAAGAAATATTACAATTTGAAAACAAATGCATCCGAATGTAATGACAGCTGCAACTGCTTAATGCTAACTTTTAACATTGAAAATGCCATAGACATGCTGACGTGTTAGCATCAGGATCCTGATCGTGATCCGGATCACCACTAAAATTTAATCACTTGTTCCTCTTGTCATTTCCAACTACTCCACAAAATTTCATCAAAATCGGTTCAAAACCTTTTGAGTTATCCTGCTGACAGTCAGACAAACAAACAAACGCGACCGAAAACATAACCTCCTTGGCGGAGGTAATAACCATATTTCTTGTATATGTTGTTTATTATCCCTATTATGTAAATATCACTTATATATATGAATTCTATTTTGTTATTATATGTCTTATGATATATTATTATGATATGTCCATTTTCTTGAGCCGCTTGGGTTGGTAGGCAGAGTTCCCATGGGATAAAAATCTTTTCAACCTACCATCCCTGGTTCTTAAGACCAGGCACCTAAGTGGCTCTACTTTACTCTATTGTACTCTTCTATTCTACTCTTCCTTTTTTAGGTATTTAGATATACCTTAGTATACACTCATAGAGTTCTACCTTAGAAATGGAATATATTCTAGAAGACATACCTTACTGAATTTTCATAAACATAGTATGGCCCAGTGGTCATGCCAGTGTGTTTGTTCTTGGTGTCTGGAATAGCACGTACGCTGTCAAGGTCAAGTAACAGCTTGGGCTTTGCCTACTCTGTTTTATCTTTTGAGATTTCGACAACTTCAATCCTAGGACATTGTTTTTTTAACAGTCACCGCAAACTCCACCGATATTGTCACCCCTGTGCTGGCACTCAGCACCTCGTTGAAAACTTTTCAATTTACAGTCGCTCTGATTTTATCGACTGATCCATTTCCATGGCTGGTGGCAAAGAAATTTCATTTGATTGGCTGACCAAACCGTGTCAGGCTGCACAGTCGGAAAATCTGTTTGAATTGGCTGATTGCACCATCAGAGAAGAAGACATGATTCTGAAAAGGCCTCAAATTTTCTTTCAACCAATGTCATATTGTGCAGAGGTGGAAAACTCTGGCTTTACAAAGTTAAAAAAAAAGTCCTACCACATATTTGTTCTATCAACCCACGAAACCAGCCGATTCCAATTTGCTAAACTCTTCAAGTAGATGAACTAATCAGTGAAATCACCTGTTTTAGGTGAACAGACAGCAGCAATACTACAGTACAAGCTTTGTGTTTTGTATCACCAGTTATACAGCTTCATGATAAAGTGTTATAGAGGTATAGATTTCTTTCTAGGTACATCTGAGATGCAAACCTAGATATGATCTGTTTTGGTGAAGGAATATCCTTCTCTGCTGTACTCCACTATCAGTGGTGGGGACAGTTCCACTAATTCGCTAATTATCAAAGCTAACTTTTTGTTAGCGGATTAGCTTTTCAGCTAATTTTGAAAACCATCAGTGGATCAATTAACTTCCGCTAAATTTAGTTCCACTAAAGCCTGGTTCACACGGCAAGATAATTAGGCCGATATCGGACTCGAGCTCCCCCTTCCGACAATCTTAAGGACGTGGTGTCGTGATCACGCTAAAGATAATGTTAACAGATATTCCTGCCATGTGCGGTGTGTTAAGAGCACTCTGATCTGCTCGGAAGGACGTCAGGGCCGCTCCGATCACAAATCGGGGCTATTCAACATGTTTAATTGTCTTGGCCCGATATTGCAGCGTGTGCTGTCCCCGACCACAAACGAGCTCACAGCCTGCTAAATGTGATGTGCAGCGAATCAGAAAGCGAGGTGACGGAAAATAAAATCAAACAGCTGTTCTGACTTACCAGAAAGTGGGGTGGTCGAGCTGTCTCCACTCCTTTAAAGAACACATTTTCTTTTTCTTTTTGTGTGTTTTTTCCCCTCTTTGTTCTAAATAGTCCACAAACTATCTCCATTTGTTTCCTCTGAAGTCACGTTTAAGCTCGAGAGATTTTGCGAGATTTCCTGTCTGACCTGGGAATGTTCGTGTGTGAAATCTGTTCGTTTGTGGTGTGTTGACGTCACCGTATGGCTGAACATCACACACTGTATGACCAAACCTGTTAGATCTATGATTTTTTTTTATCTTCATGTGTGTGCTCTCTCAGGTTTTGGAAACCTATAGATAATTGTAAAATCCTGCCATGCAGCAGCAGCAGGTAGGGTACATAAAGACAGAAGCTCTGGCTCATTGTTCGTTTGGGGTTTGTGATTGTCTTTGATTTTATTCAGAAGCCTCAGCGGTTTGATTAGCTGCAACTTCTGCAAAAAAAAAAAAAAAAAAAAAGCGTTTTTTTGGTTTAGCGTTATAAAAGCTTACTTTTTAGTTAGTGGATTAGCGGCTATCGAAGCTAACTTTTTGGTTAGCTGTGCCCACCACTGTCCACTATGAAGCTCAGAGTTGTGATGCAAAACACACAGTATTAAGAACAGGGGTATGTAAACTTTTGATCAGGGTAATTTGGGTCATTTCTGTTGTCATTATGATTTTAAAAGAGTAAACATGGTTGTTTGACAATAAATGGCTTCACACAACCACTAACCATGAGTGAAAAAAGTGTTTGTGTTATCATTCATATTCTCTGAAAGATGGCAAAAAAAAAAAAAAAAATCAAAAATTATGCCAGGGTATGTACAGTGGGGGGGATAAGTATTTGATCCACTGACAATTTTGCAGGTTTTCCCACCTACAAAGAATGGAGAGGTCTGTAATTTTTATCGTAGGTACACAGAATCTAGACAGAAACAGAATCTAAAAAAAAAAAAAAAAAAAAAAAATCCAGAAAATCACATTGTATAAATTTTAAATAATTAATTTGCATTTTATTGCATGAAATAAGTATTTGATCATCTACCAACCAGCAAGAATTCTGGCTCACACAGACCTGTTAATTTTTCTTTAAGAAGCCCTCTTATTCTGCACTCTTTACCTGTATTAATTGCACATGTCTGAACTTGTTACCTGTATAAAAGACACCTGTCCACACACTCAATCACTCACAATCCAACCTGTCCACCATAGTCAAGACCAAAGAGCTGTCTAAAGACACCAAGGACAAACCTGTAGACCTGCACAAGGCTGGGATGGACTACAGGACAACAGGCAAGTAGTTTGGTAGAAGACAACTGTTATGATTATTTATTAGAAAGTGGAAGAAACACAAGATGACTGTCAATCTCCCTCAGTCTAGGATTCCATGCAAGATCTCACTTCGTGGGGTAAGGATGATTCTGAGAAAGCTCAGAACTACGAGGACCTGGTCAATGACATGAAGAGAGCTGGCACCACAGTCACAAAGATTACATTAGTAACACACGATGCCGTCATGGTTTAAAATCCTGCAGGGCAGCAAGGTCCCCCTGCTCAAACCCGCATATGTCCAGGCCCATTTGAAGTTCACCAGTGAACAGCTGGATGATCCAGACGAGGCATGGGAGAAGGTCATGTGGTCAGATGAGACCAGACTAGAGCTTTTTGGAATCAACTCCACTTGCCGTGTTTAGAGGATGAGAACAACCCCAAGAAAACCATCCCAACCATGAAGCAAGGGGGTGGAAACATCACACTCTGGGGGTGCTCTTCTGCAAAGGGGACAGGACGACTGCACTGTATTGAAGGGAGGATGGATGGAGTCATGTATTGCGAGATTTTGGCAAACAACCTCCTTCCCTCAGTAAGAGCATTGAAGATGGGTCATGGCTGGATCTTTCAGCATGACAATGACCCCAAACACACAGCCAGGGCAACTAAGGATGGGGCTCCGTAAGAAGCATTTCAAGGTCCTGGAGTGGCCTGGCCAGTCTCCAGACCTGAACTCAATAGAAAATCTTTGGAGGGAGCTGAAACTCCAAACCTTAAAGATCTGGAGAAGATCTGTATGGAGGAGTGGACCAAAATCCCTGCTGCAGTGTGTGAAAACTCCGTCAAGAACTACAGGAAACGTCTGACCTCTGTAATGGCAGACAAATGTTTCTGTACCAATTGTTAAGGTCTGTTTTTTCTAGGGGATCAAATATGTATTTCATGCAATAAAATGCAAATTAATTATTTAAAAATCATACAATGTGATTTTGTGATTTATTTTTTTTTATTTTTTTTTTAGCTTCTGTCTCTCACAGTTGAAGTTGAAGTGTACCTATGATAAAAATTACAGACCTCTCCATTCTTTGTAGGTGGGAAAACCTGCAAAATTGACAGTGGATCAAATACTTATTCCCCCACTGTAAATGTTTGAGCACAACTGTATATAGACAGATATGTGACTTTCCCAATCATGTGTAATCAGCTGACTATACCTCAGGTGGATCACAATTAATCTGTAGAAACATCTCAAGGATGATCAGTGGAAACAGGATGCACCTGAGCTCAATTTTGAGCTTCATGGTAAAGGCTGTGAATACTTACGTACATGTGATTTCTTAGTTTGTTTGTTTTTTAAATACATTTGCAAAACCTTTTTCACATTGTCATTATGGCGTATTTCATGTAGAATTTTGAAGGAAAAAATGAATTTCATCCATTTTGGGATAAGGTTGTATCAACATAATGTGGAAAAAGCGAAGCGAACATTTTCCTGATGCACTGTATGTATCTGCTGCCACTATGAATTAGCACTGCTCAACATGCCGGTGCCATTTCACTGATCTAACCATCCTGTTGTCTCCCCATCCCCGACACAAGACTCAACAACTCATAAACAGAAATTGACTTTGACTCCTGTAGGGAGCACTGGAGGCACAGATGGCATTTAGCTTCAGATTCACTCTTGTCTAAATATTTCATCTCTCAACGAGCCAAATGGATTCTCTCCATTCTAATACATACGCTATAGAATTTGACAAGAAGCCCAGAGATATCCATTTTGTGTAAATATGATCAAATGAATATCACTCCTTGCTGGACTACAAGTGCGTACTGAATAATTGATGGCCACTAATCATAACTGAGAGGTAATAACGATATTTTTCCCCTTCTGCACCCAGGATTATATACCCGCCTCTCTGGCAGCCTACAGCAGGCCTGAGGCCAGTGGGGATGAACTGTGCACGTATGAGTTCATAACCGTGGTTACCACATATAGAAGGATTTACCCAGTAGACTATATGTATGTTTCCTAATTTTATAAAACATCTAGCTCTTGTGCTTAAACGTCCACAGCAAAGGCTTTTAAATGTTTAATTTTCAATCACTTTAAAATTATTGTGTGAACATGCTGTTAAGGTCCAGCTGTGGTAAAGTTAGAGAGACATAAGGACATAACACAAGCCAGCTCTTCAATTCTGAGTGTTTCATAGTCAGTCAGGGCCATAAGTATTTGAACCGTGACACATTCATGTATTTGTGCTTCCGTACACCACCACAGTGGAGCTGAAAAGTCATGCTTATTGTGCAAGTGGTTTCACTAAAATATTGTTTTAACCATTTCTCACTCATAGTGACAGAAGACGTCTTGGTGGCTTTCCTCACTTAAGTCTTTCTTGCATAGTCTCTCATTTTTTTGAGAACTGCCTAATCCAAAGAGATTTATCACAGAGCACAATGCTGTTTGTATGTCTTAATGAATAATGTAAATGAAGTCCAACACAAACTATTCAGCAACTTTTAAAATGTTAATGTGTCCATTCCCACAATAATCCAAACACTGTTTGTCCAATCACTTATGGCCTTTGAAAAGGGAGGGTCTGTGCATTAAAATGGCTATCATTCCTTAACGGTTAATGCACTGTTTTGTTCAACCCCTTGAATTAAAGCTCAAAGTGTCGACACCACAAGCACATCTTGATTGTTTCATTTCAACTCCATTAACACTCACCAAAGGATTTCACCACAAGCTGAGTGGAATAATCAATCTCTCCAAGAAGAGGGGCCATTAAGTTGTAGTTCTGACTGGGATCTAGATATGGATTCTGGATTGTTTTTTAAAAGCTGTCTTGACTATGTCAAAATAAAATATTTATTGTGCTTTTGATCCGTCACATAAAAGGTTACTAGCTGATCTCTATGCAGTTTTGGTGGAAAGAACAAGTCTTGTGAGAAGGGCAATCCACTACATACGAGTTGCTTGGCAGCCAGAATGAGATTCAGGATTTAAAAAAACAAACAAAAACTTTTATTCATGGATCAAACTGTAGCATTATTGTAATCAGTTTCCAAAAAAATTAATATAGTGACCTCTATGATGTCGTTCCTCGATCAAACCTATCAAATGTATCAGTTATATTTCAGTTTTGACTGGGATCTGGATGTGGTTTCTGGATTATTTCCTCAGCATGGCAACAATGGGTATTTTCAGTGTTGTATAGTAACAAAGTAAAAATACTTCACTACTGTACTTAAGTACGTTTTGGGAGACTTTGTACTTTACTTGAGTTTTTTAAATTCAGCTTACTTTCACTTTTACTTCACTACATTTCCGACCTTAATTGCATACTTCTATTCCGATACATTTCTATGCGCCATGCCATTACTTGTTACAAAAACACACACACACACGAGAAAAGTCGTGTTTTTACCCAGAGACACCACTGAGTGACTGCAACGAAGTCAGGCCAATTTGTCATGAGGCATGTCCAGTAGGCTTTTTTGCAGTTGCGCACTTGGGGGTGAAAATGATAATTTCTCTACATTGATTACAGCCCTGGAGCAGGTCTGTAATCACCTTTTCTGGAGCGCGGCTTTGCTTTGAACCTTAAACCAATCGAAGCAGTGATTTGCAGGTCGAAGCAGTGCTTCGATCTACGATTCGTAGATTTTATTATTATCGCTTTATCCTAATTTTTTTCCCCGCTAAAACCCCGAAGAGCATATGTCTGTGAGTAATATTTAATATTTTTTTATGTTAAACCGACCTGTTATGGTCTTCTGAAACAGTTGATAGATGTATTTTATAACTTAAAAACAGGACCGATGCTAACGTGTTAGCATGTCTATGGCGTTTTCAATGTTAAAGGTAGCATTGAGCTGTTCGCATCAGCACGTTTGTGTTGATTTGTGTTCGTTGTCGTAAAAGAGTCAAATTGTAATTTTTTAAATTTATTTTTATTCATATATTATAGCAACAACAATAACAGTCTACACAATAGACAATAATAGTCAATAATAATAGACTAATAATGTTACAATACAGTTTTAGAGAAAGAGGCAAAAAGAACCTAATGAAACAAAACACAACAGAAAATATAAAACCATGTAATAATGAAAATAAATAAATACATATAGAAATAAATAACTGTTTCCTGTGAACACCTAGTGAGTAGCCTACTCTTGTTTAGGTTTTGAAACCTTGTTTCTGAAGTGTTTTTGTGTGATGTACACACTTTTCAGTATTTTGACTAATACTACCAGTCATTTACAAGCCTAGATAAACTTTTATTAAAAAAACAAAACAAAAAAAAACTTGTACTTACTTGTACTTTTACTTTCAATACTTGAGTACATTTAGTTGTACATTACTTGTCATAGTTAAGTACAATAAATACTAGATACTTTAAGACTTTTACTTGAGTAGCATTTCAATCGGTTACTTGAACTTCTACCAAAGTCATTTTTTAATGGGTATCTGTACTTTTACTTAAGTGTGATTTTTTCGGTACTTTATACAACACTGGGTATTTTTCAACATTTTGATCAGTTGCTCTACAACACTGAGCTTGATGTAAGCTGCCAGTCACACACATGCCAGTAATGTTGATAACTACAATTAGGAGTGGGGAGTACACTGGTATCGTCATCACTGGCGTGAAAGTGCGCCACAATAAGGGCCCCTTCATACATAGTGCGACTGTGTACAACTCAGGGCAACTCCCGTCAGAACAGCTTGTATGAGCACACCACGTAACATCGCACCGACGGGCAGGCGTGCACGATGCCAGTGCGAGGGTTCATGCACACGGGAACGCAGTGCGAGCAGCTGCGCGATGTGTAACCACATCGCGCAGCTGCTGTGAAAATAAAAATACATGCCACCCACGGGATTCGAACCTGTGCGTGTCACCTAGAATTTGGCCGACACCTGCCACGAGAGGGTTCGATGGGCTGTCACAGCGCACATTCTGTCTTTCAGCCGCTAGTGTGCGCAAATAGTTGTAGCAGCAGGTGTATGAGGCAGCTGCGATTTTACACATTTTGCACACAATTCCTGCTTCGTGCGCACTGTATGCGCAAACTGACCAAATTTGCACTACGTGTGACTAAGGATTGCACTGTATCATCAGCACTAGTTCTCCTATATTATATCCCCACCGGTCCAGAAATATAAAATCTCACTGATGAAATTACAGAAAAAATTATGGCAAATATCCCTAAATTTGGAAGACAATAATTACTGTACAGCTTGAATTGGCACTGCAGTGCGGATGCTGGGAGATGGTGGTGGTCTGTGTGGCCATTAATAACACTTTTCCCCCTCTGTAATGCTGAGCAACACGTCAGTCAAAACACTTCTGAAACACTTTTCCTACAGATGTAACTGGCGATAAAGTCATTTTCACATGATTGTGATTCTGTTGTGTGTACCAGTGGACTTCTGCACTGTGTGCAAATTTGTTTAATTAAACATGTTAAATGTAAAAGTGTAAAAATCACTGATTCATGACGTTCTGCATCCAGATTTTAACTCTGAAGGAGATGATTTGAAAATGAAACTACTCCAGGTTAAACACTTGCACAAATACACTAATTGTTTAAGGTATCATATCGTGCAGAAACCAGTAATACTGTAATACGAGGTCTATTAGATAATAAACCGACCCTTTTATTTATTTTTTTAACTATATGGATTTGAATGACGTGCGATTACATCAATCATGCTTGAACCCTCGTGCGCATGCGCAAGTTTTTTCACGTGTGTCGGTGACATCATTTCCCTGTGGGCAGGCCTTGAGTGAGATGTGGTCCCGCCCTCTCGGCTGAATTCCTTTGTTTCACACGCTGCTCGAGACGGCGCGCGTTGCTTTATCAAAATTTTTTCTGGACCTGTGAGGAATATCCGAGTGGACACTATTCGAGAAATTAAGCTGGTTTTCGGTGAAAAGTTTAACGGCTGATGAGAGATTATGGGGTGTTTCTGTCAGTGTAAGGACTTCCCATGGAGCGGGACGTCATGCAGCGCTTCCAGGCGCCGTCGTCGGCCTGCTTCGACCTGAAAACATCCTAATTTAAGACTTAATTCACCCAGGACGTCGTGAGAGAACAGAGAAGATTCAGAAGAGGCCAGCATGAGGACTTTATGCGGACATTCCACTGTTTAAGGACATTTTTTAATGAAAGACATGCGCGCAAATTCGCCGAGTCGTTTCCGTGATGACTCGGCAAATCTGTGTGCGCCGTGACAGGAAAAACACCTCCGTGTTGAAAACCATTTGTAAAATTCAGGCAGCTTTTGATGGCTTTCAACAAGTGAGTAATTGAGAAATTGTTTAACAGCTTGGGCATGTTCCAACTTGCCCGTTAAGGTTTCCAATGGAGGTGTTTTTCCTGTGGCGACCCCCCGCGGTCAGGTCCGGCCCGACATGCGACTCTGCCTGCACGTTCTTTCATTACAAAATGTCCGTTAACAATGGAATGTCTGAATAAACTCCTCATGCCGACTTCTTCTGAAAGTTCTCTGTTCTCTGACGACTTACTGGGTCAACAGAGCCTGAAATGTGGAAGTTTTCAACTTTAAACGGCGAGACGCTGCCGCCTCGAAGTGCAGATCACCGTCAGGCGCTGTGGGCCGTCCTTACGGCGACACTACCAGACCAAAATCTCTCATCAGCCGTTAAAATTTTTACCGAAAACCAGCTGAATTTATCGAATGGTGTCCACTCAGTTGTGCCTTACAGTTTTGAAAAAATTTTGATCAAACAAAGCAGCAGTCTCTGAGCCATTCCTAAACAATGAAAAAATCGACGAGAGGGTGGGCGACTCCTCACTCAAAGACTGCCCACAGGCGAATGACGTAACCGACAGACGTGAAAAAACTCTCGCATGCCCACAAGGGTTCAAGCATGTCTGATGTAATCACACATGATTCAAATCCATATGGTTTTTGAAAAAAATAATAAGGTCGGATACTTTTCTAATAGACGTCGTATAATACATCGCTGTACTCAAAGTGAAAGATACCATGATATTAATTTTAGATATGATTACCCACTGCTAACCACAATGCCAGTTTTTGACAAGAGGTGTATGTGCTTTCCACATGGTTAGCCTTCATTTTGAGATTGTTGTGGGCAAATGGAATTTTGGAAAAATATTCTTTTCATGTTTGAGAAATCTAATGACATGACGTTTCCTGTGTACACCTAGCTATAGTTTGTAAAGGACGAGACAGACACGTACTCAGAATAAAACTAAACAAAACACAAAGCTTTGCTCTCACTCAGCTGTATATATGCCAGACACGGTTATCTTCTCTGTACTTCCTATACATGTCAGCCACCATAATCAGTACAGCTCACTGCGATGTTTCAGCGGAGAGCTACATTTTGTTCGAAGAGGAAGCTCCTCTGGAGAACAGGACTTTTAGGGAAATGGACAGGCCTGCAGCGTGTGAAGCAAACTCAGTGAGGCTGTTATTCCACCGACCTGTCAGTTCTTCCTTGCCTTTCATCCATCTGATGGAGGCGGCTGGCTTGCTGCCCATGGCTATGCAGGTGAGCTCCGTCTCATTCCCCTCGTTGACCACATCGTCACGGCTTTCGATGATTGGACTACCTGGTGGGACTGACCCACAGCATAGGCAACAGTTAGGCATGTAGCGCACAGTGCACGTCTACACATATACGCATACACAACCGGAACCCTTTCAACCACAAACACACGCGGGCTGGATTTTTCACCTTTTTTTAGTACAGGAAATGAGGAATGTGTGGAAAAATGCAGAAATTCAAATATCTGCTCTGCGTGTTGAGAAGCGTGCAGAAATACATTTTTAAAACATTACATTTGTGAAGCACCACACTGACACGAGCTTGCAGGGGGGTAGTAATATTTGAATTACCAATCTGTCTATTTTTAGCAGGATGATTTAAGCCTGGTTCCTGCTTTGCACAGACGAGTGCAGCTCAGAACTGAGACTGTACACATGTGCGGTTCAGTCATGGTTCTTAATGTTGCAGTCACACTTGCATTGCATTTTGCATTTCAAAAAAGAAAAAGTCAGTTATTTTGGTCCCCCCCCCACTTTTTTTAATTGGCACAAATTTCACTTCGGATAAACCTCCACATTATGTGGAAAACAGGCACAGCCCCCATCTTGGCGGCGCGGCATGCTGCTGTGGCAACCTATACTCTCATTGCCTCAATTCAGATGACGGACTGTTTCAAAGTTTAGCGTACATAAACAATCAAATGTATATGTGCGGTTGTTTTAATTCTGATGTGTGCCATTATTACGTTCAACTAGTAATAATTGTGGAATTAATTGCTGTATTTTTGTCTGAGGTAATCGTGTGAATTGCCCTTTTAGGGATCAATAAAGTTGTTTGAATCTAGAATCTTGAACCAGGTAGTCTTGAAGTGGGAACCTTCTGTTTTTGAAGCAAATGCACTCACCACGTGGCCACTAATGTAATTTACTGAAAAACATGAAGTCCCCAGAATGAGACAAATGTAAATGATGAGAGTTTTCTGGAAATTATAGCATTTACCGTTATTTATAGTGGACATTGTTTCATCAAAACGGCACATTTGATTATTGATGGGTCCTAATGAAGAAAACTTTCAAGAATTATTCTCACATCACAGAAACTCAAACTTTGAAACCTTGTCCATAATTTGAAAAACGTTATAGGCTCTGGGAGGGTGTTATTTGTGTTGTGGTCTTGTTTCAACCAAGGCTGAATCGTCAATATGTTCAAAAGTGTATTTTTTTTCCATCACAACCTTTGACATACAGTACTTTGGTATTCAGCTGCATTTCTGTGGAGTCTCTAATGTCATCATACCTACTGTAATATCAATGGGAAGTTTTGTGGAAGTATAATGGTTATTCTATGGGTGTGCTACGGTGTCTACCATTGTTTTTGCACATATTGCTCAACAGTGAGTCCTTAGGTGTTATTTAGGAGAGCAATGGCTGTGGGAATAAAATAGTTTTTAGTCTGTTGGTTCTGCATCTGGGCATTACCAGGTGTCTGCCCGAGGGCAGAAACTTAAATTGTGAGTGCAGAGGGTGTGCCGAATCTGCCATAATTTTCTTGGCTTTTGACACAATCCTTGTTTTAAAAAGGTCCATGATGTCCGTGCACTGAGTTCCCATAATTTTACCACATTCCTTGACAATATTACAAAGACGGCTGCGATTCTTAAGGTTCAATAGGTTAAGCCAACACAGGAAGGAAAAGGTTAACACAGACTCCACAAAGCAACTGTAGAACATTTTCATGAAGACACCATCTACGTTGTAATTCCTAGGTTTTCGCAGAAAGTGCATTCTTTGATGCGCCTTACTGCACACTGCATTAACCTGCAATTCAAAAGATAATTTATTGTCAATTTGGGTGCCCAGATACTTATAATTCTCAACACCATCTATGGGCTTCCCATCAATGGACATTTGATTCAGAACAGGTGGTCTTTTCCTGAAATCAATGTGCATTTCTTTAGTTTTGTCCACATTTATATATAGAGAGGATGAATGGCACCACTCTAAAAAGTCCAGCAAGACCAAGCTATGGTCTGTGGAGTCATCACCGTGCAGAAGGGACAGGATAACTGAATCATCTGCATATTTTATGATGTGATGATTATCATGTTGGCTTTGACAGAGATTAGTATAAAGAACAAACAACAAAGGAGATAAAATGCAGCCCTGAGGGACTCCAGTGGATGATACAACAGCATCGGAGAGAGTTTCATTAACTCTGACTCTCTGCGATCTGTTTGTTAAAAAGTCAATAATCCATAAAATTAGGCCAACATCAATGTTCATGTCAAGATCAAGACTTTTTGTGCACACAACGCTGCTCAGTGTAACAACAACACACTAGTTTTAAAATGGAAAACATTCATTATTTGTTTTGTATGACAGTTAAACAGATTAACGTTGAGTTTAAATTCCATGTGCACTAGATGGCTTCTGCGTACGATGGATTTTTTACAACCCGGTAGTGGAGTGGTAGTGGAGAATGTATGGAACCAAAATGAACAGTATATAGAACAAATTCACATGCAAAATGATGTCAGTCATACAATGGTCTATTTTTCTGTACAACAGGACAAATAAACAATGCCACATGACATACAGTACACCAGTCAAATGACAGGATCTATAGTATTTTGGTGTTACTGCATACAAATTACATTATTCGCATGTCAGTTTGTGATGCTTCTAGACTGTGTCCTTCTGGGATTCGTATCTCTATAAGTGATAACGTGGCTTAACTGTGGATGTCGCTGAAAGTAACATAATACTAATGGTTAGCATCATGGTTCACAGATTAATTGTCCAAGGTTAAGATTTCTCCAATACCGTGCATCAACAGTCAGGGCCCGGTTTCATAAACCAGTCTAATATTTTAGTCTATTAAGCTTACTTAGTCAACTACGGTTAGTCACCCAACATTATCTGTCTAATCTCCGTTTCTCATCCACGGCTAAACTTGTAGATTAGGTGTTTTACGTGAGTCTACAATTTTCACGGGCATAGTGACCTCGCGATTGCCACTGCCAGGAAACGCCTCCAATGCGTAAGAGTTTTGTTTACTTCCAGGTTGGTCGTTGTCATGAACTTTGACAACTTTGTTTCATTAACTGACTTTATTAACAGTTACGGACACATTCAAACCACAGAACAATGTGCTTAGATCTTGGTTTAACCGTTCTTCTTCTACACTTCCATCAAGCCTTTTTGTGCACACAACGCTGCTCAGTATAACAACAACACACTAGTTTTAAAATTATTTTATGCTGAGTGTTTTATGATGAATGTTCAATGTGTTTTCACGTCTTGGGGCTTCGGCAGTTTATGTAAGTCGATTTTCCGTTTTACGGACAATAAAGTTTTATCTTATCTTATCTTAACACATGGTGGCTAATGTGAGAGCTGTCACAAACACATCATGACAGTCGTCTGCTACAACTATGGCCAAAAGTGGAGGAAGCACTCCTTGTGGAGGAATACGAGTGACGTAGGCCTGCTCTTTCGTGTTCCATCAAGTGGTAGTACATGGTAGCTGCCATTTTTGAGGTAAGACACTGATGATTTTTTTTGCCTAAAATAAGATTAGCCTCCTCTGCAACAGGCTAAAAACTTTAGTTGGGTAACGCAAAACTTTAGCTGATCAAGCACTTTGTGCAGCAACTAACGTCAAAAAATTAGTCAACTAAGTGAGTTTATTCAACTAAGCAAGATTACACGGCTTTATGAAGCCAGGCTCTGATGTTACTCTGTTGACATAATGATGTCATGCTTAAATATCAGTGCATTCCAAATCAGGTAAAGTACCATAAAGTATCGCTGCACTGCACCTGCAGACTACCGTAACACTTCACACCATAAACTTCACTCGCCTCCAGGTCATGGCACCAATGTAACCTGAATTACGTCTGCCTCGCAATGTTAATGAACTCATGACCTCGCTAGAATGTTTTTTAGCATCGAGGTTTACTCTGTGCGCAGCAATCACCAGCCATGTTACACATAACCACACATAGTGTGTGTGCGCACGCTGACAATATAATTGGGATTTTGTTTTAGAAACAGGTCTCATCTCTCCATGACTACAAAGGGATTTGTCTGCACTACTGTTTTCTGGCTGCGTGACTGTATTGACATTTTGTACGTGCATGTATCTTCTCTGTGCTCGCATGTCTTACACTGTTTATCACGGCGCTTTAGGATTAGTTACAAACAGCAGACCTCTCACCACTGTACTCGTTACAACCCGGGTTGACCTCCTTGACTCTGCCATACTTTTATCTATATATCCACATTTGCATTGGCGCCATCATGTTTATGCCAATATATAATCCAATAAAGGTGGGAATAATTGTGCTCTGCGTTCCTCAGATTTGTATTTATTATCAGTTCCCAAGGTGAGAATGGAAAGCAATGAGAAAAGCTTTTTATGTGCGCTGTTCCTCAGACCTGGAACATTCTGCATGAAGATCTGAAATAGTCATTTACACCACTGCTGCAGGACGTCGGTATAGTCGCCTGTAAGCCAAAGTTCAGAGAGAATGTATTGTTCATATGAATCTTTAAATCAGTTTTTTTAAACCCGTTTTTAAACTATTTGCATACATTTCTCACTGTTGCTGTTCTTAATATCATATTAGATTTTCCTACTTTGCAATGATTATTGGTTGAAGTAAAAGGATTAATAAATTGAATAGTTTTGATTGTGTTGAATGTTTGGTCTCCAAAGTAAAGGTCGAACAAGGTCGACATCCATTGAATTAAGTGACAGGTGGCATATTTTACCCTGTAACGTGGTGACTAAGCATGACAGATGGTGTCAACTATTCCTTATTAGAACCCTATCAACCCAAACAATAATTTGCATAATTTTTTTTACTGAAATTGGAGCAACTTTAACTTTTGACCCCTGTACAAACTGAAACTGACCTTTGTCACCATTTTGCTGTTTTAAGCCCATAACTCCAGAACATTCCACCATAGATGGGCCAAACTATACCTTTTTGGAATTGTTATGATCAGACAAATAATGTAATATAGTTTTCAACATGATTTGAGCATTTTTAGATATTAATTTCTGTGTAATTTTTCATTGACCCCTACCTGGCTACAGCTACAACCCTGAGATGGTTATCATACATTTTTGTGTAGGCCATGGTACACTGAGGCTGGATTCTAAGTGTCGTTTGTTCACCTTCAGTGGTGCCAAAAACCTTCTTGGCCCATTGACTACTCAACATGCAAATGATAACCTGTTTTGCCAGTACTCACTTTATAGTCACTCTTTCTTGACTTCAATGAACATAAATACTTGTTTTATAAAAAAAATAAAACAAAGACATCTTTCTTGACCTCATATTTAACTGTTGACAGCACTGTAAAGGTAAAAATTACAATTTCTAACCAACATTGTTTATACTGTAAATGTAACTTTCCAACATTTTGCTAACATTTAAATTCTTTATAAACATTTTAGTTGTTGAAATTATTATAAGTAGTAATAGTATGAATAAATGTCTTCAAAAGTGGACCTTTAATTTAGGGCTGTTTTGGGGTGTGAATTATTTACTCATGTTAATGCTGTTTAGCACTTAGCTAACTTTGACTTCCATTAGTCATCAAACATTAAGCAGGGTTGATGGTAAAGTGGTTAGTGCACTTCATTTCAATGTGGAAGGTTCCTGGTTCAAACCCCACCCCTGCCACATTTCTCTGTGTCATGTGGAGTTGCGTCAGGAAGGGTATCTGGCATAAAAACTTCAACATGCAGAGCCACTTTGGATTTGCTGTAACGATCCCGAGCACAAAACAAGGAAGCAGCTGAAGGGATGTACTTTTAGTCATTAAACATTAGCCTCGTCTTGCCAACCTTATTTCTAATAAAATTAGGATGCTGAGCAAAACATAAATACAAATAAATCTTTATTTATGTAGGACCATCAAAAAATCTAAACAAACCAGGCATCAGTGCTTTTTCCCAGTGCATACTTGCATTCCTCAGGGATGTGTTCTGGTTTCTACACTTTTCAGTGTTTTCATGGACTGGGGTTTGGATAGGGTTGTGGAAACCTGAGGCCAAGGTGCTTTTGTTGGCAAGGAAAGATTTACTGAGCTAGAAATCTAACACGAGGCTGTGATCTTTGAGGAATCAGTGGCTGCAGGACTTGAAAAGCTGTGTAAAGAGCTGGAATGTCTGTGTTTGTGACTGTCCTGAGTCAAGACTAATATCCAGGCTTTCAAAAACTTCCAGGACTCAATCATCAGAAGTGTATCTGTATGCATGAATTCAAGCTACTCAGGTTGTCATGTCACAACTGAGCACATGGGAGATTCTCAGATTTGGTGCTCTTTGGTTGCAGGAGAGCATCATGGGATTAAAATGGAGCATCACGTCAATGCACACCACACTCGTGCTTCAAGACTCTGCCATAATCGCGCAGTTTTCAGGCTGCATTAGTCATAGAGGAAAACTTGCTGAACTCCAGACACTTGAAAAAGCAAAAAGTCATTCGGGTGTTTATTTCAAGGACTCTTGAATGCAACCCTTCGTTCAGAAATACTGCAGCTAGGTTTCAATTGTACAACTAGAGTAATTACTTTAAAGTGCTTTTAATTCCTTTCAATCCCCCAGGATGTCTGCATGTATAATAAAGCTTAACTAGAGTAATTTCACTCCAAAGCATCAAAGTGTGGCACAGCTGACTCTCAATGGGGAATCATTTGGAGCGCCAAGTCAACATCCACCGCGATTCACAGAGTCAACACAGCTGCCAGAACCAACGCGGTCTGAGCCATCACTTTCAGCATCTGCTCCTTTCCACTACGCCGTTGAGCACCGCAAGAGCCTAATTGGCTGACATTTTGTTTCAGTTGCTACAGATAATGGGATCAGAGATTACTGTTATTTCATATTCAATACCTACAATGTAGCGAATCACAATAAATTCGCACGCGCACTCGCACCTACCCAGGACCGTGATGTCCGCGTAGGCTTCCTGAGGAGGATCTGTGTAGAGCTGGCACACGTAGCGTCCCTCATCGGAGAGTGACACGTTGGACAGAGACACACGCAGCTCATTGTCAGAGAAATTCACCAGCTGGAACCGGCTGTCCTTCAGAGCTGTGAGACAGAGACAGCAAGGAAACACAGCACAGAGACACAAACGTGAGACAAGCAGTCGGACCAGAGAGCGAGGCAGAGGCAGAGGCAGAGCACTGGCCTTTTGTGAGCTCCCTCCCTTAATTTAGTAAAAGAAAAGAGAGTTTGAAAAATAATTCATACAAGTTGATTCATAAAGTAGCTTTACAGTCCACGGAACACCGGCAAAGACAGGAGGGTGTGAAGAGTGCTCATGAGGACTCCTAACAAGCTAGGAAATCTTAAATGGGCTGCTGCTGGTCATGGATGGATGCGTCAAACCCACATATTTCAGAAAGAGGAGAGGCATTCAAACATACATAATGAATTAAATCACAGAGCGGCACCAGAGAGGGTCGGATTCACCAGACTTTAAATCAAAAAGTAGCTTAAAATCTCTATATTAATGCCGCATTTTGGCTGCATTTCATGTTTGGTAAGCTTTTCATTTGGTTCAGCGCTCAGCAGCCTTTTACATAAACAGCATGGGTTGATTTGATTGGAGCCCTTTTGATGGTTTGACTCGCCTTCTTTAAGAAGTCATAGCCGCATCTGTCCTGATAGGAAACTTGACTCAGCCTGTATTTACCGCACAGGGTGTGTTGACCTTCATGCTGATAGGGAGAAGGTTGGTCCATGTTTGTGTTACAGAAGGATTTTTATGGAAGCTTTCTCTCTTTTTTTTTTTTTTTGGACTGATTTTGATTTGGATATTCTGATTAGTTTCCATTCATGAACATTCCATCACCTGTTCTGTGATATTCATTCATTTTCTTCAACTTTTACAGGTCCGGGATAATCGGCAGATATACATATCTTGGGTACTTTTCTGATATACACTCACCGGCCACTTTACTATGTACCCCCTCCTAATACCGGCTTGAACCACCTTGTTGCCTTCAGAACTGCCTTACGTCTTCGTGGCATAAATTCAACAAGGTGTCTGAAACATTCCTCAGAGATGTTGGTCTCTATTGACATGATGGCATCACGCAGTCACCCATTCAACCAGTCTGTCCATTCTCTTCTGACAACAACAGGGCGTTTTCATCCACACAACTCGCTCTGACTGGATATCTTCTCTTTTTCAGACCATTCTCTGGAAATCCTAGAGATGGCTGTGCAAGAAAATCCCAGTAGATCAACAGTTCCTGAAATACTCAGGCCAGCTCATCTGGCACCAACAATCATGCCATATTCAAAGTCACTTTTAAATCCCCTTTCTTCCTCATTCTGATGCTCGGTTTGAACTTCATCAAGTCGTCTTCACCACGTCCTGATACCTAAATGCGTTGAGTTGCTGCCATGTGATTGGCTGATTGGTTATTTGAGTTAACAAGCCATTGACAGGTTTCCCTAATAAAGTGGGCGGTGAATATATATGTACTATTCAAATATTTTGCAAGTTTTACATAACATACGGTATATCCATGGCTCAGAGCTAACTCTGACCCGAGGCTAGATCAAGATTCTACGACCCCCCCCACTCCTCAAACCCTGTCCTTGCAAACCCCTTATAATTAGGACATTTTGAAAATTTTGAATACTGTTAGTCAAATTACCTGATGTGTCAGGTCAGGTTTGATAGGGTACTAGATAGCTGCTATTATTATTACTATTATTATTATTATTATTATTATTAATATTAAAAAAGTCTGTTGTATATAAAAATTCTGCTCATACTTTGGTAGAACAGAAGAGTTGTTCTCTGAGATAAACTGGATAGAGATGTAGATCCTGACTGTAGCATTAAAAAAAAAGATTTCCAATGATAGATATGTTCATTTTTGCCACTGTGTCTGGCGACATAGTGAAACTTGTCTGACTGTCTTTTAAATTGTAATCAAAGTTTAGACTCAGTCTTGATCCAGAGTAAGACTGATTCTTGGGCAAATTCTAATCACCTCTTTAGCATATAGAGATATGGCATTTTCAACAATTAGGGTCCTATCTTTAGAAATAATCCTGCAGGTAAAAATGGAACATGTCCTCATTAATGTCTATCAGCTGGCATGAAATGATCCTGTTCAAATGATTCCTCTGGATGTGGTGGAAGGTCTGCAGGCTGCTCGGTCTTGTTATTCCCGTCAGACTTTACATCACGATGATTTCTCAAAGTCATGGGGCAGTGTCAACATGAAACCTCATCTCCAATCTAATTTGAGAGCTCTTTGGAAGTGTTCCCTCAAAGGGAAACTGTGATGCTGATGCACTTTGAGAGCAGAAGCACCTGCGAGGGAGGGAAAGCCTTCACTTCAATGAGACACTCGGTGGGTCCCATGTCAGCCTGTTAGCTAACTAGCTAGCTGCTTATATCAGAGCATGAAGGTTATTAGGATGAAATGCACAGATATTTAATGGGATTTGATTTGTATGCATTTATACTAAAGCACTGCATATTTTATTATTTATTGATCACATTATTTAAAAAAGCTGCAGTACAAACTACAAAATACTATATGTATATACTATGTATATTCTATTTAATGTTTTGACAGTGAGAAGAACTTTCACATACTACAGAACTGACACCACTGGAAAATACCGTTGGATTCACAAGAAAAATAATGGATAAACAATAACAGAAAAACACTGTCTGTGGATCATCTGAAGTACTGATTTAATTTGACTGTAGTCTTGGTTATGGCTAGGTTGAAAGTTATTCTTATACCAACTCACAGTGGCTGTGCATGCAGAGGTATGGTTGTCAGTCCCATGTCCCCATCCATTTGTAGTCAACATAAGTCTAACTAACTAACCTCGGTTGACTGATAGCCAAGGACAAAGTGATTTGGTTTTGAGGATAAAAAAACAGGTCACATGTAGAAGTCGCAGAAGCAGGGCTGCTAAAGAAATCAATGTTTTTATAAAGTTATGATTTTTTATTATTTATTTATTTAAATAGACCTTTATTGATTTAAATCTACTTTTTTCCATTTGTATTTATTTCACTCTTCTAAATGAGACTATACAAATAATATCATTAGTTAAACTCTTTAATGACATGTTAAAACATAAAAGTGCACATACAACATGTACAAGTTTATTCCATGCTAAATATAATGACTACAACTAACATGTCCCATTATCTGAATGGAAATTTTTGGTTTGGAAAATGTTATTGTTCAATATCTAAAACATTTCAGTCGTATCTGGTGCTTATTTTGCCATATGCAACATTCAGGCTGCAACTTTCAGGCTTCCTTCTTATCATAAGAAGCAGTGACAGACAAAACCTCCATTCATGCATGACTGAGCATGACCCTGCTGGAGATAATCCTCTAATTAGCCCACCTGTGATCTTAACAGGAAATTACTGACTTGAGATTCTCGGTCATCATTTGTCCAAGTAACCATAATTACCATTAATTATTGGTACTGATTCTATATTTCATGATTTTGTTGATTTTTTTTTTTTTTTTTTTTTTTTTACAGTGATTTACCATACCAGCCTTGTGCAGAAGCCCTATCTCCTGAGGCCCATTGGTGTCAGTGCTTATACCTAGATTCTGAAGACTAAAGCAGATGTGCAGCTACAAATGCCCTTGGATGGGACAGCAGTTCGATGTACCGTACTTTGCCATCCAAGGCTGGTATCTTTTTACAGCTTGGAGGACTGAGGCAATGCAGATGAAGTGTCTCATCCATGGACATAAACAGGTAGCCTAGCCAGGAATTGAACCCAGGTCTACCTGTTGGTAGCCCAACTCCTTATCCCACTGAGCTACCTGCTTTCTACGGGATTTTCCCAAAGAACTGATCAAAGCTACACCTGGGGTTAACATTAAAGAATGACATGAAGTCATTTATCGTTTTTCTATTGCTCACCTTTGACTTTGGGTGAGCATGAAGAGTAAAACCTGGTGAAAGGGTTGTCTGTTAGTCAAAGATGAAATGGCCTAATTTTTGACAAAATTTTTCCCATGACACGGAAGAACAGAACTGTATCTTAGAGCGCCAGCGACTCAAAGGATTAATTTTCATGACGCTATTGCACTCTCTGAGTTCACCTTCTTGCTAGGAATAGTTTTAGAGACATGACCATTTCACTTGCATTTTTTTGCTGAATTGTAAAATCTACAATCCCTGCACATCTCTGCAGGGACACAGACGGCGACCTTCTGCGTCAATCAAAAGCGTCAGCATGCAGATGCCTTGGGGTGAGCCTGGACCAGAATGAATTCAAGTTGAATTCATAATAACTACATCCAGCAACTGAATATTTTAGCACTGACTAAGACAAACTCAGACTGTCGCTGGTGAAAGATGGTGTGTTATATTGCATCACGATTTGTGCAGGTCCACTTAAGCTCGAAAAAAAAAATCTTATTTTCACCATTTCAGATGACAGCTCTGCCAAATTGCATGTCATTTCACATATATCGGACAGAATAAATGGCTCATCCCAACATGACACTTTCGCCATCTACCTATGCAATAATTCATCTTTATTTGCAACAATACATGTTTATTTATCCATCCAGCCTTGGCCATTATCATTTTAGGGTTTGTTTGCATAACAGTTTGGACGGCTGCCGCTTTGCGTGTTGCTCCTGCAGCACATCTGCGTCGCTGCTGTTTACTTCCTTGTATACAAAGATGTGGCACTGTGCGGAGCGGCCCTGTTGACAGGTAACAATGCCACAGGCTGAGGGGGGTCCGCACACAGGCAGCATTCCTTCAAGAGCACAGCCCAGAATAACGCTGCCATGGGGTTCAGAAGAGAAGACCCCCATTACCAGACAAACACGCCACCGCAGCCCAAGGAGATTTGATGTACATGCAGCTCCAACTGCAGATATACAAAAAGCCTTTTAGTGCATTTATGTAATAGACAGTCAGAACACATTGATTGGTTTGAAAGGCCACATTGATTGGCTCACTTAAAAGAACAGGAGAAAAAAATCCTTAAATCTACAGTGTGCAGGATTTAGTGTCATCTATTGGCAAGGTTGCAGATTGCACTAATGACCAGTAGACGGGTGTTTTCAGGTAGCAACCACTGATTTCTCTTCTTTTTTTCTTCAGTGTTCCACCCACACTGCAAAAGACAGAATAAGCATGTCCCTTATGGGCTACTGTATGAATTTGGCGGCCTCCATGAGGGTGTCCGCTCCCATGTAGATATGAGGGGTTCATTCTAGGCTTATAAGAACAAATTGAATCATTGTTGCAGGTAATTATACACTAATGAACAGATAGTTAAGAAGGCTATCATGCACACTGTAGCTTTAATCATGTGATGGGGTTAATAAGGATTTTTACTAAAATAGAAGACTAATTTCTTATTGTGACTATACGTAAATCAAATTTATTCCCATATCCTGATCAGTACGTACAATGATACCTTTTTGTCTTCTTTTCTGCTGCGCGTACAGGCAGGTTTGGGCATTTTGTACAAATATGACTAAGATGTGTACTCAGGCTCCCCTGATGCTCGTCACATGTGAGAAAATGGAACACGCGTCTCACTAGTCTGACTTGTGAAATAACAGCTGGGATGCAATATATAGAGTGAAATGAAGGGTATTTCTTCTTCACCTTGAATCTTGGCTCAGATCCCAGACACAAACAAGTAAGGAAGTAGCAGCAAAACTCAGTTCTGAGTAGAAGTAGCCCATATGCTCATGCATAATCATAATGTCCAATATCCTAATCTAAGAGATTATCGTAAAATCGAATGGCGACAAGGACGCCAAACTATTCCCATTATGGTAGCACTGTGTATTATCTTATATTAATCTTCCCACAATCAGATCTTAATGACTTGTGTTAAAAGAGCAGAGAAGTCAAGGACAGGCAGGGTTTAGTTTGTGCAGACGGTCAAAGTCAGAGTTGCAGCTCACTAGCCAGAAACTGAACTCATGTACATGAAAGAAACTCAGTGTTTTGGACCTGTGATACACAGTTTTAGAGTGAAGCTATCGCTACATTTTAGAATGAAGAAAGCAATAACGAATATGAGCTCATAGTGCAGACTGTCAGCTTTAACTTGAGGCTAAATGAGCCCAATGGTCCACCATTTTAAACTTAATTTGGCAATTAGCCGATGAGTTGTTTCACAGCTAGGTGAGTTACTCCCTCGTTTTATTGGCAAGCAGTGGCTAAAAGTGCACAGTTGATTTCTGGTCTTGTTGACTGATTTCTAGTCTTGTACTCAGTTGATATCTCATATTTCTTGGAGTTGATTTAGATAAAACAAATAAAAGGCGTACAAGCAAATGGCGATGAACACATAAGCTCCGCCCTCTTGGTGGTTACAGAAGAGCAATGGGATAAAGAGTTGAGCTACCGATACATATAGGTGGGATTGACTCCTGGCCAACCTACCTCTGTGTCCTCGGAGAAGATATTTGATTTACATTGTCTCAGTCCACCCAGCTGGAAGTGGGCACTGTCTTGGATGAACTGGGGTCCCATACATGAGGAACCTCATCCCCTTCACAATATAGAATCCAGGGGCAGGCACTGGTCCCAGTAGCCCTCCGAGCCTATAATAGGAGTTACTTCTTCTGCCGGTTAGCAAACGTAATTAATGAATTGAAACATTGTTAGCTATCAAAGGTGTCAGTGTTGTACTGACCTTTGAGGGCTGGTTGATGTGTGAAGAAGCCTCGTTTTGGAACACTTACTTTAGGAAAGAATGAATGAGAATGAATGGGGCAGCCACCGCCAGAGTTTTACAAATCCACTACACTGTCAAACTAGCAATGAAATAATAATTTTCAAATCAAATGGTTTATATCAACCCATTTAACCATTTGAAGGTGGTTCTGGTTGTTTTCATTCCCACAGATGGGGTACCTGATTAGGGTGCACCAAAAATATAAAAGGTGGAAATCTAACTTTTACCTGTGCTTAATTTTTTACATTGGTATAGGGTATGTCACGTGAAATATTATGGAAATCCATGCATGTTTAGAGGTCCCACCGAATACAACAAATTATGCTCAAAAGTCCCAAAATCATATAATATTTGATATGATCAAACTTGCCCTAAACAAGTCTGCCATTTCAGATCTCCCTGCAGGGACAATTATCACTCGACAACAAGCACCAAAAGTACAAGCTTTTGCCACATTCATAACGCACATATACGTCAAGTGGTGGCTGATGTGCAGTAGGGCAACAGATGCGGCATGGAATGATTTGCAACTTCTTCACCAGTTGGAAGACTACAAATGGGTAGACAAACTGATTGCTGGGTCTGCAATTCGAGCCACTAAGCGACCGACACCTGTGGTATCTGGCAGAGGAGATGATTCCACTGTCAATGTTTTGTGAAAGGTACCGATGGCCCAGCGCCAGCAGTTATCCACAGCATTGCTTGTGTGCAAACCCAAAGAAGATGTGGTAAGACCGCAGAAGCGCTATGGGTCTTCAGAAGGCAAGCCACAGTTTCCTGAGTTAGCAATCACAACTTCACTTGCTGATCTTGCCAGACCAGACTCCTGGTTCATGTTCTCTTTGCTGCAGATTGATGCAAGCTTCATGGGTGAACCAGTTACAAACTGGAAGCAGAGTCCAGCTTTCCTGGAAAGCAAGGAGAATATTTCAGCAATAAATGTTGTGAACGATTGTGCTGAGCGTGGGGTTAAACTATCTTCTGACTTTGTCAGCACTGCACGTTCGGAAGAACACTTCCAAAATGTCATTCAAATCATGGAGCAGGAGAGGAAACATGTTCCTAACTTGAGGAAGCACAAACTCTCATTGTAACTTAATTTTATTCAGAGATGTTTTTGTTTTAGTGAAACTCTGTGATTTTTTAAAAATTACTTTTATATTTTTAGCTTTTATGATTTTTCTTAATGGAAATACATGTTATGTCACATACCCTGAAGTTAAATGTGCAAATGTGTATTGTGTATATAATATATCACAATTTATAGTATCGAACTGCCAAAAAGTTGCCGTTTTTATTGAATAAATTATGATTTAAATTTTCCACTTAAATTTCTTATTTCAGTTTAAATCATATAAAACCTGAATTAAACACACAACACATCCAATTTTTAGTCCAAGCTTATGTTCTGAAAGCTTTACAATGTTCACTACAATATTGTCCATTTTTAAGAAAAATGCTTGGCCATCCAAATTTCCCCAAATATTCAAGTGGCTGGTGGGACCTCTAAATATTGAGCAAATGCAATAATATTGGGTTTGGATATGTGAGAAGAGCAAGTGTAAAAAAATTAGACAGGGTAAAAGTACATTATGCGATAAAAATTTTTTTTTGCATAATAACGTGATGCACCCTATACCTGATGGAGCTTGAGAGGTGCTGCAAAGAGGAATGGACAAAACCGCCCAAAGATAGGTGCACCAAGCTTGTGGCATCATATTAAAAAAAGACTTGAGGGTGTAATTGCTGCCAAAGGTGCATCAACAAAGTATTGAGGAAAGGGTGTGAATACTTACGTACATGTGATTTCTTAGTTTCTTGTTTTTAAAAAATTTGCAAAAATTAAAACAACAACAAAAACTTTTTTCATGTTGTCATTATGGGAGTAGAATTCTGAGGGGAAAAATGTACTGAATCCATTTTGGAATAAGACTGCAACATAACAAAATGTAGAAAAAGTGAAGCTCTGTGAATACTTGTCATACAGTACATACATCTTGTATGTCACCAAATTAAAAGCACACATAATGACGCCATAATTATTAAAATTTGCTTAACTTTGATGCACCAGATCAATCCAAAAAGTTCTAATTTCAGCATGATCAAAGTTTCACAAAAACCGTGTAAGGACCGCCCACTTTACTGAACATTGTATAGATGTTGTGCCCTCGGAAACTTGAACAAAACTCATTTGATTTTCATCAAATTTGAACTGGAAATTCCAAATGAGTCTGTTGCAGACAGGTGTGAATTTGCACATGCTTGAGTTTTGCCAACACCCTCTAAAGACTGTTAATTAGCACTCCTGATTTTTGTGATTGTATACCGTAAACTCATCAGTGTTAAATTAACACTGACAGTGTTAATGGTCCCACTCTGACCAGAGTAGGACCATATGTACACTGGCAGTGTTAATTTAAAGCTGTCAGTGTTATTTTTACACTGGTGATTTTACTGTGTATCCCAGCAACCATTTTTGTTGTTAGCATCCGATGATTCTTTGTCATTCCCCTACACTAATAAATCAGCTACCACAAATAAATAAATAAATTCTCTCCATGAATTCTAAACCTTGCAGTTTGAAATTTTGAAAGCAAATCCCTGTGTTAGTATGGTCAAGTCAGCAACACAGCTGCTTGTTTATAATTTCTAAAACAGTATCAGACTAGGGTGGAGGTTTGGAGGTGTATGAGTGTACCTTCTTGTTCTTTTGAAGATATTTTGCTCTTTAGTGTTTTTTTTTTCCTCCCCACCTCTTCTGGGATTAAAGCTTTTATGTAACTTGGTATCCATCACGTTGCATCTGTCACTTTTATTTATTTATTTAATTTTTATATTTTGCATCCTGACGTCATTGTGTGACATCATGACTGTTAAAGCGACACTCACGTCGAACGTCTTTGAAGTAGATGGTCTGTCTGTTGGGGTTGAGCAGCTGGATGACGGAGTCGTCGTTGTTCTTCACTCTGCAGCTGATGGTGGCCGTCTCCCCCTCGATCACCGACACGTTGTCCGTCCCCAGGTTCTGACCTTCGACTTGACGGCACACAGAGATTAAAAAATTAAATAAAATAAGATATTCACCCATCACTCATATCTGCCCTGCTTGGATTTCTGCAGCTGGTAATATGATGTATATTTCTGACAACAGGAGTAGCATGTCAATACATGCACAGTGTAAAGAGATGTGAATAGGCCATGTAGATTTTCTGTTTGCAGCCACATCTAATCCTTTTAATATAAGAGCCATGTGCAATGTTTGTCACTATTGATCTCCCCGAGCTCAGAGTGGGCCCTGTGAGTCAGTGCCAGATGGGCTGTAAGCTCTGCTGCCCACGAAGGTAGGGAGAGGAAGAAAAAGACAAAGGAGTGTATGAAAATGGCAGGAAGTGGATATGGGAAGGGAGGAAAAGAGAGATGCTGGATGCTGTTTGTGGTTAAGCTTTATCAGAGCCCTCCATCTGAGCGTCCATGTGACCAATGTGTGCTCAGCGGCTCTGTTCTGTATCTCTAGCAATAAAAGTGCTGTAAGCATCCGAGTCACTCTCTGTACACCGGCACTGTTGCCAGAGACGGGGCCCCGGACCTTGTCGTAGTAACTTACACCTCACACCAAACGCTCGCACAAAAAGGCGGCTTTGTTTCCCGTCTTCCAAGTGAAGGAGGAAGAGAATCAAAAGTCACCTTGCGCTATATTTATCCAACACGAGTCAGAAAAAAAAGCAGTTTTAAATGCTGCAGATTCACCGCGCTCTCAGCCCGAGCCCCAAGAAAACATCAAAATCACATTTGCATTCCCAAGTTGTCAGATACCTCTATTGCTTTCTGACATACAAAGTGGGGAGGGGGAGGGGACCCACCTGCATTTTCAGATAGCAATAATGGGAATTGACAGCCAAACTAACATGATTCAAAATGAAGCGTGTGAATGTGGCAAGCAATAAGAAATTAACCTCCTGCGGAGAAACGTTCCTCAGACCTGTCTGAGGCAATGAACCACCCATTTCATTCCAGTCTGCAGCGAGGGAAAGGGTTCACAGCCAAACCAAGGTAATAGATGAAAAGAAACACAGATTATGTCCAAACAACACACAATGCAGGCTTTCGAGCTTTCAGCATGATTCAGTTTATCAAGATGCACACAAACACCAGACACATTGTCAAACTTTTCAGCCTCCAACAATTCGATAGGTGAGTTCACCTTGAGCATCAACTAATGAGGTCTGCAGCTAAATCTCAATGTCTTTTGCATTTTAACACCTGCGTTTAACACTAACAAGATTCTGTCGATGCACAAGCAGCATCAAAATGACAAGAAACTTTCCACATATTGGAGCCGGTGTCCTTGTTTATGTGAGTCATCAAAAAGTAGACATGAATAGTTTGAGACCTGGCTTGATGGTGCATGCACCGAGTGCGTGCAAGGGTGCTGTGGGGATGGGGGTGTTAGGATGATTCTAAGGGCCCATGACTGACAGGGGCTCTAAAAGATTACCATATTTTTCTGGAATATAAACCACACCAGCATATATAGTTGTGTTCAAAATAATGTGTTTAAAAAGGTGAGTAAAACTCAAAATCCTTAAAATAGCTTTTATTTCCATACACAGAAATGCACTGGGAACACTGCACATTCTATTCTAAATCACAGCATACTGAAAAATGTATCAATTTGTGGTTACTTTACAGAAAGAGAAGAAAAAGGAATATTGGACTCTTCAAAAAAAAAAAAAAATAGCAGTGTTTTTCTTTGTTTGTTTTTCTTTCTTTTGTTTCTGTGTTTACCCTTATTTAGGGCCCCTTCACACATAACACGAAACATGCAGAAACCGGAAGAAAATTCGCGAACCAAAAATGAAATGGGGAACCATGAAACATTCCACCTCCTGTCGGGAGGAACACATGGACAAACAGGCGTGCACGATACTGTGGCGATGGTTCCCTGCATGCTTGTGTTCGCGCACAGGAAGTCAGTGCAAGCAAAACACCATCCATCCATCCATTTTCTTCCACTTCGTCTGAGGTCGGGTTGCGGGGGCAGCAGCTCAAGCGAGACGTAGTCCCTCCAGCGTGTCCTGGGTCTTCCCCGGGGCCTCCTCCCGATGGGACGTGCCCAGAACACCTATCCAGCGAGGCGTCCAGGGGGCATCCGAAAAAGATGCTCGAGCCACCTCAGCTGGCTCCTTTCGATGCGGAGGAGCAGCGGCTCGACTCCAAGCTCCTCCCGTGTGACTGAGCTCCTCACCCTATCTCTAAGGGAGCGCCCAGCCACCCTGCGGAGGAAACTCATCTCGGCCGCTTGTACTCACGATCTTGTTCTTTTGGTCATGAGCCAAATCTCATGACCATAGGTGAGGGTCGGAATGTAGATCGATCGGTAAATCGAGAGCTTTGCCCCTCTGCTCAGCTCTCTCTTCACCACAACGGTCCGATACAGTGACCGCATCACTGCAGATGCTGCACTGATCCATTTGTCGATCTCATGCTCCATCCGTCCCTCTCTCGTGAACAAGATACTGAGATACTTAAACAAGCAAGGACACTCCACTCACCTGAAGAGGGCAAAGCACCTTTTTCCGGTTAAGAACCATGGCCTCGGATTTGGAGGTGCTGATTTTCATCCCGGACGCTTCACACTCGGCTGCAAACCGCTCCAGTGCACACTGAAGGTCCTGATTTGACAAAGCCAACAGAACCACGTCATCCGCAAACAGCAGAGACGAGATTCTGTGGTTCCCAAACCAGACCCCCTCTATTCCCTGACTGCGCCTAGAAATTCTGTTCATAAAGGTAATGAACAGAACTGGTGACAAAGGGCAGCCCTGGCGGAGGCCAACATGCACTGGAAACAGGCTTGACTTACTACCGGCAATGCGAACCAAGCTCCTGCTGCGGTCGTACAGGGACTGGATAGCCCTTAGCAAAGGACCCCGGACCCCGTACTCCTGGAGCACTCCCCACCGGGCGCCTTGAGGGACACAGTCAAACGCCTTCTCCAGATACACAAAACACATGTGGACTGGTTGGGCGAACTCCCATGAACCCTCGAGCACCAGATGGAGGGTGTAGAGCTGGTCCATTGTGCTGCAACCAGGACGAAAACCACACTGCTCCTCCTGAATCCGAGGTTCAACTATCGGTCGAATTCGGAATAGACCTTACCAGGGAGGTTGAGCAGTGTGATCCCCCTGTAATTGGAACACACCCTCTGGTCTCCGTTCTTAAACAGAGGGACCACCACCCCAGTCTGCCAATCCAGAGGCACTGTCCCTGACCGCCACGCGATGTTGCAGAGACGTGTCAACCAAGACAGTCCCACAATATCCAGAAACTTAAGGTACTCCAGACATATTTCATCCACCCCAGGAGCCTCGGCACCGAGGAGCTTTCTGACCACCTCGCTGACTTCGGCCTGGGTGATGGATTCATCTGCCTCTGAGTCCCCAGTCTCTGCTTCCTCTTCAGAAGACGTGACTATGGGATTGAGGAGATCCTCGAAGTATTCCTTCCACTGCCCGATAACATCCCCAGTCAGGTCAACAGCTCCCCACCCGCACTGTTAACAGCATTGGTGGAGAGCTGCTTCCGCCTCTGGAGGCGTCGGACAGTTTGCCAGAATTTCTTCAAGGCTGACCAATAGTCCTCCTCCATGGCCTCCCCGAACTCCTCCCAGACCCGAGTTTTTGCCTCTGCAACCACACGGGCTGTAGCACACTTGGCCTGCCGGTACCTGTCAGCTGCCTCCGGAGTCCCACCTGCCAACAAAGCCAAGTAGGACTCCTTCTTCAGCTTGACGGCATCCCTTACTTCCGGCGTTCGGGGATTGCTGCTGCAACAGGCACCAGAGACCCTGCGACCACCGCTATGAGCGGCCACATCGACAAGGGAGGTGGAGAACATGGTCCACTTGTACTCCATGTCTCCAACCTCCCATGGGATCTTGGAGAAGCTCTCCCGGAGGTGGGAGTTGAAGACCTCGCTGACAGAGGGTTCCGCCAGTCGTTCCCAGCAGACCCTCACTATACATTTGGGCCTGCCAGGTTTGACCGGCTTCCTCCCCTTCCAGCGGATCCAACTCACCACCAGGTGGTGATCAGTCAACAGCTCAGCACCTCTCTTCACCCAAGTCTCTGAGACACGTGGCCGAAGATCAGATGATATGATTACAAAGTCGATCATCGACCTCTGGCTCAGGGTGTCCTGGTGCCACGTGTACTTATGGACACCCTTGTGCTCGAACATGGTGTTCGTGATGGACAAACTGGCTAGCACAGAAGTCCAACAACTGAACACCACTCGGGTTCAGATCCGTGAGGCCGTGCTTCCTGATCACCCCCCTCCAGGTCTCACTGTTGCCGCCCACGTGGGCGTTGAAGTCCCCCAGGAGAACAATGGAATCCCCAGTCGGAGCACTGTCTAGTAGGTTGAGTGAACAGTTTGTCAGGAGTAATTTGTGACAGAAGAATATCAGCAAGCGTGAAGGGAAAAGTCTACAAGACAATAGTGAGACCAGCTATGTTGCATGGCTCAGAGACAGGCGGTGGCACTAACATAAAGACAGGAGGCAGAGCTGGAGGTGGCAGAGCTGAAAATGTTCGATCCTCTTTGGGAGTGACAAGAATGGACAGGATTAGGAATGAACATATCAGAGGGAAAGTTCAGGTGGGACGGTTTGGAACAAAGTCAGAGAGGTGAGACTGAGATGGCTTGGACATGTGCAGAGGAGGGACCCAGGGTATATAGGGAATATAGGGTATATAGGATGTTGAGGATGGAGCCACCAGGCAGGGGGAGAAGAGGGAAGCCAAAGAGGAGGTTTCTGCACCAAATACCTACATAATGCAGGTGTTTGGTGTGACACACGACCCAGGAGGTGGTGGTTGGACATTGGACATGGCGCGAGTTAAGATGTGCATTTTTCAATTAAAATGTACCTATTGTGTACGGCCAGAGCATTGCAGTGATATGACATGCTATCTCCTTTTTATCATCATTCACTTCAGTCTCATGAACGTCACAAATTGCTCTATGAAAATTAAGGATGACAACATACACGCAATGCAATGCAATGCAACTTACTACACCTTAACTAAAGTGATATGAAATATACAGTGACATGGCTAAAATTCTTCTCTATTACCCGTGTGTAGAACGGGTAACTCAGCTAGTAACAAATGAATCAACTTCTCAAGCATGCCAGAGCAAGCATCATGACACATACCCTATGCATACACACACATATACAGTGAGGAAAATAAGTATTTGAACACCCTGCGATTTTGCAAGTTCTCCCACTCAGAAATCATGGAGGGGTCTGAAACTTTCATCTTAGGTGCATGTCCACTTTGAGAGACATAATCTAAAAAAAAAAAAAAAAAAAAATCCATAAGTTACAATGTATGATTTTTTAATAATTTATTTGTATGATACTGTTGCAAATAAGTATTTAAACACCTGTGAAAATCAATGTTAATATTTGGTACAGTAGCCTTTGTTTGCAATTACAGAGGTCAAATGTTTCCCGTAATTTTCCCCAGGTTTGCACACACTGCAGCAGGGATTTTGGTCCACTCCTCCATACAGATCTTCTCCAAATCTTTCAAGTTTGAAGTTTCAGATTTTAAACCATGACAGCATCATGTGTTACTAATGTAATCTTTGTGACTGTGGTCCCAGCTCTCTTCAGGTCATTGACCAGGTCCTCCTGTGTAGTTCTGGGCTTTCTCAAAATCATCCTTACCCCACAAAGTTAAATCTTGCATGGAATCCCAGACTGAGGGAGATTAACAATCAACTTGTTTCTTCCACTTTCTAATAAATAATCATAACAGTTGTTGTGTTCTACCAAGCTGCTTGCCTGTTGTCCTGTAGTCCATCCCAGCCTTGTGCAGGTCTACAGTTTTGTCCCTGGTGTCCTTAGACAGCTCTTTGGTCTTGGCTATGGTGGACAGGTTGGAGTGTGATTGATTGTGTGAACAGGTGTCTTTTATACAGGTAACAAGTTCAAACAGGTGCATTTAATACAGGTAAAGAGTGCAGAATAAGAGGGCTTTTTAAAGAAAAATTAACAGGTCTGTGTGAGCCAAAATTCTTGCTGGTTGGTAGGTGTTCAAATACTTATTTGCAGCAGTAACATACAAATAAATTATTAAAAAAAATCATACATTGTAATTTCCAGATTTTTTTTTTTTTTTTTTTAGATTATGTCTATCACAGTGGACATGCACCGAAGATGAAAATTTCAGACCCCTCCATGATTTCTGAGTGGGAGAACTTGCAAAATCGCAGGGTGTTCAAATACTTATTTTCCTCACTGTGTGTATATATATATATATATATATATATATATATATATATATATATATATATATATATATATATATATATGTATATATATATGTGTGTGTATATATGTATATATATATATATATATATATATATATATATACGAGGGCTGTCAATAAAGTATAGGTCCTTTTTATTTTTTTCAAAAACTATATGGATTTCATTCATATGTTTTTACGTCAGACATGCTTGAACCCTCGTGTGCATGCGTGAGTTTTTCCACACCTGTCGGTGACGTCATTCGCCTGTGAGCACTCCTTGTGGGAGGAGTCATCCAGCCCCTCGTCGGAATTCCTTTGTCTGAGAAGTTGCTGAGAGACTGGCGCTTTGTTTGATCAAAATTTTTTCTAAACCTGTGAGACACATCGAAGTGGACACGGTTCGAAAAATTAAGCTGGTTTTCGGTGAAAATTTTAACGGCTGATGAGAGATTTTGAGGTGATACTGTCGCTTTAAGGACTTCCCACGGTGCGAGACGTCGCGCAGCGCTCTCAGGCGCCGTCGTCAGCCTGTTTCAAGCTGAAAACCCCCACATTTCAGGCTCTATTGATCCAGGACGTCGTGAGAGAACAGAGAAGTTTCAGAAGAAGTCGGTTTCAGCATTTTATCCGGATATTCCACTGTTAAAGGAGATTTTTTTAATGAAAGACGTGCGGGCGGATTGCAGTGTCGGCTCGCAGCCGCCGCAACGCTCCGCCACAGGAAAAACACCTCCGTTGGAAGCCTTAAGGACAAGTTGGAACATGTCCAGCTGTTAAACAATTTCTCATATCAAGTTCTAAGGCTCACTATAATGCAGTTAATGCATTACTCCTTCATGGGGAGCCTTAGAACTTTTCAGCCTACCCTCGTATATATATATATATATATATATATATATATATATATATATATATATATATATATATATATATATGAGGTCTGTTAGAAAAGTATCCGACCTTTTTATTTTTTGCAAAAACCATATGGATTTGAATCACGTGTGACTGCATCATTGCGAATGACGCAACCGACAGGCGTGAAAAAACTCACGCATGCGCACGAAGGTTCAAGCTTGGCTGATGCAATCACACATGCTTCAAATCCATATGGTTTTTGCAAAAAATAAAAAGGTCGGACACTTTTCTGACAGATCTCGTATATACACACACATACAGTATACATCCTGAAATTTATACAATGCCATACTTACATATAAATACTCATACATATACAATATTGTACTGTGTAATTAGTAGTGAGTCTTTGTAGACATAACCCAGATACCAGTGACATTTAACCCCCTCCTCCCTGTACCTGTTAAAAACTATCTGTTTATATTTGTTTTTAAATTGGATGATGTTTGGACATTGTTTTAGTTCTCCTTTCAGACCATTCCAAAGTTTAACTCCATTGCTTGACATGGTAAATCTTTTCAGTGTGGTTCGAATACTGCAAGTCCACTGGGTCTTGTGATTTTAGGATATAGGCTAATACTGTATAAATTAATCTCTTAAACCCTAGAGTCCCCAAATTTGGGGACTTGCCCTGTTTTGGAACATTTGAACACTCATAACTAATCAATGCCAGGGTTCTAGCTAGCGCAAACTTGCATTACAGCCCATTACGATATAATTTTGGACCGTTACGCTTATTTTGGACCGTGTAATCAACCGTTTCTGCAGCGCGACTCCAGTTTGAAGCATGAATCAATAAAGCAATGCTTTGATTCAATGGCTCGTGGCTCTTTGATTCGCTGCTCTTCAGAAGCAGTAAGTCCGCTTCTTAACCCCACTCAAAGCCATTAAAATATCATGAGTCATTTTTGTGCATACTAAAGTCGCTAACTGGGACTGTTGTCTTGTTGCAGTCAACAAACAAGAATCGTCCTCCGTTCCGTTGGCACAGCTCCAAATGCTGCGCGGCTCTTTGCTGAGACAGAGTCCGCTCGGAATTAATAACTTTAAAACGAATTGCCGCTTTAAATAAAATGACACCTCTTACAAACATTGCAATACAGACAATGAACTACAATGGACTAAAACGTTTTTTCCTCCCAAAATGAGACGTCCTGCATTCTTTATGGACCTGACGTGCATCACAGCGAGCTGTACAGCTCAGCTCAGATATGGAAAGACATTCATGCCAATAATAATGTCTGAAAAGAAATGCTTTTGACAAAAACTAACAGATTTTATTTCTGTTTATATCCAGAGATCAAGGATCCACCATGTAGAGTTTATTATGTCCAGAGTTTAAGAATCCAGTAACCAATTTGATATTTATTTACTTTAAGACTCAATAAAATGTTGTTCAGCTTCAATTTAATCACTGTATAAATAAATAAATAATAACCCTAACCCATAAAATAAAAACTACTCATAAGAAAGAGAATAAAAATAGAATTTAAGTCTTGACTTAAAAATGTCCACGGACTCCGACTGCCTCACTGAGGGCCATGTACTGGCTAACCCAGAATGAGATTGCCCACTCAACAAACTTCCCCAGCCTTCTGAACATGATGAAAGGACTTGGGCTGTCGTACCTGGCTTTTCCCCTTTGGGTACCCCTAGAATGGCCAATTTTTAGCTTAAATTTTCAAAAGCTGCCCCCCTTCCGCACCCCCCCCCCCCTCGGTCGCTTCGTTCCCTCAACATTACCACTAGGCTAAAATTTTATCCTAGCTAGAACCCTGAATGCTGACACCAACATACACTTATTATACATCAAAATGTCAAATGAAGTCTCCTCTACAAAAGTATCCACTTCAATCACATATCAACTAACCACAGCTGAAACGCCAAGCAAATAAACACAAAAATCGGAATTCATTTTTTGGGGAAAAAAAAAACCTCATTTACTCCAACCAAGTATTATTTACTTTCAATTCTTTTGCATCCACAACATCCCGTAGGACCTGTCTTTTAGCTGATCCAAACTTTTGCATTTTTGACCATTTCCCTGACAATGAAAATCCGACGAGGGGGCTGGACCAGTGCTCACTCAAAGCCTGCCCACAGGCGAATGACGCAACCGACAGCGTGAAAAAACTCACGCATGCGCACGAAGGTTCAAGCTTGGCTGATGCAAGCGCACATGATTCAAATCCATATAGTTTTTGAAAAAATAAAAAGGTCAGATACTTTTCTAACAGACCTCGTAAATCATAATGTGAGTTTGGTGAAATAGGCTCAAGGGTTTAAGGGGTTAATGATAAACTCCTCAGTCAGTTTGTGATTATTTGGATGCAGCAAATCCATATTGAAATCACCACAGATGAACATGAATTTGTGTTTTGATGTTGTGACATGTTTCTCCATCCAGTCTGTGGAAGTGTCTTTGTTAGACTCCGGTTCTGTATACAACTCACAATACCATTTTTTTTTTTTGCCCAACATACTGTATTTCTATTGTCAGGCCTTCAAGTATATTATCAACCACCACTGACATTTTTCTCAACTCATATCCACATACAGAGCCATACCACCACCATTTTTTTCTGTTCATACAATTCATATCCTTCAAGTTCAAAGTCCATACCCCTTTTCGTATTAATCCAAGTTTCAGATATAGGACTTATATTGAAAGGTTGTGAAATCTAACATAAGTATTCCTTGATGTTATGAGAGTTGGCATACAGGCTTCTGCTATTGAAGTGGACTAATGAAATTTTATTTGGAGATTTGAATGTGCTGTTATACTGATCTTCAGTATAATAGTGGCAATCATTGTTGATATTCAAAACAAAGTTATTTTCTGGATCAATGTCATTTTCAATGTCACATGGCTTATGTTTACTATATTGAAAAGTATTTAACTCTACTTGATTAAAGTCAACAATCCTTTTTTTGTACAACCCCAATTCCAGGGAAGTTGGGACGTTGTGTAAAATGAAAATAAAAACAGAATACAATGATTTGCAAATCCTCTTAATTGAATACACCACAATGACAAGATATTTCATGTTCAAACTGATTAACTTTATTGTTTTTGTACAAATATTTGCTCATTTTGAAATGGATGCCTGCAACACGTTTCAAAAAAGCTGGGACAGTGGTATGTTTACCACTGTGTTACATCACATTTCCTTCTAACAACACTCAATAAGTGTTTGGGAACTGAGGACACTCACGATTGGGTATAAAAGGAGCATCCCCAAAAGTCTCCGTTCACAAGCAAAGATGAGGCGAGGATCACCACTTTGTGAACAACTGCATGAAAAATAGTCCAACAGTTTAAGAACAATGTTTCTCAATGTTCAATTGCAAGGAATTTAGGGATTCCATCATCTACAGTCCATAATATAATCAGAAAATTCAGAGAATCTGGAGAACTTTCTACATGTAAGCAGCAAGTCTGAAAACCACCATTGAATGCCCGTAACCTTTGATCCCTCAGGCGGCACTGCATTAAAAATCAACATCATTGTGTAAAGGATCTTACCGCATGGGCTCAGGAACACTTCAGAAAATCATTGTCAGTTAACACAGTTCATTGCTACATCTACAAGTGCAAGTTAAAACTCTACCATGCAAAGTGAAAGCCAAACATCAACAACATCCAGAAACGCCACCGCCTTCTCTGGACCCGAGCTCATTTGAAATGGACAAATGCAAAGTGGAAAAGTGTGCTGTGGTCTGATGAGTCCACATTTCAAATTGTTTTTAGAAATCATGGATGTTGTGTTCTCTGGACAAAAGAGGAAAAAGACCATCCAGATTGTTACCAGCGCAAAGTTCTAAAGCCAGCATCTGTGATGGTACGGGGTGTGTTACTGCCCATGGCATGGGCAACTTACACATCTGTGATAGCATCATCAATGCTGAAAGGTACATCCTCGTTTTGGAGCAACACATGCTGCCATCCAAGCAACATCTTTTTCAGGGACGTCCCTGCTTATTTCAGAAAGACAATGTCAAGCCACATTCTGCATGTGTTACAACAGCGTGGCTTCATAGTAAAAGAGTGCGGGTACTAGACTGGCCTGTCTGCAGTCCAGATCTGTCACCTAATGAAAATGTGTGGCGCATTATGAAGCGCAAAATACGACAATGGAGACCCCGGACTATTGAACAACTGAAGTTGTACATCAAGCAAGAATGGGAAAGAATTCCACCTACAAAGCTTCAACAATTAGTGTCCTCAATTCCCAAAAGCTTATTGAGTGTTGTTAGAAGGAAAGATGATGTAACACAGTGGTAAACATACCACTGTCCCAGCTTTTTTGAAAGGTGTTGCAGGCATCCATTTCAAAATGAGCAAATGTTTGCACAAAAACAATAAAGTTTATCAGTTTGAACATTAAATGTATTTGTGGTGTATTCAATTGAATATAGGTTGAAGAGGATTTGCAAATCATTGTATTCTGTTTTTATTTACATTTTACACAACGTCCCAGCTTCATTGGAATTGAGGTTGTAACTGTTTAGCTACAAAATGTGTATTAGTTGTTTGTATCCATATGAAAGTCTTTTGACTCAGCACTGTTAGATGTCTCCTGGCTGCCGTGGTGTACTGGAGCGTGGGTGGGTGACCAGCATGTCGTGATGTACGTATGCAGTGTCCCCCCTCTGTCTCGTAGCTCTCAGCTCCGGCATCACTTCCTTCCTTTCGTCTGACAGCGTTTGTGAAGTCCTCATTGATGACTGTTTTGTTCCTTTAAAGCTGGGCTTACACTGTGTGAGTTTTGGCCCTTTTCGAGCTGATTTTTTCACTCGTGCAAGAATTTTTTGGATCGCGCCAAGTTTAATCTTAATCCCGCGTCCTGCATCGTGTGGTATACATGGAGTAACGAGCTGCATTTAACCTCTCACGACCACCTCCCGATTGGCAATCGTATGGTCAGATGAAAATCGAACTTGTTTCATATTGTGGTTGGCCCTCGTGAGGGTATCGCGCTGTTGAAGCAGCACTACAAGTGTCTACAAGCCGAATTACCCCAACCTCTCACACTGCGCATGTGCAAACACCGATGTGAAATTGGAGTGAGCATAAACACTGATCATCTCTTTGGGAGAGTAGCTGTTTCTTTTTCCCCCTTATTCTTCAACTCATGTAAAGTGTTGTATTGTGTGTGTGTTTTTTTTTTTTTTTTAAACTTTGATGTCTCCCATCGAGACTTTTTGTTATTTGTAAAAATAACAAATTGTTTAAAAAAAAGAGAAAGCTTCTGTTTACATTCTGCTTCCGGAAACACAAGTCCGATGCATGGTTTTTTGAACGTACAATGTAAGTAGTCAGATCACATCAGAGCATCGGGCCATATAGTGTGAGAACATAATTGTGCGCTCTGAACTTTTACACCCTGCGGTTTTGTCGTACAGTTTGAGCTGCAGCCAAGTACAATTGAAAATATCGTACAGTGTCTGCCCAGCTTTAGGGACTCGATGCATTCAAGTATAGAATCTCCTCGTCCTTGTATTGTAGCAGTTGCGCCACTAGGGGCCTTGGTCTGTCATCTCCAGGTTTCCAATTTACGTACATGAAGTGGTTTGTTCTTGCCACACCCCCACCCCATCTTCAAGCATTTTTCAGTTTATACAGTAAGTGTTTGAGTTTGTAAACATGCAGACACGCATACTTCACAGAAATAACAAAATTTGATTAATTTATCTTCATGTTTTGATATGAACAGAATGTGCAGTGTTCACAGTTCATTTGTGTGTATGGAACTAAAAGCTATATAAGGATATTGAGCTTTACTTTTTTAAAATACAAGTTTAGTTTGGGGGCAAGTTTAGCTCAGTGTAGCACACGTGCCATGTGCACACTGCAGAATGTGCTGCTACTTAACATAAGCACTTTTAAATTTCTAAAAATAAGGAGGACCAAACAGTGTAATGGACAAAAATATTAAATGCTATTTGATTTGATGCAGTCTGGACAACAGAAAGTGTCAGATGGACACAGACGGAGAAGTGCACAGTGAATTTTTGCATGAAGCCCTCAGCTTGTGGTCTGTGCCACCACCTTTAATATTCCAAAAATTAAAAGGGGGTTAGATAAATATCAATCCATCAATCAACTTTTTTCTTATATAGCGCCAAATCACAACAAACAGTTGCCCCAAGGCGCTCCACATTGCAAGGCAAGGCCATACAATAATTATGAAAAAAAAACCCCACGGGTCAAAAAGACCCCCTATGAGCAAGCACTTGGCCACAGTGGGAAGGAAAAACTCCCTTTTAACAGGAAGAAACCTCCAGCAGAACCAGGCTCAGGGAGGGGCAGTCTTCTGCTGAGGACTGGTTGGGGCTGAGGGGAAAGAAACCAGGAAAAAAGAGATTGATCACTAATGATTAAATGCAGAGTGATGCATCGGAGCAAAAAGAGAAAGAAACAGTGCATCATGGGAACCCCCCCACAGTCTACGTCTAAAGCAACATAACCAGGGATGGTCCAGGGTCACCCGATCCAGCCCTAACTATAAGCCTTAGCGAAAAGGAAAGTTTTAAGCCTAATCTTAAAAGTAGAGAGGGTATCTGTCTCCCTGATCTGAATTGGGAGCTGGTTCCACAGGAGAGGAGCCTGAAAGCTGAAGGCTCTGCCTCCCATTCTACTCTTACAGACCCTGGGAACTACAAGTAAGCCCGCAGTCTGAGAGCGAAGCGCTCTAATGGGGTAATATGGTACTACGAGGTCCCTAAGATAAGATGGGACCTGATTATTCAAACCTTATAAGTAAGAAGAAGAATTTTAAATTCTATTCTAGCATTAACAGGAAGCCAATGAAGGGAGGCCAACACGGGTGAGATATGCTTCTCTCCTGCTAGTCCCCGTCAGTACTCTAGCTGCAGCATTCTGAACCAACTGAAGGCTTTTTAGGGAACTTTTAGGACAACCTGATAATAATGAATTACAATAGTCCAGCCTAGAGGAAATAAATGCATGAATTAGTTTTTCAGCATCACTCTGAGACAAGACCTTTCTGATTTTAGAGATATTGCGTAAATGCAAAAAGGCAGTCCTACATATTTGTTTAATATGCGCTTTGAATGACATATCCTTGATCAAAAATAACTCCAAGAATTCTCACAGTATTACTAGAGATCAGGGAAATGCCATCCAGAGTAACGATCTGGTTAGACACCATGCTTCTAAGATTTGTGGGGCCAAGTACAATAACTTCAGTTTTATCTGAGTTTTAAAAGCAGGAAATTAGAGGTCATCCATGTCTTTATGTCTGTAAGACAATCCTGCAGTTAGCTAATTGGTGTGTATCCTCTGGCTTCATGGATAGATAAAGCTGGGTATCATCTGCGTAACAATGAAAATTTAAGCAATACCGTCTAATAATACTGCCCAAGGGAAGCATGTATAAAGTGAATAAAATGGGTCCTAGCACAGAACCTTGTGGAACTCCATAATTAACTTTAGTCTGTGAAGAAGATTCCCCATTTACATGAACAAACTGTAATCTATTAGACAAATATGATTCAAACCACCGCAGCGCAATGCCTTTAACCTATGACATGCTCTAATCTCTGTAATAAAATTTTATGGTCAACAGTATCAAAAGCAGCACTGAGGTCCAACAGAACAAGCACCAGAGATAAGTCCACTGTCCGAAGCCATAAGAAGATCATTTGTAACCTTCACTAATGCTGTTTCTGTACTATGATGAATTCTAAAACCTGACTGAAACTCTTCAATAGACCATTCCTCTGCAGGTGATCAGTTAGCTGTTTTACAACTACCCTCTCAAGAATCTTTGAGAGAAAAGGAAGGTTGGAGATTGGCCTATAATTAGCTAAGATAGCTGGGTCAAGTGATGGCTTTTTAAGTAATGGTTAATTACTGCCACCTTAAAGGCCTGTGGTACATAACCAACTAACAAGCAGCAGATTATCATATTTAAGATTGAAGCATTAAATAATGGTAGGACTTTCCTTGAGCAGCCTGGCAAGGAATGGGGTCTAATAAGCAGTTGATTGGTTTGGATGAAGTAACTAATGAAAATAACTCAGACAGAACAATCGGAGAGAAAGAGGCTAACCAAATGCCGGCATCACTGAAAGCAGCCAAAGATAACGATACATCTTTGGGATGGTTATGAGTAATTTTTTCTCTAATAGTCAAAATTTTGTTAGCAAAGAAAGTCCATGAAGTCATTACTAGGTAAGTTAATGGATACTCAGCTCAATAGAGCTCTGACTCTTTGTCAGCCTGGCTACAGTGCTGAAAAGAAACCTGGGGTTGTTCTTATTTTCTTCAATTAGTGATGAGTAGAAAGATGTCCTAGCTTCACGAAGGGCTTTCTTATAGAGCAACAAACTCTTTTTCCAGGCTAAGTGAAGATCTTCTAAATTAGTGAGGAACGCCATTTCCTCTCCAACTTACGGGTTATCTGCTTTAAGCTACGAGTTTTGTGAGTTATACCACGGAGTCAGACAAATATGGCAAAACTAATAAAAAATGAATGGGCCTACACTTGACCATATTGGCCATCATCAGAGCACCAATATGGCCATATGCACCATTGCACCCCCCCCCCCCACACACACACACACCACAGGGAGCAATGGACAGCCTCAAGACACACCACCTGCAGCAACACCCCCAACTAATTCCAGACTGACAACACTTCCCCCTGTCCCCCACCCAAGGACACAGGGCAACAGCAGAACCACCAAACGACACCCTATGAAGAGCCCACACTGCAAATCACTACCCAGGAAATGGAACAAGGGGGCAGCCAAGTGCTATAGGCAGAAACCCAAGGATACATTACCCCCCAGTGTCCCAGACCAGCCCTCTCATCATAGGTGGAAGTGGGGCAGGGAGGAACCTAATAGTGCCAACAGTTTCTTTTTCTTTTCTTGGTTTTGGGGAAAAACTCACGACATCCAGAGACTGTTTGCCTCAATTCCCATTTACATGAAATGGTTTAGCCTTTCCACATCCCCACCCCAAAATCCAGGAATGCACAAAAGCTACTTGTTGCTAGGAGTAGCATTAGTAGTAGTATTAGTAATAATAATAATAATTTCATTTATATTGCACTTTAATGCCAACAAAGTGCTTCACAGAATAAAACAAGCATAACAAAAACATAAAGACTAAGAGTAGATAAACAGAATTAACTTGCTATGAAAATTTTCCACGATTGTATGCAGCCAAGTATAAATGTGTTTTTAGTCTAGATTTGAAAATGTCAACACAACCCAACTGCCTAATATCAGCACACAGTCATGGTGCATGAAACGCAAGCAATCGACCTCCTGCTGATTTCTTCTTAACCTTAGAAACACACAACAGGCCGGCCCCCTGCAATCACAAGGAAAGCACCGGCAACATATGGCACAATCAAGTGTAAGATGGCGCACAGCCATGCAAAAGCTTGTAAGCCAATAGTTGAAGTTTAAAATCTGCATTCACATGAACAGGCAGCCAGTGGAGAGCCAGCAGTGGGGTTATATGATCAAACTTTCAAGTGAGCAACACCGATGGAGGCTGCAGCTTTAAGTCTTGGTCTCCAACAAATAAATAAATTCATAATTAAAAAACTGGTTTCCAACACAAGGATGGAAAGGAGATATCAAAGAGGGCAATAACATGTCAGTCAGTTTTTCCTCAAAGAAGATGGGTGCAGTCTGTTAGTGGTGGAAAGTTGCCCTGTTAGCTTAGTCCTGAGTGAAATCAGGCTGCTTTGATTCTCTAACGTAAGTTTCATAAGTATTTGTATATTATTTGGGTAAAGCTTTTTTAAAATAATAATAATAATAGTAATTGTTCACTTCTGGAGGCTTGTGTGGCACTTTTCTCTCTTACCAAATTTCCTAATGGCCAGGCACATGTAGGTTTGTGGTGGAGGTCTTCACAGGTCCTCTTGGTTCTTAATAACTGAGATCCAACCTGCGACCCAAGTTGAGTTGCATCTAGGTTTAATCAGCCTAGTCAGGTCTGGGTCTGGTCTCATGACTTGTTCAGATCTGATCTTATCGTCTTAATGCTTTAGCTTGAAGTGGACAGGACTCCACAACTGACCTGGATGGGTTGGCAATCCATCACAGGTTACTTCCCAACCAAGGACGGTACCAATTTACAGCCATTCTTGCTGAAGGATACAGACTGGTAGTGCTCATGCCGGTTGATAGTCCAGCTCCTATACCAGAGAGGCACCTGCTCTGCTAATAGGATGGGTGGGTCAGAATTCTGAGGATCAGAGGTAATAACAGTTGGCCTGTTATTACCCTGGCAGAGGCCTGTGCTCTTTCAGTTTTCCTTGGGTCTATTAAGGTTGGGTCCTTTAATCTTCTTGTTCCTTTCATGTTAGCTCTCTTTTATCTTTGGCCTTTTAGTATTAAATTTACGTGCACTGGGTTCCTGGAGGCTTTCCACAGGTCTGTTTGGGTCTGCTTCTAGCTCCACCAGGTCACAGTTTATGGACTCATGAGCAGGCAGTTTAAGGGAATGAAGAGAAGAATAAAACACCTGTATGTGACACATCGGACTTCACAACTATAGAATTGAAGTGAGGGTTCATCAAATTAAAAATAACTGTCAGCGGAGTTTTGGGTTTGTAATGACAGTGTGTTGAAACTGCACTCTACTCTTAAAAAAAAAAAGCGCAGAAGATGAGGCAGAAGCAGTGTGAAGTGTTTTGATGTCTATTTTATTTCATCGCTGTAAAAGTAATATATTTGGCAGTCAAACAGCAACAGAGAGCAGCCTCAAAGCAAGGTTATTCCACTTCCAATCTGTTGACAGAGAGAAAGGGAACGCAATAGATAAATTCTCCATAAGGTTAGCAGCCCCAAGCAAGGTTGGTCCTCCTCCAATATTCCAGCCTAGGCTCATCTCCAATTCAAAGCACACATAAATAACGGTGCTGTGATTAGCAATCCCATCAAAGTGAAAACAGGCCACTTTGTGGAACATGGAGGGTTTTTGCAATTGGAGTAAACATTTTCAATTGCCTCAGCATCCTGGTCATGATTGGGTGCAAATGAGGAGAGGCAGTCATTAATTCTGGGTGGTGGGTGGGGACGGAGGGTTGGCGGTGGTGGGGGGGGGGGGGGGGGGGGGGGGGGGTTGGTGGAGGGGCGAGAGGCATGGCACAGATGACTGGCTGATAAATTTCGCACTCATTCCAGCAGCTGTCTGGAAGATGTAAAGTGCCTGTATCTCTACAATGGTGCCCTCCTGTTCCCGCACCACAACATACTGAATGAAACAGTCGGAGGGAAATACAGACCCTTCAAAAAGTCTGTGCACTCTCCGAGGGGATGTACAATCTGGCATCAAGTGTCTGGCATGGCGGCCGGCTCATCAGCCTGTGCTCAAAATGCAAAACAGCACCAACTCGTACCAATTATGCTAAACTCGACATAATCAGGAAATATTACCAAAGCAGCTTCGCCATCACAAGTCGGGATGGAGCAGGAAGGTTTGAATCGAGTTTCCCCTCCTCTTTGAACTTTTTCCTCTCTGTTTCCGCATCAAACGACATGAAAGGGGCAGTGGAAAGTGGGACAGACAGGGCCAATTCCCTCTCCCTGGAGTCCTGTGGCTGGCAGCAGCCGTGTCCCTTTCAAGGAACATCCAGCGACTATAGATGGTCATTAACAATAAAAGTTTCTCTCTTTTCTCTGATGCTGCCTTTCCTCTGCTTGTGTGTCTTATCCGGCTCGTCATTAAACCCTGATCTCATGATGAAATGTGTTTTAAAGATGTTCCCCAGGAAAAGACTCATATTTAGGGTGTAATTAGCACCCTGCCCACTTCTGCAGGACCTCTTTACTAAGCAGCTTTCAAAAATGTAATGGCAATTAATTTGACCATTTTTTTTCTCCTTCTTCCAGCAAAGACAGACTGTCTTAGAAGCTTCGTGTACCATCTTATAATGATGCTACAAACATGACTGGAAAATAAAAAAAAAACATCAATCTCCAGATGGAACTGTTCTTTTAGTTTGCTCAGTTGACGTTTGACAAGGGTTTTCTTTGATATGTTCAACTCATGGTCAAGTGCATCCAAGAAAGAGTTAAAAATATGCACAACGCACCTAATATCTCTTAATTCATCATTTGTGAGAATGTAGTACATACTCATGCCAAAGATTTCTTGGTTTAAGGATTGCTTGTTAAAAAATTGGAAATTGCAGATTAATTTTTTTTTTTTTTTGAAAACCTGAGCAGCACATTTTGTGGCTTCTGCGTGTGGGGAAAAAAAACAAAAATATCTACATGGCTTTAAGGCCCAGTCACACGGCACATGACATTTGCTGAACGAAGGAAAAAAGTCCCAAAGTCACAAATCGTTGAAAAAATAGACGAATGAACCTGGACTTCTCTCATCACCAAAAAACCTGTGAGTGCAGAGCGCATAAAAGGCCAAACGAAACTGAACGAATAAAGAAAAACAAAGCAAACAGTGACCTCGACGCTTTAAAACAAATTAAAACAAAGTGCCAGCGTGTGATCATTTCTGCAGCGAGTCTGTGCTGTCCACAGACTCACTTCAGCTGCGTTGTCTTGACAACATCTGCATGCACACACACATCGGAGCCAAGACGTTGAGAGGGCAGAGTCAAAGAGAGAGGTTGGAGGTTGGACGAAGTTGAACGACAATCAAACGGAATGCTGACGTTGCGGAATGAATGACTGGATCATTTCTAAACGGATCGCTCTGTGGATATGAGACCGTCGTATGCTCTTTCTCTGGTTATCACAAGAGCTGGACATCAGCCATTTTCCGGCAGATTTCACTTTTAACAAGAGATTTTGTCACGGAAAGCCGCGCGGAGGCTTCGCGCGTCACGACCCAATTCGCTGATGAAGCGAGACAAAGGAACACCTCCGTTTCGGAGTGTTAGAGGACTATGCAAACGATGAGGAACCGTCAAGACAGAAAGCAAAACGGAATATGGATGAATTGAAGTTGTCGTCAAGATTTGTTCACATTTTTCAGTTTTTACAGTTTGAAAATTCTGACGAAGCGCCAGCTACAGAAACGAAGCTGGACGACAGTTAAACGTCTCCAAAAGTCAACATGATTCCGGGTTTCTTGTTTTGTTTTGGCTTTGGTGTCCTTCGTTAGCGTTGTGTGACGGGGCTTTAAGTTTCAACACTGTACTAATTTAAACAAAATGTCTTAAACATGGGAGCATATAACTTGATTTTATTTGGAAGCTCAAGCATAGTGCAGCAGATAACAGAATATTTACAGAGGAATCCTGCAAATGTGATAGAAGGACCAAATTTGGCACAAATACTCCTTAGACATTACTCTTTTTAAAAGCCAACTGGGCACTTGAATTTTCAATCAGCAGCCAGGTAGGTGTTAAAAGATACTCCAATCATATTGAAAAGTATATCACATTATTTGCTTGATCACAAAGATTCCAAAAAGGTATAGCTTGGACTATATGTGACTGAACGTTATTGGGCATAAACAGCAAGAATGCTGAAAAAGGTCAATTTCAGTTCGTACGGGATGAAAAGTTAAAGTTGCTTTGATTTTGGTAAAAAGTGATGCAAGTTATTGGATGAGTTAATAGAGTTTTTATAAGGAATAGTTTGCACCATGTGTCATGCTTAGTTGTCACGTTATGGGGTTACATATGTCACATGTTACAGAATCCAATGGACATCAAAATTGTTTTGATCTTTAGTTTGCAGACCAAACATTCAACACAGTCAAAAGTATTCCATTTACTAATCCTATTTGCTCAACCAATAATTTGCACCACTTTTTTACCAAAACTGGAGCAACTTTAACTTTTGACCCCTGTACAAACTGAAATTGACCTTTGTCACCATTCTTGCAGTTTTTACCTCATAACTCCATAACATTCAGTCATAGATATTCCAACTATACCTTTTTGGAATATTTATGATCAGATAAATAATGTGGTATAGTTTTCAATATGACAGGAGCATCTTTTAATTTTGACCGCTGTGTAATTCTTCAGTTGACCCCTTCCTGGCTCAGGGGCACTGAAACAGGGAGAATAAGGAGAAGGATTCTAGGGCCCCATGATTAACAGGGGCCCAGAGAGGCCACTAATACAATTATAATACTGACAAAATAATATGACACTCAGTAATAAGCTTGCAATCACATATATATTTATTTACAATGTATTGGTAACACTAAGTTTATTTGTTTTGGACACATTTCTCAATGCTCACCCCCCCCGTATTAATGCAAAATGATCCACCTACTCCATCAAAGAGCTACAGACAGTTTTCACAGACAAGCCAGTTGAGGAGGACGAGAATGTGCCTCAGAGCTCAGAAAGCAAAAAAAAAAGAAAAGAAAAGGAAAAAAAGCTCAGACTGGAGAAAGAAGTGCAGGGAAGAGAGTATATCACCCAGTTCTTTCATAAGCAAGAATGTGATGGAACGTTCTAGAATGTTAGCCTGTTGTCTGTTCCTAAATTTGTCCATAGATTGTAAGCTAGCTCACCTTTTTCCTTATATTAGCTCATATTTCTGAAGAAACTCTGAATTTATACATTTTACTGTTGTTTTAGTTAAATAATCAATGCAGGCAAATGTTTAGCAAGCTGCTCTGCTCAAGAAAAAGACACATATTCCAAACAGACACATCAATAGCAACAGCACGTCTGTCACCTCCCCCTGTCCCTGAACGAGCTCAAATGTCCCCTAAGGAGTGAGGTGAGCACCTGTGTGTGTTGAATTAATTAATTATTATGAAGAAAAAACTTCAAAGAATAAAAAATAGTTCTTATAGCATATAGTCTGTATTTATTTCAGCACAATTTTAATGGTTTAAAAAGCATCAGCTATCACTGAAATAATGTTTGGTCAGTAATTTGGGACTCTCATCCCCCTCCTTAAGAGTAGGAACAAAGAACATTTCTAGTGTGCGCAGACTGCGTTGCGTGACTGCTGTCAATCCAATCAGAGAAATGTTTACATTTTCTGGAAATCAGAATATTAAATAGCAACAACCATATAGCCTCATATATGAGGTCTGTCAATAAAGTATCGTACCTTTTTATTTTTTTCAAAAACTATATGGATTTCATTCATTTGTTTTACATCAGACATGCTTGAACCCTCGTGCGCATGCATGAGTTTTTCCACGCCTGTTGGTGACGTCATTCGCCTGTGAGCACGCCTTGGGAAGGAGTGGTCCCGCCCCCTCGTCGGATTTTCATTGTCTGGAAATGGCGGAATGAAAGGACTTTTTTTCCATTAGAATTTTTTCAGAAGCTGTTAGAGACTGGCACCTGGAAACCATTCGAAAAATTTATCTGGCTTTCGGTGAAAATTTTACGGGCTTCACAGAGAATAAGGACTTTTACTACAGCTTTAAGGACCCCTTTAAGGACGCTCGGCGCACCGTGCTCTGAGCTGCGACGACGAGGCACAAACTACTGGATCATTTCTAAACGGATCGCTCTGTGGATACGAGACCGTCGTGTGCTCTTTCTCTGGTTATCACAAGAGCTGGACATCAGCCATTTTCCTTCAGATTTCACTGTTAACAAGAGATTTGTCATGGAAAGCCGCGCAGAGGCTTCGCGCGTCACGACGGATTCGCGTGTCACGACCGATTCGCTGATGAAGCGAGACAAAGGAACACTTCCGTTTCGGAGTGTTAGAGGACAAGTTGGGACATGTCCAGCTCTCCACAATTTTTCTTATACTCACTCGACTGGTAAGCACTGAAAGCCAAGATAGGCGTGGAAAAACTCACGCATGCGCACGAGGGTTCAAGCATGTCTGACGTAAAAACATATGAATGAAATCCATATAGTTTTTGAAAAAATAAAAAGGTACGATACTTTATTGACAGACCTCGTATGTATTTTTGTCAGAGTATTAGTCTTACATAATTTAATCTAAATGAATTTCATTATATTTTTTTAGTGCTTCCCTACCAAGTAACTGTCAAATCATGTTTTTCTTTTCACAAATATGGGAATGATAGTCAATAATAGTCAAAAATATCATTAAAATGCATAGTTTTATGTAAAACTGTATCAAAATTTTCCGCTGGCCTATAGGCCAGCTATGGGGGGCCACAGTGACATTTCTTTTCATGGGGCCGCCCAGAATCCCTAGCGGCACCCCTATATGGCTGCCTATTGAAAATTCAAGTGGCAAATTGTTTTTTTTTTTTTTCCAAAAATGTAATGCTTAAGGAGTATTTGTGCTGAATTTAGTACTTCTATCACCATTTGCAGGATTGTTTCAGTGGTCTGCTGCACTAGCAACAACATTTCCTGTAATGACTGCATATAAATGTTGGTGAAGACCACAGCATGACCTTGAGTACTGTGCTAATTTATCCAGAGATGTTTAAACATGATTTGAAAGGTGTAGCGGAAGTACCCCCCGCCAAGTGAGTTTTTCTGTGATCCTTGACAGAGAACAAAGTCGGTAAACAGATGACGTAGAGCTTCAGTCGCATCATACTTTATCCAGAGATGCTTAAATGAGCTAGAAAAGTAGAAATGTAACGTAGTTTCTTGTGACTTTCAGCAGAAATTTACATAAAAGCATTATGACCTTGAGCTTCAATAGCACCTAAATTTACTCTCAAATTCTAGGATTTGAAAAGCATATATTCATTTTCTTTTAGAGTTGTAACATAAATTCTTGTGACCTTTGATAAAAAAATAAAAGCATGACCATGAGTGCAAATAATGCCCTAATTCAGCCAAGTGGCAACAACTGTACTTGGACTACACTGCAGCAATGCTATTCTCTAACTTGATCTGAGGAGGACTGGATAGAGATGTAGATCCTGACTGTAGCATTAAAAAAAAAGATTTCCAATGATAGATATGTTCATTTTTGCCACTGTGTCTGGCGACATAGTGAAACTTGTCTGACTGTCTTTTAAATTGTAATCAAAGTTTAGACTCAGTCTTGATCCAGAGTAAGACTGATTCTTGGGCAAATTCTAATCACCTCTTTAGCATATAGAGATATGGCATTTTCAACAATTAGGGTCCTATCTTTAGAAATAATCCTGCAGGTAAAAATGGAACATGTCCTCATTAATGTCTATCAGCTGGCATGAAATGATCCTGTTCAAATGATTCCTCTGGATGTGGTGGAAGGTCTGCAGGCTGCTCGGTCTTGTTATTCCCGTCAGACTTTACATCACGATGATTTCTCAAAGTCATGGGGCAGTGTCAACATGAAACCTCATCTCCAATCTAATTTGAGAGCTCTTTGGAAGTGTTCCCTCAAAGGGAAACTGTGATGCTGATGCACTTTGAGAGCAGAAGCACCTGCGAGGGAGGGAAAGCCTTCACTTCAATGAGACACTCGGTGGGTCCCATGTCAGCCTGTTAGCTAACTAGCTAGCTGCTTATATCAGAGCATGAAGGTTATTAGGATGAAATGCACAGATATTTAATGGGATTTGATTTGTATGCATTTATACTAAAGCACTGCATATTTTATTATTTATTGATCACATTATTTAAAAAAGCTGCAGTACAAACTACAAAATACTATATGTATATACTATGTATATTCTATTTAATGTTTTGACAGTGAGAAGAACTTTCACATACTACAGAACTGACACCACTGGAAAATACCGTTGGATTCACAAGAAAAATAATGGATAAACAATAACAGAAAAACACTGTCTGTGGATCATCTGAAGTACTGATTTAATTTGACTGTAGTCTTGGTTATGGCTAGGTTGAAAGTTATTCTTATACCAACTCACAGTGGCTGTGCATGCAGAGGTATGGTTGTCAGTCCCATGTCCCCATCCATTTGTAGTCAACATAAGTCTAACTAACTAACCTCGGTTGACTGATAGCCAAGGACAAAGTGATTTGGTTTTGAGGATAAAAAAACAGGTCACATGTAGAAGTCGCAGAAGCAGGGCTGCTAAAGAAATCAATGTTTTTATAAAGTTATGATTTTTTTTTTATTATTTATTTAAATAGACCTTTATTGATTTAAATCTACTTTTTTCCATTTGTATTTATTTCACTCTTCTAAATGAGACTATACAAATTATCATTAGTTAAACTCTTTAATGACATGTTAAAACATAAAAGTGCACATACAACATGTACAAGTTTATTCCATGCTAAATATAATGACTACAACTAACATGTCCCATTATCTGAATGGAAATTTTTGGTTTGGAAAATGTTATTGTTCAATATCTAAAACATTTCAGTCGTATCTGCTTATTTTGCCATATGCAACATTCAGGCTGCAACTTTCAGGCTTCCTTCTTATCATAAGAAGCAGTGACAGACAAAACCTCCATTCATGCATGACTGAGCATGACCCTGCTGGAGATAATCCTCTAATTAGCCCACCTGTGATCTTAACAGGAAATTACTGACTTGAGATTCTCGGTCATCATTTGTCCAAGTAACCATAATTACCATTAATTATTGGTACTGATTCTATATTTCATGATTTTGTTGATTTTTTTTTTTTTTTTTTTTTTTACAGTGATTTACCATACCAGCCTTGTGCAGAAGCCCTATCTCCTGAGGCCCATTGGTGTCAGTGCTTATACCTAGATTCTGAAGACTAAAGCAGATGTGCAGCTACAAATGCCCTTGGATGGGACAGCAGTTCGATGTACCGTACTTTGCCATCCAAGGCTGGTATCTTTTTACAGCTTGGAGGACTGAGGCAATGCAGATGAAGTGTCTCATCCATGGACATAAACAGGTAGCCTAGCCAGGAATTGAACCCAGGTCTACCTGTTGGTAGCCCAACTCCTTATCCCACTGAGCTACCTGCTTTCTACGGGATTTTCCCAAAGAACTGATCAAAGCTACACCTGGGGTTAACATTAAAGAATGACATGAAGTCATTTATCGTTTTTCTATTGCTCACCTTTGACTTTGGGTGAGCATGAAGAGTAAAACCTGGTGAAAGGGTTGTCTGTTAGTCAAAGATGAAATGGCCTAATTTTGACAAAATTTTTCCCATGACACGGAAGAACAGAACTGTATCTTAGAGCGCCAGCGACTCAAAGGATTAATTTTCATGACGCTATTGCACTCTCTGAGTTCACCTTCTTGCTAGGAATAGTTTTAGAGACATGACCATTTCACTTGCATTTTTTTGCTGAATTGTAAAATCTACAATCCCTGCACATCTCTGCAGGGACACAGACGGCGACCTTCTGCGTCAATCAAAAGCGTCAGCATGCAGATGCCTTGGGGTGAGCCTGGACCAGAATGAATTCAAGTTGAATTCATAATAACTACATCCAGCAACTGAATATTTTAGCACTGACTAAGACAAACTCAGACTGTCGCTGGTGAAAGATGGTGTGTTATATTGCATCACGATTTGTGCAGGTCCACTTAAGCTCGAAAAAAAAAATCTTATTTTCACCATTTCAGATGACAGCTCTGCCAAATTGCATGTCATTTCACATATATCGGACAGAATAAATGGCTCATCCCAACATGACACTTTCGCCATCTACCTATGCAATAATTCATCTTTTTGCAACAATACATGTTTATTTATCCATCCAGCCTTGGCCATTATCATTTTAGGGTTTGTTTGCATAACAGTTTGGACGGCTGCCGCTTTGCGTGTTGCTCCTGCAGCACATCTGCGTCGCTGCTGTTTACTTCCTTGTATACAAAGATGTGGCACTGTGCGGAGCGGCCCTGTTGGACAGGTAACAATGCCACAGGCTGAGGGGGGTCCGCACACAGGCAGCATTCCTTCAAGAGCACAGCCCAGAATAACGCTGCATGGGGTTCAGAAGAGAGACCCCCCTTACAACAACACCGCCACCCGCAGAGCCCAAGGAGATTGATGTACATGCAGCTCCAACTGCAGATATACAAAAAAAGCCTTTAGTTGCATTATGTAATAGACAGTCAGAACACATTGATTGGTTTTGAAAGGCCACATTGATTGGCTCACTTAAAAGAACAGGAGAAAAAAAAATCCTTAAAGCTACAGTGTGCAGGATTTAGTGTCATCTAGTGGCAAGGTTGCAGATTGCACTAATGACCAGTAGACGGGTGTTTTCAGTAGCAACCACTGATTTCTCTTCTTTTTTTCTTCAGTGTTCCACCCACACTGCAAAAGACAGAGAATAAGCATGTCCCTTATGGCTACTGTATGAATTTGGCGGCCTCCATGCAGGGTGTCCGCTCCCATGTAGATCTGCGGGGTTTCATTCTAGGCTTATAAGAACAAATTGAATCATTGTTGCAGGTAATTATACACTAATGAACAGATAGTTAAGAAGGCTATCATGCACACGTAGCTTTAATCATGTGAGGGGGTTAATAAGGATTTTTACTAAAATAGAAGACTAATTTCTATTGTGACTATACGTAATCAAATTTATTCCCAGTATCCCTGATCAGTACGTACAATGATACCTTTTGTCTTCTTTTCTGCTGCGCGTACAGGCAGGTTTGGGCATTTTGTACAATATGACTAAGATGTGTACTCAGGCTCCCCTGATGCTCGTCACATGTGGAGAAAATGGAACACGCGTCTCACTAGTCTGACTTGTGAAATAACAGCTGGGATGCAATATATAGAGTGAAATGAAGGGTATTTCTTCTTCACCTTGAATCTTGGCTCAGATCCCAGACACAAACAAGTAAGGAAGTAGCAGCAAAACTCAGTTCTGAGTAGAAGTAGCCCAGATGCTCATGCATAATCATAATGTCCAATATCCTAATCTAAGAGATTATCGTAAATCGAATGGCGACAAGGACGCCAAACTATTCCCATTATGGTATCACTGTGTATTAATCTTATATTAATCTTCCCACAATCAGATCTTATGACTTGTGTTAAAAGAGCAGAGAAGTCAAGGACAGGCAGGGTTTAGTTTGTGCAGACGGTCAAGTCAGAGTTGCAGCTCACTAGCCAGAAACTGAACTCATGTACATGAAAGAAACTCAGTGTTTTGGACCTGTGATACACAGTTTTAGAGTGAAGCTATCGCTACATTTGAGAATGAAGAAGCAATAACGAATATGAGCTCATAGTGCAGACTGTCAGCTTTAACTTGAGGCTAAATGAGCCAATGGTCACCATTTTAAAACTTAATTTGGCAATTAGCCGATGAGTTGTTTCACAGCTATGTGAGTTACTCCCTCGTTTTATTGGCAAGCAGTGGCTAAAGTGCACAGTTGATTTCTGGGTCTTGTTGACTGATTTCTAGTCTTGTACTCAGTTTGATTATCTCATATTTCTTGGAGTTGATTTAGATAAAACAAATAAAAGGCGTACAAGCAAATGGCGATGACACATAAGCTCCGCCCTCTTGGTGGTTACAGAAGAGCAATGGGATAAAGAGTTGAGCTAACCGATACATATAGGTGGGATTGACTCCTGGCCAACCTACCTCTGTGTCCTCGGAGAAGATATTTGATTTACATTGTCTCAGTCCACCCAGCTGGAAGTGGGCACTGTCTTGGATGAACTGGGGTCCCATACATGAGGAACCTCATCCCTTCACAATATAGAATCCAGGGGCAGGCACTGGTCCCAGTAGCCCTCCGAGCCTATAATAGGAGTTACTTCTTCTGCCGGTTAGCAAACGTAATTAATGAATTGAAAACATTGTTAGCTATCAAAGGTGTCAGTGTTGTACTGACCTTTGAGGGCTGGTTGATGTGGGAAGAAGCCTCGTTTGGAACACTTACTTTAGGAAAGAATGAATGAGAATGAATGGGGCAGCCACCGCCAGAGTTTTACAAATCCACTACACTGTCAAACTAGCAATGAAATAATAATTTCAAATCAAATGGTTATATCAACCATTTAACCATTTGAAGGTGGTTCTGGTTGTTTTCATTCCCACAGATGGGGTACCTGATTAGGGTGCACCAAAAATATAAAAGGTGGAATCTAACTTTTACCTGTGCTTAATTTTTACATTGGTATAGGGTATGTCACGTGAAATATTATGGAAATCCATGCATGTTTAGAGGTCCCACCGAATACAACAAATTATGCTCAAAAGTCCAAAATCATATAATATTTGATATGATCAAACTTGCCCTAAACAAGTCTGCCATTTCAGATCTCCCTGCAGGGACAATTATCACTCGACAACAAGCACCAAAAGTACAAGCTTTTGCCACATTCATAACGCACATATACGTCAAGTGGTGGCTGATGTGCAGTAGGGCAACAGATGCGGCATGGAATGATTTGCAACTTCTTCACCAGTTGGAAGACTACAAATGGGTAGACAAAACTGATTGCTGGGGTCTGCAATTCGAGCCACTAAGCGACCGACACCTGTGGTATCTGGCAGAGGAGATGATTCCACTGTCAATGTTTTGTGAAAGGTACCGATGGCCCAGCGCCAGCAGTTATCCACAGCATTGCTTGTGTGCACACCCAAAGAAGATGTGGTAAGACCGCAGAAGCGCTATGGGTCTTCAGAAGGCAAGCCACAGTTTCCTGAGTTAGCAATCACAACTTCACTTGCTGATCTTGCCAGACCAGACTCCTGGTTCATGTTCTCTTTGCTGCAGATTGATGCAAGCTTCATGGGTGAACCATTACAAACTGGAAGCAGAGTCAGCTTTCCTGGAAAGCAAGGAGAATATTTCAGCAATAAATGTTGTGAACGATTGTGCTGAGCGTGGGGTTAAACCTATCTTCTGACTTTGTCAGCACTGCACGTTCGGAAGAACACTTCCAAATGTCATTCAAATCATGGAGCAGGAGAGGAAACATGTTTCCTAACTTGAGGAAGCACAAACTCTCATTGTAACTTAATTTTATTCAGAGAGTGTTTTGTTTTAGTGAAACTCTGTGATTTTTAAAATTACTTTTATATTTTAAGCTTTTATGATTTTTCTTAATGGAAATACATGTTATGTCACATACCCTGAAGTTAAATGTGCAAATGTGTATTGTGTATATAATATATCAAATTTATAGTATCGAACTGCCAAAAAGTTGCCGTTTTATTGAATAAATTATAGTAAATTTTCCACTTAAATTTCTTATTTCAGTTTAAATCATATAAAACCTGAATTAAACACACAACACATCCAATTTTTAGTCCAAGCTTATGTTCTGAAAGCTTTACAATGTTCACTACAATATTGTCCATTTTAAGAAAAATGCTTGCCATCCAAATTTCCCCAAATATTCAAGTGGCTGGTGGGACCTCTAAATATTGAGCAAATGCAATAATATTGGGTTTGGATATGTGAGAAGAGCAAGTGTAAAAAAATTAGACAGGGTAAAAGTACATTATGCGATAAAAATTTTTTTTGCATAATAACGTGATGCACCCTATACCTGATGGAGCTTGAGAGGTGCTGCAAAGAGGAATGGACAAAACCGCCCAAAGATAGGTGCAACCAAGCTTGTGGCATCATATTAAAAAAAGACTTGAGGGTGTAATTGCTGCCAAAGGTGCATCAACAAAGTATTGAGGAAAGGGTGTGAATACTTACGTACATGTGATTTCTTAGTTTCTTGTTTTTAAAAAATTTGCAAAAATTAAAACACAACAAAAACTTTTTCATGTTGTCATTATGGGAGTAGAATTCTGAGGGGAAAAATGTACTGAATCCATTTTGGAATAAGACTGCAACATAACAAAATGTAGAAAAAGTGAAGCTCTGTGAATACTTGTCATACAGTACATACATCTTGTATGTCACCAAATTAAAAGCACACATAATGACGCCATAATTATTAAAATTTGCTTAACTTTGATGCACCAGATCAATCCAAAAAGTTCTAATTTCAGCATGATCAAAGTTTCACAAAAACCGTGTAAGGACCGCCCACTTTACTGAACATTGTATAGATGTTGTGCCCTCGGAAACTTGAACAAAACTCATTTGATTTTCATCAAATTTGAACTGGAAATTCCAAATGAGTCTGTTGCAGACAGGTGTGAATTTGCACATGCTTGAGTTTTGCCAACACCCTCTAAAGACTGTTAATTAGCACTCCTGATTTTTGTGATTGTATACCGTAAACTCATCAGTGTTAAATTAACACTGACAGTGTTAATGGTCCCACTCTGACCAGAGTAGGACCATATGTACACTGGCAGTGTTAATTTAAAGCTGTCAGTGTTATTTTACACTGGTGATTTTACTGTGTATCCCAGCAACCATTTTTGTTGTTAGCATCCGATGATTCTTTGTCATTCCCCTACACTAATAATCAGCTACCACAATAAATAAATAAATTCTCTCCATGAATTCTAAACCTTGCAGTTTGAAATTTTGAAAGCAAATCCCTGTGTTAGTATGGTCAAGTCAGCAACACAGCTGCTTGTTTATAATTTCTAAAACAGTATCAGACTAGGGTGGAGGTTTGGAGGTGTATGAGTGTACCTTCTTGTTCTTTTGAAGATATTTTGCTCTTTAGTGTTTTTTTTTTTCCTCCCCACCTCTTCTGGATTAAAGCTTTTATGTAACTTGGTATCCATCACGTTGCATCTGTCACTTTTATTTATTTATTTAATTTTTATATTTTGCATCCTGACGTCATTGTGTGACATCATGACTGTTAAAGCGACACTCACGTCGAACGTCTTTGAAGTAGATGGTCTGTCTGTTGGGGTTGAGCAGCTGGATGACGGAGTCGTCGTTGTTCTTCACTCTGCAGCTGATGGTGGCCGTCTCCCCCTCGATCACCGACACGTTGTCCGTCCCCAGGTTCTGACCTTCGACTTGACGGCACACAGAGATTAAAAAATTAAATAAAATAAGATATTCACCCATCACTCATATCTGCCCTGCTTGGATTTCTGCAGCTGGTAATATGATGTATATTTCTGACAACAGGAGTAGCATGTCAATACATGCACAGTGTAAAGAGATGTGAATAGGCCATGTAGATTTTCTGTTTGCAGCCACATCTAATCCTTTTAATATAAGAGCCATGTGCAATGTTTGTCACTATTGATCTCCCCGAGCTCAGAGTGGGCCCTGTGAGTCAGTGCCAGATGGGCTGTAAGCTCTGCTGCCCACGAAGGTAGGGAGAGGAAGAAAAAGACAAAGGAGTGTATGAAAATGGCAGGAAGTGGATATGGAAGGGAGGAAAAGAGAGATGCTGGATGCTGTTTGTGGTTAAGCTTTATCAGAGCCCTCCATCTGAGCGTCCATGTGACCAATGTGTGCTCAGCGGCTCTGTTCTGTATCTCTAGCAATAAAAGTGCTGTAAGCATCCGAGTCACTCTCTGTACACCGGCACTGTTGCCAGAGACGGGGCCCCGGACCTTGTCGTAGTAACTTACACCTCACACCAAACGCTCGCACAAAAAGGCGGCTTTGTTTCCCGTCTTCCAAGTGAAGGAGGAAGAGAATCAAAAGTCACCTTGCGCTATATTTATCCAACACGAGTCAGAAAAAAAAGCAGTTTTAAATGCTGCAGATTCACCGCGCTCTCAGCCCGAGCCCCAAGAAAACATCAAAATCACATTTGCATTCCCAAGTTGTCAGATACCTCTATTGCTTTCTGACATACAAAGTGGGGAGGGGGAGGGGACCCACCTGCATTTTCAGATAGCAATAATGGGAATTGACAGCCAAACTAACATGATTCAAATGAAGCGTGTGAATGTGGCAAGCAATAAGAAATTAACCTCCTGCGGAGAAACGTTCCTCAGACCTGTCTGAGGCAATGAACCACCCATTTCATTCCAGTCTGCAGCGAGGGAAAGGGTTCACAGCCAAACCAAGGTAATAGATGAAAAGAAACACAGATTATGTCCAAACAACACACAATGCAGGCTTTCGAGCTTTCAGCATGATTCAGTTTATCAAGATGCACACAAACACCAGACACATTGTCAAACTTTTCAGCCTCCAACAATTCGATAGGTGAGTTCACCTTGAGCATCAACTAATGAGGTCTGCAGCTAAATCTCAATGTCTTTTGCATTTTAACACCTGCGTTTAACACTAACAAGATTCTGTCGATGCACAAGCAGCATCAAAATGACAAGAAACTTTCCACATATTGGAGCCGGTGTCCTTGTTTATGTGAGTCATCAAAAAGTAGACATGAATAGTTTGAGACCTGGCTTGATGGTGCATGCACCGAGTGCGTGCAAGGGTGCTGTGGGGATGGGGGTGTTAGGATGATTCTAAGGGCCCATGACTGACAGGGGCTCTAAAAGATTACCATATTTTTCTGGAATATAAACCACACCAGCATATATAGTTGTGTTCAAAATAATGTGTTTAAAAAGGTGAGTAAAACTCAAAATCCTTAAAATAGCTTTTATTTCCATACACAGAAATGCACTGGGAACACTGCACATTCTATTCTAAATCACAGCATACTGAAAAATGTATCAATTTGTGGTTACTTTACAGAAAGAGAAAAAAAAGGAATATTGGACTCTTCAAAAAAAAAAAAAAAATAGCAGTGTTTTTCTTTGTTTGTTTTTCTTTCTTTTGTTTCTGTGTTTACCCTTATTTAGGGCCCCTTCACACATAACACGAAACATGCAGAAACCGGAAGAAAATTCGCGAACCAAAAATGAAATGGGGAACCATGAAACATTCCACCTCCTGTCGGGAGGAACACATGGACAAACAGGCGTGCACGATACTGTGGCGATGGTTCCCTGCATGCTTGTGTTCGCGCACAGGAAGTCAGTGCAAGCAAAACACCATCCATCCATCCATTTTCTTCCACTTCGTCTGAGGTCGGGTTGCGGGGGCAGCAGCTCAAGCGAGACGTAGTCCCTCCAGCGTGTCCTGGGTCTTCCCCGGGGCCTCCTCCCGATGGGACGTGCCCAGAACACCTATCCAGCGAGGCGTCCAGGGGGCATCCGAAAAAGATGCTCGAGCCACCTCAGCTGGCTCCTTTCGATGCGGAGGAGCAGCGGCTCGACTCCAAGCTCCTCCCGTGTGACTGAGCTCCTCACCCTATCTCTAAGGGAGCGCCCAGCCACCCTGCGGAGGAAACTCATCTCGGCCGCTTGTACTCACGATCTTGTTCTTTTGGTCATGAGCCAAATCTCATGACCATAGGTGAGGGTCGGAATGTAGATCGATCGGTAAATCGAGAGCTTTGCCCCTCTGCTCAGCTCTCTCTTCACCACAACGGTCCGATACAGTGACCGCATCACTGCAGATGCTGCACTGATCCATTTGTCGATCTCATGCTCCATCCGTCCCTCTCTCGTGAACAAGATACTGAGATACTTAAACAAGCAAGGACACTCCACTCACCTGAAGAGGGCAAAGCACCTTTTTCCGGTTAAGAACCATGGCCTCGGATTTGGAGGTGCTGATTTTCATCCCGGACGCTTCACACTCGGCTGCAAACCGCTCCAGTGCACACTGAAGGTCCTGATTTGACAAAGCCAACAGAACCACGTCATCCGCAAACAGCAGAGACGAGATTCTGTGGTTCCCAAACCAGACCCCCTCTATTCCCTGACTGCGCCTAGAAATTCTGTTCATAAAGGTAATGAACAGAACTGGTGACAAAGGGCAGCCCTGGCGGAGGCCAACATGCACTGGAAACAGGCTTGACTTACTACCGGCAATGCGAACCAAGCTCCTGCTGCGGTCGTACAGGGACTGGATAGCCCTTAGCAAAGGACCCCGGACCCCGTACTCCTGGAGCACTCCCCACCGGGCGCCTTGAGGGACACAGTCAAACGCCTTCTCCAGATACACAAAACACATGTGGACTGGTTGGGCGAACTCCCATGAACCCTCGAGCACCAGATGGAGGGTGTAGAGCTGGTCCATTGTGCTGCAACCAGGACGAAAACCACACTGCTCCTCCTGAATCCGAGGTTCAACTATCGGTCGAATTCGGAATAGACCTTACCAGGGAGGTTGAGCAGTGTGATCCCCCTGTAATTGGAACACACCCTCTGGTCTCCGTTCTTAAACAGAGGGACCACCACCCCAGTCTGCCAATCCAGAGGCACTGTCCCTGACCGCCACGCGATGTTGCAGAGACGTGTCAACCAAGACAGTCCCACAATATCCAGAAACTTAAGGTACTCCAGACATATTTCATCCACCCCAGGAGCCTCGGCACCGAGGAGCTTTCTGACCACCTCGCTGACTTCGGCCTGGGTGATGGATTCATCTGCCTCTGAGTCCCCAGTCTCTGCTTCCTCTTCAGAAGACGTGACTATGGGATTGAGGAGATCCTCGAAGTATTCCTTCCACTGCCCGATAACATCCCCAGTCAGGTCAACAGCTCCCACCCCGCACTGGTAACAGCATTGGTGGAGAGCTGCTTCCGCCTCTGGAGGCGTCGGACAGTTTGCCAGAATTTCTTCAAGGCTGACCAATAGTCCTCCTCATGGCCTCCCCGAACTCCTCCCAGACCCGAGTTTTGCCTCTGCAACCACACGGGCTGTAGCACACTTGGCCCTGCCGGTACCTGTCAGCTGCCTCCGGAGTCCCACCTGCCAACAAAGCCAAGTAGGACTCCTTCTTCAGCTTGACGGCATCCCTTACTTCCGGCGTTCGGGGATTGCTGCTGCAACAGGCACCAGAGACCCTGCGACCACCGCTATGAGCGGCCACAATCGACAAGGGAGGTGGAGAACATGGTCCACTTGTACTCCATGTCTCCAACCTCCCATGGGATCTTGGAGAAGCTCTCCCGGAGGTGGGAGTTGAAGACCTCGCTGACAGAGGGTTCCGCCAGTCGTTCCCAGCAGACCCTCACTATACATTTGGGCCTGCCAGTTTGACCGGCTTCCTCCCCTTCCAGCGGATCCAACTCACCACCAGGTGGTGATCAGTCAACAGCTCAGCACCTCTCTTCACCCAAGTCTCTGAGACACGTGGCCGAAGATCAGATGATATGATTACAAAGTCGATCATCGACCTCTGGCTCAGGGTGTCCTGGTGCCACGTGTACTTATGGACACCCTTGTGCTCGAACATGGTGTTCGTGATGGACAAACTGGCTAGCACAGAAGTCCAACAACTGAACACCACTCGGGTTCAGATCCGTGAGGCCGTGCTTCCTGATCACCCCCCTCCAGGTCTCACTGTTGCCGCCCACGTGGGCGTTGAAGTCCCCCAGGAGAACAATGGAATCCCCAGTCGGAGCACTGTCTAGTAGGTTGAGTGAACAGTTTGGTCAGGAGTAATTTGTGACAGAAGAATATCAGCAAGCGTGAAGGGAAAAGTCTACAAGACAATAGTGAGACCAGCTATGTTGCATGGCTCAGAGACAGGCGGTGGCACTAACATAAAGACAGGAGGCAGAGCTGGAGGTGGCAGAGCTGAAAATGTTCGATCCCTCTTTGGGAGTGACAAGAATGGACAGGATTAGGAATGAACATATCAGAGGGAAAGTTCAGGTGGGACGGTTTGGAACAAAGTCAGAGAGGTGAGACTGAGATGGCTTGGACATGTGCAGAGGAGGGACCCAGGGTATATAGGAATATAGGGTATATAGGATGTTGAGGATGGAGCCACCAGGCAGGGGGAGAAGAGGGAAGCCAAAGAGGAGTTTCTGCACCAAATACCTACATAATGCAGGTGTTTGGTGTGACACACGACCCAGGAGGTGGTGGTTGGACATTGGACATGGCGCGAGTTAAGATGTGCATTTTCAATTAAAATGTACCTATTGTGTACGGCCAGAGCATTGCAGTGATATGACATGCTATCTCCTTTTTATCATCATTCACTTCAGTCTCATGAACGTCACAAATTGCTCTATGAAAATTAAGGATGACAACATACACGCAATGCAATGCAATGCAACTTACTACACCTTAACTAAAGTGATATGAAATATACAGTGACATGGCTAAAATTCTTCTCTATTACCCGTGTGTAGAACGGGTAACTCAGCTAGTAACAAATGAATCACTTCTCAAGCATGCCAGAGCAAGCATCATGCACATACCCTATGCATACACACACATATACAGTGAGGAAAATAAGTATTTGAAACACCCTGCGATTTTGCAAGTTCTCCACTCAGAATCATGGAGGGGTCCTGAACTTTCATCTTAGGTGCATGTCCCTTTGAGAGACATAATCTAAAAAAAAAAAAAAAAAAAAATTCCATAAGTTACAATGTATGATTTTTAATAATTTATTTGTATGATACCTGTTGCAATAAGTATTGAAAACACCTGTGAAAATCAATGTTAATATTGGTACAGTAGCCTTTGTTTGCAATTACAGAGGTCAAATGTTTCCCGTAATTTTCCCCAGGTTTGCACACACTGCAGCAGGGATTTTGGTCCACTCCTCCATACAGATCTTCTCCAAATCTTTCAAGTTTGAAGTTTCAGATTTTAAACCATGACAGCATCATGTGTTACTAATGTAATCTTTGTGACTGTGGTCCCAGCTCTCTTCAGGTCATTGACCAGGTCCTCCTGTGTAGTTCTGGGCTTTCTCAAAATCATCCTTACCCCACAAAGTAAATCTTGCATGGAATCCCAGACTGAGGGAGATTAACAATCAACTTGTTTCTTCCACTTTCTAATAAATAATCATAACAGTTGTTGTGTTCTACCAAGCTGCTTGCCTGTTGTCCTGTAGTCCATCCCAGCCTTGTGCAGGTCTACAGTTTTGTCCCTGGTGTCCTTAGACAGCTCTTTGGTCTTGGCTATGGTGGACAGGTTGGAGTGTGATTGATTGTGTGAACAGGTGTCTTTTATACAGGTAACAAGTTCAAACAGGTGCATTTTAATACCGGTAAAGAGTGCAGAATAAGAGGGCTTTTTAAAGAAAAATTAACAGGTCTGTGTGAGCCAAAATTCTTGCTGGTTGGTAGGTGTTCAAAACTTATTTGCAGCAGTAACATACAAAGTAAATTTATAAAAAAAATCATACATTGTAATTTCCAGATTTTTTTTTTTTTTTTTTAGATTATGTCTATCACAGTGGAATGCACCGAAGATGAAAATTTCGACCCCTCCATGATTCTGAGCGGGAGAACTTGCAAAATCGCAGGGTGTTCAAATACTTATTTTCCTCACTGTGTGTATATATCTATATATATATATATATACTATATATAGTATATATATATTATATATAATATATATATATGTATATATATATGTGTGTGTATATATGTATATGTATATATATAATATATATATATATATACTAAGAGGGCTGTCAATAAAGTATAGGTCCTTTTTATTTTTTTCAAAAACTATATGGATTTCATTCATATGTTTTTAACGTCAGACATGCTTGAACCCTCGTGTGCATGCGTGAGTTTTTCCACACCTGTCGGTGACGTCATTCGCCTGTGAGCACTCCTTGTGGGAGGAGTCATCCAGCCCCTCGTCGGAATTCCTTTGTCTGAGAAGTTGCTGAGAGACTGGCGCTTTGTTTGATCAAAATTTTTTCTAAACCTGTGAGACACATCGAAGTGGACACGGTTCGAAAAATTAAGCTGGTTTTCGGTGAAAATTTTAAACGGCTGATGAGAGATTTTGAGGTGATACTGTCGCTTTAAAGGACTTCCCACGGTGCGAGACGTCGCGCAGCGCTCTCAGGCGCCGCCGTCAGCCTGTTTCAAGCTGAAAACCCCCACATTTCAGGCTCTATTGATCCAGGACGTCGTGAGAGAAACAGAGAAGTTTCAGAAGAAGTCGGTTTCAGCATTTTATTCCGGATATTCCACTGTTAAAGGAGATTTTTTAATGAAAGACGGGCGGGCGGATTGCAGTGTCGGCTCGCAGCCGCCGCAAACGCTCCGCCACAGGAAAAACACCTCCGTTGGAAGCCTTAAGGACAAGTGGAACATGTCAGCTGTTAAACAATTTCTCATATCAAGTTCTAAGGCTCACTATAATGCAGTTAATGCATTACTCCTTCATGGGAGCCTTAGAACTTTTCAGCCTACCCTCGTATATATTATATATATATATATATATATATAATATATATATATATTAGATATATATATATATATATATATATATATATTGAGGTCTGTTAGAAAAGTATCCGACCTTTGTATTTTTGCAAAACCATATGGATTTGAATCACGTGTGACTGCATCATTGCGAATGACCGCAACCGACAGGCGTGAAAAAACTCACGCATGCGCACGAGGTTCAAGCTTGGCTGATGCAATCACACATGCTTCAAATCCATATGGTTTTGCAAAAAAGAAAAGGTCGGACACTTTTCTGACAGATCTCGTTATATACACACACTACAGTATACATCCTGAAATTTATACAATGCCATACTTACATATAAATACTCATACATATACAATATTGTACTGTGTAATTAGTAGTGAGTCTTTGTAGACATAACCCAGATACCAGTGACATTTAACCCCCTCCTCCCTGTACCTGTTAAAACTATCTGTTTATATTTGTTTTTAAATTGGATGATGTTTGGACATTGTTTTAGTTCTCCTTTCAGACCATTCCAAAGTTTAACTCCATTGCTTGACATGGTAAATCTTTTCAGTGTGGTTCGAATACTGCAAGTCCACTGGGTCTTGTGATTTAGGATATAGGCTAATACTGTATAAATTAATCTCTTAAACCCTAGAGTCCCCAAATTTGGGGACTTGCCCTGTTTTGGAACATTTGAACACTCATAACTAATCAATGCCAGGGTTCTAGCTAGCGCAAACTTGCATTACAGCCCATTACGATATAATTTGGCCCGTTACGCTTATTTTGGACCGTGTAATCAACCGTTTCTGCAGCGCGACTCCAGTTTGAAGCATGAATCAATAAAGCAATGCTTTGATTCAATGGCTCGTGGCTCTTTGATTCGCTGCTCTTCAGAAGCAGTAAGTCCGCTTCTTAACCCCACTCAAAGCCATTAAATATCATGAGTCATTTTTGTGCATACTAAAGTCGCTAACTGGGACTGTTGTCTTGTTGCAGTCAACAAACAAGAATCGTCCTCCGTTCCGTTGGCACAGCTCCAAATGCTGCGCGGCTCTTTGCTGAGACAGAGTCCGCTCGGAATTAATAACTTTAAACGAATTGCCGCTTTAAATAAAATGACACCTCTTACAAACATTGCAATACAGACAATGAACTACAATGGACTAAAACGTTTTTTCCTCCCAAAATGAGACGTCCTGCATTCTTTATGGACCTGACGTGCATCACAGCGAGCTGTACAGCTCAGCTCAGATATGGAAAGACATTCATGCCAATAATAATGTCTGAAAAGAAATGCTTTTGACAAAAACTAACAGATTTTATTTCTGTTATATCCAGAGATCAAGGATCCACCATGTAGAGTTTATTATGTCCAGAGTTTAAGAATCCAGTAACCAATTTGATATTTATTTACTTTAAGACTCAATAAAATGTTGTTCAGCTTCAATTTAATCACTGTATAAATAAATAAATAATAACCCTAACCCATAAAATAAAAACTACTCATAAGAAAGAGAATAAAATAGAATTTAAGTCTTGACTTAAAAATGTCCACGGACTCCGACTGCCTCACTGAGGGCCATGTACTGGCTAACCCAGAATGAGATTGCCCACTCAACAAACTTCCCCAGCCTTCTGAACATGATGAAAGGACTTGGGCTGTCGTACCTGGCTTTTCCCCCTTTGGGTACCCCTAGAATGGCCAATTTTAGCTTAAATTTTCAAAAGCTGCCCCCCTTCCGCACCCCCCCCCCCTCGGTCGCTTCGTTCCCTCAACATTACCACTAGGCTAAATTTTATCCTAGCTAGAACCCTGAATGCTGACACCAACATACACTTATTATACATCAAATGTCAAATGAAGTCTCCTCTACAAAAGTATCCACTTCAATCACATATCAACTAACCACAGCTGAAACGCCAAGCAAATAAACACAAAATCGGAATTCATTTTTTGGGGAAAAAAAAAACCTCATTTACTCCAACCAAGTATTATTTACTTTCAATTCTTTTGCATCCACAACATCCCGTAGGACCTGTCTTTTAGCTGATCCAAACTTTGCATTTTTGACCATTTCCCTGACAATGAAAATCCGACGAGGGGGCTGGACCAGTGCTCACTCAAAGCCTGCCCACAGGCGAATGACGCAACCGACAGCGTGAAAAAACTCACGCATGCGCACGAAGGTTCAAGCTTGGCTGATGCAAGCGCACATGATTCAAATCCATATAGTTTTTGAAAAAATAAAAAGGTCAGATACTTTTCTAACAGACCTCGTAAATCATAATGTGAGTTTGGTGAAATAGGCTCAAGGGTTTAAGGGGTTAATGATAAACTCCTCAGTCAGTTTGTGATTATTTGGATGCAGCAAATCCATATTGAAATCACCACAGATGAACATGAATTTGTGTTTTGATGTTGTGACATGTTTCTCCATCCAGTCTGTGGAAGTGTCTTTGTTAGACTCCGGTCTGTATACAACTCACAATACCATTTTTTTTTTTTGCCCAACATACTGTATTTCTATTGTCAGGCCTTCAAGTATATTATCAACCACCACTGACATTTTTTCTCAACTCAGATCCACATACAGAGCCATACCACCACCATTTTTTTCTGTTCATACAATTCATATCCTTCAAGTTCAAAGTCCATACCCTTTTCGTATTAATCCAAGTTTCAGATATAGGACTTATATTGAAGGTTGTGAAATCTAACATAAGTATTCCTTGATGTTATGAGAGTTGGCATACAGGCTTCTGCTATTGAAGTGGACTAATGAAATTTTATTTGGAGATTTGAATGTGCTGTTATACTGATCTTCAGTATAATAGTGGCAATCATTGTTGATATTCAAAACAAAGTTATTTTCTGGATCAATGTCATTTTCAATGTCACATGGCTTATGTTTACTATATTGAAAAGTATTTAACTCTACTTGATTAAGTCAACAATCCTTTTTTTGTACAACCCCAATTCCAGGGAAGTTGGGACGTTGTGTAAAATGAAAATAAAAACAGAATACAATGATTTGCAAATCCTCTTAATTGAATACACCACAATGACAAGATATTTCATGTTCAAACTGATTAACTTTATTGTTTTTGTACAAATATTTGCTCATTTTGAAATGGATGCCTGCAACACGTTTCAAAAAAGCTGGGACAGTGGTATGTTTACCACTGTGTTACATCACATTTCCTTCTAACAACACTCAATAAGTGTTTGGGAACTGAGGACACTCACGATTGGGTATAAAAGGAGCATCCCCAAAAGTCTCCGTTCACAGCAAAGATGAGGCGAGGATCACCACTTTGTGAACAACTGCATGAAAAATAGTCCAACAGTTTAAGAACAATGTTTCTCAATGTTCAATTGCAAGGAATTTAGGGATTCCATCATCTACAGTCCATAATATAATCAGAAAATTCAGAGAATCTGGAGAACTTTCTACATGTAAGCAGCAAGTCTGAAAACCACCATTGAATGCCCGTAACCTTTGATCCCTCAGGCGGCACTGCATTAAAAATCAACATCATTGTGTAAAGGATCTTACCGCATGGGCTCAGGAACACTTCAGAAAATCATTGTCAGTTAACACAGTTCATTGCTACATCTACAAGTGCAAGTTAAAACTCTACCATGCAAAGTGAAAGCCAAACATCAACAACATCCAGAAACGCCACCGCCTTCTCTGGACCCGAGCTCATTTGAAATGGACAAATGCAAAGTGGAAAAGTGTGCTGTGGTCTGATGAGTCCACATTTCAAATTGTTTTTAGAAATCATGGATGTTGTGTTCTCTGGACAAAAGAGGAAAAGACCATCCAGATTGTACCAGCGCAAAGTTCTAAAGCCAGCATCTGTGATGGTACGGGGTGTGTTACTGCCCATGGCATGGGCAACTTACACATCTGTGATAGCATCATCAATGCTGAAAGGTACATCCTCGTTTTGGAGCAACACATGCTGCCATCCAAGCAACATCTTTTTCAGGGACGTCCCTGCTTATTTCAGAAAGACAATGTCAAGCCACATTCTGCATGTGTTACAACAGCGTGGCTTCATAGTAAAAGAGTGCGGGTACTAGACTGGCCTGTCTGCAGTCCAGATCTGTCACCTAATGAAAATGTGTGGCGCATTATGAAGCGCAAAATACGACAATGGAGACCCCGGACTATTGAACAACTGAAGTTGTACATCAAGCAAGAATGGGAAAGAATTCCACCTACAAAGCTTCAACAATTAGTGTCCTCAATTCCCAAAAGCTTATTGAGTGTTGTTAGAAGGAAAGATGATGTAACACAGTGGTAAACATACCACTGTCCCAGCTTTTTTGAAAGGTGTTGCAGGCATCCATTTCAAAATGAGCAAATGTTTGCACAAAAACAATAAAGTTTATCAGTTTGAACATTAAATGTATTTGTGGTGTATTCAATTGAATATAGGTTGAAGAGGATTTGCAAATCATTGTATTCTGTTTTTATTTACATTTACACAACGTCCCAGCTTCATTGGAATTGAGGTTGTAACTGTTTAGCTACAAAATGTGTATTAGTTGTTTGTATCCATATGAAAGTCTTTTGACTCAGCACTGTTAGATGTCTCCTGGCTGCCGTGGTGTACTGGAGCGTGGGTGGGTGACCAGCATGTCGTGATGTACGTATGCAGTGTCCCCCCTCTGTCTCGTAGCTCTCAGCTCCGGCATCACTTCCTTCCTTTCGTCTGACAGCGTTTGTGAAGTCCTCATTGATGACTGTTTTTGTTCCTTTAAAGCTGGGCTTACACTGTGTGAGTTTTGGCCCTTTTCGAGCTGATTTTTCACTCGTGCAAGAATTTTTTGGATCGCGCCAAGTTTAATCTTAATCCCGCGTCCTGCATCGTGTGGTATACATGGAGTAACGAGCTGCATTTAACCTCTCACGACCACCTCCCGATTGGCAATCGTATGGTCAGATGAAAATCGAACTTGTTTCATATTGTGGTTGGCCCTCGTGAGGGTATCGCGCTGTTGAAGCAGCACTACAAGTGTCTACAAGCCGAATTACCCCAACCTCTCACACTGCGCATGTGCAAACACCGATGTGAAATTGGAGTGAGCATAAACACTGATCATCTCTTTGGGAGAGTAGCTGTTTCTTTTTCCCCCTTATTCTTCAACTCATGTAAAGTGTTGTATTGTGTGTGTGTTTTTTTTTTTTTTTTAAACTTTGATGTCTCCCATCGAGACTTTTTGTTATTTGTAAAAATAACAAATTGTTTAAAAAAAAAGAGAAAGCTTCTGTTTACATTCTGCTTCCGGAAACACAAGTCCGATGCATGGTTTTTGAACGTACAATGTAAGTAGTCAGATCACATCAGAGCATCGGGCCATATAGTGTGAGAACATAATTGTGCGCTCTGAACTTTTACACCCTGCGGTTTTGTCGTACAGTTTGAGCTGCAGCCAAGTACAATTGAAAATATCGTACAGTGTCTGCCCAGCTTTAGGGACTCGATGCATTCAAGTATAGAATCTCCTCGTCCTTGTATTGTAGCAGTTGCGCCACTAGGGGCCTTGGTCTGTCATCTCCAGGTTTCCAATTTACGTACATGAAGTGGTTTGTTCTTGCCACACCCCCACCCCATCTTCAAGCATTTTTCAGTTTATACAGTAAGTGTTTGAGTTTGTAAACATGCAGACACTGCATTACTTCACAGAAATAACAAATTTGATTAATTTATCTTCATGTTTTGATATGAACAGAATGTGCAGTGTTCACAGTTCATTTGTGTGTATGGAACTAAAAGCTATTATAAGGATATTGAGCTTTACTTTTTTAAAATACAAGTTTAGTTTGGGGGCAAGTTTAGCTCAGTGTAGCACACGTGCCATGTGCACACTGCAGAATGTGCTGCTACTTAACATAAGCACTTTTAAATTTCTAAAAATAAGGAGGACAAAACAGTGTAATGGACAAAATATTAAATGCTATTTGATTTGATGCAGTCTGGACAACAGAAAGTGTCAGATGGACACAGACGGAGAAGTGCACAGTGAATTTTTGCATGAAGCCCTCAGCTTGTGGTCTGTGCCACCACCTTTAAATTCCAAAAATTAACAAGGTGGTTAGATAAATATCAATCAATCAATCAACTTTTTTCTTATATAGCGCCAAATCACAACAAACAGTTGCCCCAAGGCGCTCCACATTGCAAGGCAAGGCCATACAATAATTATGAAAAAAAACCCCAACGGTCAAAAAGACCCCCTATGAGCAAGCACTTGGCCACAGTGGGAAGGAAAAACTCCCTTTTAACAGGAAGAAACCTCCAGCAGAACCAGGCTCAGGGAGGGGCAGTCTTCTGCTGAGACTGGTTGGGGCTGAGGGAAAGAACCAGGAAAAAGAGATTGATCACTAATGATTAAATGCAGAGTGATGCATACGGAGCAAAAAGAGAAAGAAACAGTGCATCATGGGAACCCCCCCACAGTCTACGTCTAAAGCAACATAACCAAGGGATGGTCCAGGGTCACCCGATCCAGCCCTAACTATAAGCCTTAGCGAAAAGGAAAGTTTTAAGCCTAATCTTAAAAGTAGAGAGGGTATCTGTCTCCCTGATCTGAATTGGGAGCTGGTTCCACAGGAGAGGAGCCTGAAAGCTGAAGGCTCTGCCTCCCATTCTACTCTTACAAACCCTAGGAACTACAAGTAAGCCCGCAGTCTGAGAGCGAAGCGCTCTAATGGGGTAATATGGTACTACGAGGTCCCTAAGATAAGATGGGACCTGATTATTCAAAACCTTATAAGTAAGAAGAAGAATTTTAAATTCTATTCTAGCATTAACAGGAAGCCAATGAAGGGAGGCCAACACGGGTGAGATATGCTCTCTCCTGCTAGTCCCCGTCAGTACTCTAGCTGCAGCATTCTGAACCAACTGAAGGCTTTTTAGGGAACTTTTAGGACAACCTGATAATAATGAATTACAATAGTCCAGCCTAGAGGAAATAAATGCATGAATTAGTTTTTCAGCATCACTCTGAGACAAGACCTTTCTGATTTTAGAGATATTGCGTAAATGCAAAAAGGCAGTCCTACATATTTGTTTAATATGCGCTTTGAATGACATATCCTGATCAAAAATAACTCCAAGATTTCTCACAGTATTACTAGAGATCAGGGAAATGCCATCCAGAGTAACGATCTGGTTAGACACCATGCTTCTAAGATTTGTGGGGCCAAGTACAATAACTTCAGTTTTATCTGAGTTTAAAAGCAGGAAATTAGAGGTCATCCATGTCTTTATGTCTGTAAGACAATCCTGCAGTTTAGCTAATTGGTGTGTATCCTCTGGCTTCATGGATAGATAAAGCTGGGTATCATCTGCGTAACAATGAAAATTTAAGCAATACCGTCTAATAATACTGCCCAAGGGAAGCATGTATAAAGTGAATAAAATTGGTCCTAGCACAGAACCTTGTGGAACTCCATAATTAACTTTAGTCTGTGAAGAAGATTCCCCATTTACATGAACAAACTGTAATCTATTAGACAAATATGATTCAAACCACCGCAGCGCAATGCCTTTAATACCTATGACATGCTCTAATCTCTGTAATAAAATTTTATGGTCAACAGTATCAAAAGCAGCACTGAGGTCCAACAGAACAAGCACAGAGATAAGTCCACTGTCCGAAGCCATAAGAAGATCATTTGTAACCTTCACTAATGCTGTTTCTGTACTATGATGAATTCTAAAACCTGACTGAAACTCTTCAAATAGACCATTCCTCTGCAGGTGATCAGTTAGCTGTTTTACAACTACCCTCTCAAGAATCTTTGAGAGAAAAGGAAGGTTGGAGATTGGCCTATAATTAGCTAAGATAGCTGGGTCAAGTGATGGCTTTTTAAGTAATGGTTTAATTACTGCCACCTTAAAGGCCTGTGGTACATAACCAACTAACAAAGATAGATTGATCATATTTAAGATTGAAGCATTAAATAATGGTAGGACTTCCTTGAGCAGCCTGGCAGGAATGGGGTCTAATAAGCATGTTGATGGTTTGGATGAAGTAACTAATGAAAATAACTCAGACAGAACAATCGGAGAGAAAGAGTCTAACCAAATGCCGGCATCACTGAAAGCAGCCAAAGATAACGATACATCTTTGGGATGGTTATGAGTAATTTTTTCTCTAATAGTCAAAATTTTGTTAGCAAAGAAAGTCATGAAGTCATTACTAGTTAAAGTTAATGGAATACTCAGCTCAATAGAGCTCTGACTCTTTGTCAGCCTGGCTACAGTGCTGAAAAGAAACCTGGGGTTGTTCTTATTTTCTTCAATTAGTGATGAGTAGAAAGATGTCCTAGCTTCACGAAGGGCTTTCTTATAGAGCAACAAACTCTTTTTCCAGGCTAAGTGAAGATCTTCTAAATTAGTGAGACGCCATTTCCTCTCCAACTTACGGGTTATCTGCTTTAAGCTACGAGTTTTGTGAGTTATACCACGGAGTCAGACAAATATGGCAAACTAATAAAAAATGAATGGGCCTACACTTGACCATATTGGCCATCATCAGAGCACCAATATGGCCAATATGCACCATTGCACCCCCCCCCCCCACACACACACACACCACAGGGAGCAATGGACAGCCTCAAGACACACCACCTGCAGCAACACCCCCAACTAATTCCAGACTGACAACACTTCCCCCTGTCCCCCACCCAAGGACACAGGGCAACAGCAGAACCACCAAACGACACCCTATGAAGAGCCCACACTGCAAATCACTACCCAGGAAATGGAACAAGGGGGCAGCCAAGTGCTATAGGCAGAAACCCAAGGATACATTACCCCCAGTGTCCCAGACCAGCCCTCTCATCATAGGTGGAAGTGGGGCAGGGAGGAACCTAATAGTGCCAACAGTTTCTTTTTCTTTTCTTGGTTTTTGGGGAAAAACTCACGACATCCAGAGACTGTTTGCCTCAATTCCCATTTACATGAAATGGTTTAGCCTTTCCACATCCCCACCCCAAAATCCAGGAATGCACAAAAGCTACTTGTTGCTAGGAGTAGCATTAGTAGTAGTATTAGTAATAATAATAATAATTTCATTTATATTGCACTTTAATGCCAACAAAGTGCTTCACAGAATAAAACAAAGCATAACAAAAACATAAAGACTAAGAGTAGATAAACAGAATTAACTTGCTATGAAAATTTTCCACGATTGTATGCAGCCAAGTATAAATGTGTTTTTAGTCTAGATTTGAAAATGTCAACACAACCCAACTGCCTAATATCAGCACACAGTCATGGTGCATGAAACGCAAGCAATCGACCTCCTGCTGATTTCTTCTTAACCTTAGAAACACACAACAGGCCGGCCCCCTGCAATCACAAGGAAAGCACCGGCAACATATGGCACAATCAAGTGTAAGATGGCGCACAGCCATGCAAAAGCTTGTAAGCCAATAGTTGAAGTTTAAATCTGCATTCACATGAACAGGCAGCCAGTGGAGAGCCAGCAGTGGGGTTATATGATCAAACTTTCAAGTGAGCAACACCGATGGAGGCTGCAGCTTTAAGTCTTGGTCTCCAACAAATAAATAAATTCATAATTAAAAAACTGGTTTCCAACACAAGGATGGAAAGGAGATATCAAAGAGGGCAATAACATGTCAGTCAGTTTTTCCTCAAAGAAAGATGGGTGCAGTCTGTTAGTGGTGGAAAGTTGCCCTGTTAGCTTAGTCCTGAGTGAAATCAGGCTGCTTTGATTCTCTAACGTAAGTTTCATAAGTATTTGTATATTATTTGGGTAAAGCTTTTTTAAAATAATAATAATAATAGTAATTGTTCACTTCTGGAGGCTTGTGTGGCACTTTTCTCTCTTACCAAATTTCCTAATGGCCAGGCACATGTAGGTTTGTGGTGGAGGTCTTCACAGGTCCTCTTGGTTCTTAATAACTGAGATCCAACCTGCGACCCAAGTTGAGTTGCATCTAGGTTTAATCAGCCTAGTCAGGTCTGGGTCTGGTCTCATGACTTGTTCAGATCTGATCTTATCGTCTTAATGCTTTAGCTTGAAGTGGACAGGACTCCACAACTGACCTGGATGGGTTGGCAATCCATCACAGGTTACTTCCCAACCAAGGACGGTACCAATTTACAGCCATTCTTGCTGAAGGATACAGACTGGTAGTGCTCATGCCGGTTGATAGTCCAGCTCCTATACCAGAGAGGCACCTGCTCTGCTAATAGGATGGGTGGGTCAGAATTCTGAGGATCAGAGGTAATAACAGTTGGCCTGTTATTACCCTGGCAGAGGCCTGTGCTCTTTCAGTTTTCCTTTGGGTCTATTAAGGTTGGGTCCTTTAATCTTCTTGTTCCTTTCATGTTAGCTCTCTTTTATCTTTGGCCTTTTAGTATTAAATTTACGTGCACTGGGTTCCTGGAGGCTTTCCACAGGTCTGTTTTGGGTCTGCTTCTAGCTCCACCAGGTCACAGTTTATGGACTCATGAGCAGGCAGTTTAAGGGAATGAAGAGAAGAATAAAACACCTGTATGTGACACATCGGACTTCACAACTATAGAATTGAAGTGAGGGTTCATCAAATTAAAAATAACTGTCAGGCGGAGTTTTGGGTTTGTAATGACAGTGTGTTGAAACTGCACTCTACTCTTAAAAAAAAAAGCGCAGAAGATGAGGCAGAAGCAGTGTGAAGTGTTTTGATGTCTATTTTATTTCATCGCTGTAAAAGTAATATATTTGGCAGTCAAAACAGCAACAGAGAGCAGCCTCAAAGCAAGGTTATTCCACTTCCAATCTGTTGGACAGAGAGAAAGGGAACGCAATAGATAAATTCTCCATAAGGTTTAGCAGCCCCAAGCAAGGTTGGTCCTCCTCCAATATTCCAGCCTAGGCTCATCTCCAATTCAAAGCACACATAAATAACGGTGCTGTGATTAGCAATCCCATCAAAGTGAAAACAGGCCACTTTGTGGAACATGGAGGGTTTTTGCAATTGGAGTAAACATTTTCAATTGCCTCAGCATCCTGGTCATGATTGGGTGCAAATGAGGAGAGGCAGTCATTAATTCTGGGTGGTGGGTGGGGACGGAGGGTTGGCGGTGGTGGGGGGGGGGGGGGGGGGGGGGGGGGGGTTGGTGGAGTGGGCCGAGGCATGGCACAGATGACTGGCTGATAAATTCGCACTCATTCCAGCAGCTGTCTGGAAGAGTAAAGTGCCTGTATCTCTACACATGGCTGCCCTCCTGTTCCCGCACCACAACATACTGAATGAAACAGTCGGAGGGAAATACAGACCTTCAAAAGTCTGTGCACTCTCCGAGGGGATGTACAATCTGGCATCAAGTGTCTGGCATGGCGGCTCGGCTCATCAGCCTGTGCTCAAAATGCAAAACCGCACCAACTCGTACCAATTTATGCTAAACTCGACATAATCAGGAAATATTACCAAAGCAGCTTCGCCATCACAAGTCGGGATGGAGCAGGAAGCGTTTGAATCGAGTTCCCCTCTCTTTGAACTTTTTCCTCTCTTGTTTCCGCATCAAACGACATGAAAGGGGCAGTGGAACGTGGGACAGACAGAGGCCAATTCCCTCTCCCTGGAGTCCCTGTGGCTGGCAGCAGCCGTGTCCTTTCAAGGAACATCCAGCACTATAGATGGTCATTAACAATAAAAGTTTCTCTTTTCTTCTGATGCTGCCTTTCCTCTGCTGTGTGTCTTCATCCGGCTCGATCATTAAACCCTGATCCTCATGATGAAATGCTGTTTTAAAGATGTTCACCAGGAAAAGACTCATATTTTAGGGTGTAATTAGCACCCTGCCACTTCTGCAGGACCTCTTTACATAAGCAGCTTTCAAAAATGTAATGGCAATTAATTTGACCATTTTTTTTCTCCTTCTTCCAGCAAAGACAGACTGTCTTAGAAGCTTCGTGTAACCATCTTTATAATGATGCTACAACATGACTGGAAAATAAAAAAAAAACATCAATCTCCAGATGGAAATGTTCTTTTAGTTTGCTCAGTTGAAGTTTGACAAGGGTTTTCTTTGATATGTTCAAACTCATGGTCAAGTGCATCCAAGAAAGAGTTAAAAATATGCACAACGCACCTAATATCTCTTAATTCATCATTTGTGAGAATGTAGTACATACTCATGCCAAAGATTTCTTGGTTTAAGGATTGCTTGTTAAAAAATTGGAAATTGCAGATTAATTTTTTTTTTTTTTTTGAAAACCTGAGCAGCACATTTTGTGGCTTCTGCGTGTGGGGAAAAAAAACAAAAATATCTACATGGCTTTAAGGCCCAGTCACACGGCACATGACATTTGCTGAACGAAGGAAAAAAGTCCCAAAGTCACAAATCGTTGAAAAAAGTAGACGAATGAACCTGGACTTCTCTCATCACCAAAAAACCTGTGAGTGCAGAGCGCATAAAAGGCCAAAACGAAACTGAAACGAATAAAAGAAAAACAAAGCAAACAGTGACCTCGACGCTTTAAAACAAAATTAAAACAAAGTGCCAGCGTGTGATCATTTCTGCAGCGAGTCTGTGCTGTCCACAGACTCACTTCAGCTGCGTTGTCTTGACAACATCTGCATGCACACACACATCGGAGCCAGAGACGTTGAGAGGGCAGAGTCAAAGAGAGAGGTTGGAGGTTGGACGAAGTTGAACGACAATCAAACGGAATGCTGACGTTGCGGAATGAATGACTGGATCATTTCTAAACGGATCGCTCTGTGGATATGAGACCGTCGTATGCTCTTTCTCTGGTTATCACAAGAGCTGGACATCAGCCATTTTCCGGCAGATTTCACTTTTAACAAGAGATTTTGTCACGGAAAGCCGCGCGGAGGCTTCGCGCGTCACGACCAATTCGCTGATGAAGCGAGACAAAGGAACACCTCCGTTTCGGAGTGTTAGAGGACTATGCAAACGATGAGGAACCGTCAAGACAGAAAGCAAAACGGAATATGGATGAATTGAAGTTGTCGTCAAGATTTGTTCACATTTTTCAGTTTTTACAGTTTGAAAATTCTGACGAAGCGCCAGCTACAGAAACGAAGCTGGACGACAGTTAAACGTCTCCAAAAGTCAACATGATTCCGGGTTTCTTGTTTTGTTTTGGCTTTGGTGTCCTTCGTTAGCGTTGTGTGACGGGGCTTTAAGTTTCAACACTGTACTAATTTAAACAAAATGTCTTAAACATGGGAGCATATAACTTGATTTTATTTGGAAGCTCAAGCATAGTGCAGCAGATAACAGAATATTTACAGAGGAATCCTGCAAATGGTGATAGAAGGACCAAATTTGGCACAAATACTCCTTAGACATTACTCTTTTTAAAAGCCAACTGGGCACTTGAATTTTCAATCAGCAGCCAGGTAGGTGTTAAAAGATACTCCAATCATATTGAAAAGTATATCACATTATTTGCTTGATCACAAAGATTCCAAAAAGGTATAGCTTGGACTATATGTGACTGAACGTTATTGGGCATAAACAGCAAGAATGCTGAAAAAGGTCAATTTCAGTTCGTACGGGATGAAAAGTTAAAGTTGCTTTGATTTTGGTAAAAAGTGATGCAAGTTATTGGATGAGTTAATAGAGTTTTTATAAGGAATAGTTTGCACCATGTGTCATGCTTAGTTGTCACGTTATGGGGTTACATATGTCACATGTTACAGAATCCAATGGACATCAAAATTGTTTTGATCTTTAGTTTGCAGACCAAACATTCAACACAGTCAAAAGTATTCCATTTACTAATCCTATTTGCTCAACCAATAATTTGCACCACTTTTTTACCAAAACTGGAGCAACTTTAACTTTTGACCCCTGTACAAACTGAAATTGACCTTTGTCACCATTCTTGCAGTTTTTACCTCATAACTCCATAACATTCAGTCATAGATATTCCAAACTATACCTTTTTGGAATATTTATGATCAGATAAATAATGTGGTATAGTTTTCAATATGACAGGAGCATCTTTTAATTTTGACCGCTGTGTAATTCTTCAGTTGACCCCTTCCTGGCTCAGGGGCACTGAAACAGGGAGAATAAGGAGAAGGATTCTAGGGCCCCATGATTAACAGGGGCCCAGAGAGGCCACTAATACAATTATAATACTGACAAAATAATATGACACTCAGTAATAAGCTTGCAATCACATATATATTTTATTTACAATGTATTGGTAACACTAAGTTTATTTGTTTTGGACACATTTCTCAATGCTCACCCCCCCCGTATTAATGCAAAATGAGTCCACCTACTCCATCAAAGAGCTACAGACAGTTTTCACAGACAAGCCAGTTGAGGAGGAGACGAGAATGTGCCTCAGAGCTCAGAAAGCAAAAAAAAAAGAAAAAGAAAAGGAAAAAAAGCTCAGACTGGAGAAAGAAGTGCAGGGAAGAGAGTATATCACCCAGTTCTTTCATAAGCAAGAATGTGATGGAACGTTCTAGAATGTTAGCCTGTTGTCTGTTCCTAAATTTGTCCATAGATTGTAAGCTAGCTCACCTTTTTCCTTATATTAGCTCATATTTCTGAAGAAAACTCTGAATTTATACATTTTACTGTTGTTTTAGTTAAATAATCAATGCAGGCAAATGTTTAGCAAGCTGCTCTGCTCAAGAAAAAGACACATATTCCAAACAGACACATCAATAGCAACAGCACGTCTGTCACCTCCCCCTGTCCCTGAACGAGCTCAAATGTCCCCTAAGGAGTGAGGTGAGCACCTGTGTGTGTTGAATTAATTAATTATTATGAAGAAAAAACTTCAAAGAATAAAAAATAGTTCTTATAGCATATAGTCTGTATTTATTTCAGCACAATTTTAATGGTTTAAAAAGCATCAGCTATCACTGAAATATAATGTTTGGTCAGTAATTTGGGACTCTCATCCCCCTCCTTAAGAGTAGGAACAAAGAACATTTCTAGTGTGCGCAGACTGCGTTGCGTGACTGCTGTCAATCCAATCAGAGAAATGTTTACATTTTCTGGAAATCAGAATATTAAATAGCAACAACCATATAGCCTCATATATGAGGTCTGTCAATAAAGTATCGTACCTTTTTATTTTTTTCAAAAACTATATGGATTTCATTCATTTGTTTTTACATCAGACATGCTTGAACCCTCGTGCGCATGCATGAGTTTTTCCACGCCTGTTGGTGACGTCATTCGCCTGTGAGCACGCCTTGGGAAGGAGTGGTCCCGCCCCCTCGTCGGATTTTCATTGTCTGGAAATGGCGGAATGAAAAGGACTTTTTTTCCATCAGAATTTTTTCAGAAGCTGTTAGAGACTGGCACCTGGAAACCATTCGAAAAATTTATCTGGCTTTCGGTGAAAATTTTACGGGCTTCACAGAGAATAAGGACTTTTACTACAGCTTTAAGGACCCCTTTAAGGACGCTCGGCGCACCGTGCTCTGAGCTGCGACGACGAGGCACAAACTACTGGATCATTTCTAAACGGATCGCTCTGTGGATACGAGACCGTCGTGTGCTCTTTCTCTGGTTATCACAAGAGCTGGACATCAGCCATTTTCCTTCAGATTTCACTGTTAACAAGAGATTTTGTCATGGAAAGCCGCGCAGAGGCTTCGCGCGTCACGACGGATTCGCGTGTCACGACCGATTCGCTGATGAAGCGAGACAAAGGAACACTTCCGTTTCGGAGTGTTAGAGGACAAGTTGGGACATGTCCAGCTCTCCACAATTTTTCTTATACTCACTCGACTGGTAAGCACTGAAAGCCAAGATAGGCGTGGAAAAACTCACGCATGCGCACGAGGGTTCAAGCATGTCTGACGTAAAAACATATGAATGAAATCCATATAGTTTTTGAAAAAAATAAAAAGGTACGATACTTTATTGACAGACCTCGTATGTATTTTTGTCAGAGTATTAGTCTTACATAATTTAATCTAAATGAATTTCATTATATTTTTTTAGTGCTTCCCTACCAAGTAACTGTCAAATCATGTTTTTCTTTTCACAAATATGGGAATGATAGTCAATAATAGTCAAAAATATCATTAAAATGCATAGTTTTATGTAAAACTGTATCAAAATTTTCCGCTGGCCTATAGGCCAGCTATGGGGGGCCACAGTGACATTTCTTTTCATGGGGCCGCCCAGAATCCCTAGCGGCACCCCTATATGGCTGCCTATTGAAAATTCAAGTGGCAAATTGTTTTTTTTTTTTTTTCCAAAAATGTAATGCTTAAGGAGTATTTGTGCTGAATTTAGTACTTCTATCACCATTTGCAGGATTGTTTCAGTGGTCTGCTGCACTAGCAACAACATTTCCTGTAATGACTGCATATAAATGTTGGTGAAGACCACAGCATGACCTTGAGTACTGTGCTAATTTATCCAGAGATGTTTAAACATGATTTGAAAGGTGTAGCGGAAGTACCCCCCCGCCCAAGTGAGTTTTTCTGTGATCCTTGACAGAGAACAAAGTCGGTAAACAGATGACGTAGAGCTTCAGTCGCATCATACTTTATCCAGAGATGCTTAAATGAGCTAGAAAAGTAGAAATGTAACGTAGTTTCTTGTGACTTTCAGCAGAAATTTACATAAAAGCATTATGACCTTGAGCTTCAATAGCACCTAAATTTACTCTCAAATTCTAGGATTTGAAAAGCATATATTCATTTTCTTTTAGAGTTGTAACATAAATTCTTGTGACCTTTGATAAAAAAAATAAAAGCATGACCATGAGTGCAAATAATGCCCTAATTCAGCCAAAGTGGCAACAACTGTACTTGGACTACACTGCAGCAATGCTATTCTCTAACTTCTGATCTGAGAAGAGGGTGAAAAACAGTAGCATGACCTTGAGCTTCATCAGTTTTCTTCAGCAGTTACCTAAACATGCCTACACAAGAGTGACTTGACCATGGGCTGTGTATATATACTGGACAAACACTGTGTAACATCACCAAACTGTTTTCTATAGAGACCTGGAAGAGTAGATATGAAGCCCAAAATCTGCTGTTCTGAGTATCACTAAGCAGGCAGCATTTATTCTGCCTAAGTCACAACCAGCTCATATTTGGATAATGAGGTGGAGTGTGACACCTTGCATGACCTGGGTGGGACCTATGAATGAACACACCCCCATCTTCAAGTTACTGATAAGCTATGGCAACAGACTAACCTCAGTTTGGGTGTTTATTAAGTCATATTTATGGAGATTTGTGGTGGTTCTCATAATGGTTTGGCTTTGGTGTGGGCATTAAGAATTATGACCCACTTCTATTCATAATCGTAATCAGTAAACATGGATTAAGTGGACGTAACGGTTCATGCTACCAATACCTGCTAAAAGTGGTAACACCGTAAGCATAGAACATTAAATAAGATGAGAATTTCACTTGACGTACATATTGCAGCACAGATGCTATCGAGGATTCATCAGGAGAATTAACAACACCACAAGCCATATTAATACAGATATTTGTGCAGGGCCAGCCAAGAGGCAGTAGAGGCAGTTGCTAAAGGCACCGTCCATCCAGGAAGTGCCACAAATGAGGGGAAAAAAAAAAGTAAACTTTCACTATTCTTATACTAAAATTAGTTAATACTGCTTATCTTTTAATATAAAATAGTTGTATGCAAAAGTTTGGGCACCCCTGATAATTTTCATGATTTTCCTTTATGTTATTGGTTGTCTTGGTCATTGGTTGTAGAAATTTCAGTTAAATATATAATATAGCAGACGAACACACTGATATTTGAGAAGTGAAATGAAGTTTCTAGCATTTGCAGAATGTGTGCAATAATCAACTGTGCAACTGTTAAAGTGAGCAAAACAGTTTCTTTTTTGTTGTTTTTTGTACCAGGCTGTATACATGTTTATTTCTGCTCTAAATTTGGACATTTTAACATGGGCTTCTATGAAAATCAGCTCACTTTTAGAGGCAGTCTCAAGTGGCCAGTCAAGGAACTACAACTTTTACCTCCTCTGGGTGTGCCTTCTGTGGGACCATCAACACTTATGCTTGGATTTGACTAGGTTCATAAACTGGATACTCGCACTCACTGAGCAAAAGCAAAAGTCCTAATGTTTTTGTATAGTTTTCTATGTAATAAACACTGTATATACCAGATTTTGTATAACGGATTTTTACACACATATGACAAAACGTCCTGTCTGACTGCAATGCATTTCCATTAAAAACCCCTTGCATATACTGAACAGAGCAGTCTGGATGTGCCCAATTGCAACAGAGGTACAAAATGAATTTCAGCACCGACACGTGCCGATTTGAGGAAAGTGTGACCGTATTTCCTTGATTGAAACCTGGACACTTATTTTTTTAAAACTGTGCTCAGACCCAGCGCCTAAACGAGGTAGAGCGTAATTCAAGGCTGGTTATTATTACCAAAATGCTGCTTACTGCCTGTATAGTAATATGGTGTTAAGTTTCACATATATCCCTGGGTGTGACGAACTAAAGACAACCGATTTAGATCAGAACCCTCTGCAGGTCTGTGAACCCTCTCTGTAACCTGATGCGCAGCTACTAAACGACGGAGACCGCAAGGGCTGTGATTGGTCAATTTTTCAGTTTCACTCCTTCCTCTCCCATCATATTTTAATAGTTTTTGCAGTGCGCACACGGATTACATTTCAATCATAGATCAAATATGTTTGATAGAAAAGTCTGCAAATATGACCAACACGGAGTCAGAAAAAGATGCTCAAATGACCTGCAATTCATGGAGGAAAATTGCACATACCGGTAACATTGGTTTGGAGGTTGATGGTTATATAAAGAACTGGAGCTTGTTGAGGGACAAATTAATCCAGAAAAAGCCACTGTTCCTGTGGCAAATTGCATTAAGATGTGACAGAGAACTTTAAAAGGGTCACACACATATCAACGTCATTGCATGGCCGTAGAATTACGGAGCTGCAAAAGCATGCCTGCAGCTTTTTTAAGGCAGGCGTTTAGTTTTTCAGACAAATTGTTGACCCGGCTTTTAAATTTAATTGAAGGTCAGACATTTATTCAAGGAAATACGTAGTAAGTCTAATTGGTACTGGGGATTCCCTGTAGATTGTTTGACACTGCCTGAGTATAACTAATCCATTACATACATATAATGGATTTTGTCCGTTTTGTACATATAAGCAGATTTCGATGATAACGGTAAAAATTTGCTGGTCCACCTGAATCCATTCTATGCGAGTTTTACTGTACCTCTGCTGACTGCAACTTGTGACCAGCAGCCCAAAACCAACAGTGTGACCTTGAGTTAAACAGCATCTCAATTTTTCAAAAGATGCAATAATGGTGTCATTTATTTATTTCAAAGTAGCATGCTAATATAAATAAAAATCAGGGGATAGACAAATACTGCCACCAAACATTGTGATGAGGAGCTAAAAGTGATCATTCACATAAACATCACACGTTGCTGAAAATAAAACATCATGATAAAGAGATATGAAGGTGGTTGTTCACACAGAAACATCACAAGATGGAGACGGGAGATGCGCGATACGTGCCAAAATGTTGATTCAGAGAATTAAAAATGAATAGACAGGATGGGAGTTGTGTGGCTCGCTCTTCCTTTCTAAACAGAAAACACCAACCCTGGCTGCTGGTGTAAATATGCACAGATGAACAGACTGCGATGGACAGGAAATCAACAGACACAGACAGGAGCAAGTGGTTCCAAATGAACAGCAGGGAGCAAAAGAAAGAGTACCTGTCACGATTTCAGCAGCTCCTGTAGCGGCGCAGGCAAGGACGTGAAGGCGAGAAAAAGACAGAAAAAAGGCTGTGAGCAGGCAGAAAGCAAGCAGGCATCAATTGCACTGAAATCAAAACTTATTATACTGCAGCACTGAAATTCACAAAAAGGGTCTGTGAGTACGTTTTACTACTTAAAGCGGTTATTTTATGTGAAATATGATTTTCTCTTCCTGTATCTGTTAACTGCCTTTCAAACTGAGCATCATCACACTCTCAAAACAAAATGTAGGCCTGAAACGTTTCATCTTAGAAATTTGCAAAAAATGTCAAAGAGTTCTGTGGACGGTCCCCTGGTAGCTGTTTTAAAGAGACCTGTTAAAAAAATGAACTCCCAAGAGGTTTGTAGTTACAAATGCAATACTGCAGACAAACTGAGAATAGCCGCGCTAACTGTATCCGCATGAGCTAGCAAAATCAGAGCTATCGTGAGTTCTTGTTTGCGGGACAGCTATTGGGTCATCAGTGGAACAAAGTGTCATCAATATCCAACGTCACAAAGGCAAAGATTAAAATAAGTGTTACCAAAAGAACACATTAGCAGAATATTTGTCCACAAGGGATCATTTCCTAAATAGTCAAACTAGCATGCAGTGGTAGGGCTAGGATTGCACTGTTCCTATACACATAATAAGGTAAAAATTACATGAAGGGAATGTTAGACTGTACAATAGTCAGGTCAGTACTACAGAACCACCATATGTCCTAGATGGCAACCATCCAAACATACAGCCATTCCATCTCCACTTCTTGAAAGCAACACTCAAGTTCTACTTGAGTACCCTTGGACTTTTTCAGTTGTTGAAAAACAGAAGGTTACCGAAGTGTACCAAATCCCATCCGGCACTTCAAGTGTCTTGATGACTGAATCTTTCTGGGACAGGAAGGCCTTACATTGAGCTCCCCTCTCTGCAGCAGACCTTTGAAGCTGTTTTTGGAGTCACTGGTCACTGCTTCATTTGGTAGACTGTTCCATGTAGATGTGATGCATTATGATACAGCGAAATGTACCACAAGACCAAAATGTCATGTCAGTGGAAGTATTGCGCCTCATCTGTGACTCCATTTCTTTGACGCATTCATTGCAACAGGCGGGGGTGGAGTTAGCCTATTTTTAATATATTTTAAGCACCCCTAAAAATATATATATCAGGGTTCTAGCTAGCGCAAACTTGCATTACGGCCCGTTACGCTATAATTTTGGACAGTTACGATTTTCAATACAGCGTCTGTAATCAACCGTTTCTGCAGTGCGACTCCAGTTTGAAGTGTGAATCGAAGCAATGCTTCGCAATCAAAGCAATGCTTCGATTCAATGGCTCGTGGCTCTTTGATTCGCTGCTCTTTAGACACGGTAAGTCCGCTTTTAACCCCTCTGAAAGCCATTAAAATGTCATGAGTCACTTTTGTGTGGATTAAAGTCACTAACTGGGACTCTTGTCTTGGAGTCGAGAAACAAGAATCATCCTCCGTTCCGTTGTCACAGCTTTAAACGCTGCGCGGCTCTCTACCGAGACAGAGTCCGCTCGGATTTAATAACTTCAAAACGAATCGCCGCTTTAAATGAAATGACACGTTTTACAAACGTTGCAATACAGACAATAAACTACAATCGACTAAAACGTTTTTCCTCCCAAAATGAGACGTCTTGCATTCTTTATAAACCTGACCTGCAGCACATCTGCAAGAGCTCAGCTCATAGGTATGGAAATACATTCATGCCAATAATAATGTCTGAAAGGAAATGCTTTTGACAAAAACTAACAGATTTTATTTCTGTTTATGTCCAGAGATCAAGGATCCACCATGTAGAGTTTATTATGTCCAGAGTTTAAGGATCCAGTAACCAATTTCATATTTATTTACTTTAAGACTCAATGAAATGTTGTTCAATTTCAACTTAATCAGCTTATAAAGCGCCAAATTACAACAAAAGCTGTCTCAAGGTGCCTCACACAGAACAGTTCAACATAAAAAAATTAAAATAAATAAATAAAAATAAAAAAATTCACATACCTAATTAAAAACAAAAGTAAAAGAATAAAACATAACAAAATAAAAACTACTCATAAGAAAGAGAATTAAAAATAGGTTTTAAGTCTTTACTTAAAAATGTCCACGGACTCCGACTGCCTCACTGAGGGCCAGTGGTGGGCACAGATAACCAAAAAATTAACTTCGATAACAGATCATCAGATAACTGAAAAGTTATCTTCGATAAAGATAAAACAATATACCACCCAAAAATGTATCGGAAGTTACAGATAACTGATAACAGATAAATTCCAATATTACCTCTGACACATCTACAACTAGTAGTAGAACAAATTTAATAGCTTATAATAATATTAAAAACAACAACAGACCCCAACAATGAGACCACACTTTTCTTTCAACATTCTGCCCCTGCTGGAAGCTCTTGTTTACTACAGAGCTCCCAGCACAGAAGCACTCCAAGAACAGCCATAAAGCCAAATCTCTATCAATTACAACACTCTGGTTTTGATTATAAATAACATTAATACGGATAGAATAACTCCATTAATGTCAATTATGTCATTTGTACAAAGTTAAAATGTAACATATATCTTTTAATATTGAATAATGCACTAATTCTGAGGTTTTGTAACAAACAGACAGATCGCAAAGGATTTTGGGTAAAAGTGCCTCTGCTAAACACTGTCTGAGTCTCTCTTTTTGGAACGAGGCGGAGGGGAAGGCGAAGGGCTACAAATCCCTCCGTTCGGAGGGGTAGGAGGAGCTTACTGCTGTCTCTGAAAAAATAAACATGGTGCCGAAAGAGCCGCATAAATGAAGCGGATTTCATTACAAATTATGCTGTTTAGAAAGTTATAACTTGCCAAAAAACTTTACAGGCAGTTGTCTATGACAGCAGCGTGTATGCTGCTGGATGCATGTTGCGTATGTTGTCGTTCTGAAGAATATCGTAACGTTGCTCGTGCGCTGCGTTATAATGCACATACACACGAACGCTACGATAAGACACTTTTATATCTCACAACGGAGAAAATCATGATAAAGTGTAAGCACGTTAATTTGTATGTTCATAAATCTTTGGATAATATCAATCCCTGCTGTTGGATTTCAAGGTCTGTAACGTGTGTGTATTTTGTAAACAAACGGAGCCCTGAACACACTCATCTAATAAGCTTTCAGGCAGAAAATGAAAAGTTTCATCAATGGGAATAAGTTGGAAAATATATACACACACATGTATATGTGTAACACATAACCTGACATCCTAATAGACTGATATTATTTGTCAAGGAAATTTCTAAAGGAAATAAGGCTGGATGCAAAAAATGGGAGAATTTAAAAAAGAAATAAGGTTGTAATTCCATTAAAAAAGTGAAACTTGTATAATGTATACATTCATTGCACACAAAAAAAGCCATTTGCAAAGCCAAAAAGTTGATTTGACAATCATCTGACATAACCAGGGTCAAAATAAATAGAACACTGCTATCTACTGGTTCCCACACGCTTAGTGAACACTACTGACCAGTAGATGGCAGTAGAGGCCTTGAAAACAAAATTCCAGATACAGTAATCCCTGTCTGCTACATTTAAAATGCGTGGAATTTAACAAACGCAAATAAAACCAACATCTATAAACGCAGAGAATATATTCAAGAGAGTTTTAGGCACTAGAGTATAATGCTGTTGTCCGTGGAGCCTGAACAGAGTGTCTGAAATGCATTTGTCCTGTCGTGATGTACTGAGATTACATCATCCTACCCAAAATGCATTGCGGGTCACAGGATGTGCTCACAAAACCTTAAAAAATTAGCACATTACTTTAAAATTAAAACATATATCTGATATTTTCACTTAATAAAACTTCAGACATGACAGTAATTTTAAATAACTTGTCCAAAATTTGTTTGGTTAAAATTTGAACCATAAGTTAAAAATGTATTCCTCTGGATGACTTAGGTGATATCGCCAGCCTATTGGTATGGTGTTAAAGGAAATGTTTTTTTTCTTTTGGGGCTGTTTCTCCTTTGTCTGCAGAGGATTGAGATGCTTTTTATACAAGTGGCACTCTTCTGTTTGCAAAGGTTATAGCTGTGCATCTGTTACAAAACTTTTAACAGGTGAGTGCTAAACTAATTTTAAAAATGCTTGTCGCTGTTCAGCTTTGTTTATTTTGTTTATCGGTTTAAAAGTTATCGGACAAAGATTAATCTGAAGATAAATGGTCCGATAATGGTTTTTAAAGTTACCTAAAAAGATAATCCGATAAAGAAAACATTATCTTCCATAATTATCTGTTATCGGATTATCGGAAGTGTGCCCACCACTGCTGAGGGCCATGTACTGGCTAACCCAGAATGAGATTGTCCACGCAACAAACTTCCCCAGCCTTCTGGACATGATGAAGGGACTTGGGCTGTCGTACCTGGCTTTTCCTCTTTGGGTACCCCTAGAATGGGCAATTTTAACCTTGAATTTTCAAAAGCTTCCCCCCTTCCACACCATCAACCCCCGAGTCGCTTCTCTCCTTTGACATTATCACTACGCTAAAATTTTATCCTAGCTAGAACCCTGTGTATATATATATATATATATATATATATATATATATATATATATATATATATATATATATATATATATATATATATATATATATATATATATATATGTGTATATATATATATATATATATATATATATATATATATATATGTATACGAGGTCTATTAGAAAAGTATCCGACCTTATTATTTTTTAAAAAAAACCATATGGATTTGAATCACGTGATTGCGTCAGACAAGCTTGAACCCTCGTGCGCATGCGTGAGTTTTTTCATGCCTGTCGGTTGCGTCATTCGCCTGTGAGCAGGCTTTGAGTGAGGTGTGGTTCACCCCTCTCGTCTATTTTTTATTGTGAATAAATGTCTGAACGATTTGGATCTTTGCTGCATCAATTTTTTTCCAGAAACTGTAAGAGACCTCCAGGTGGACACCGTTCGAAAAATTAATATGGCTTTCAGGGACGATTTTATGGGGATTAAACAGATTACGGAGTGTTACTGCCGCTTTAAGGACTGTCCACAACTCCTGAGAGCACGGCGCGCTCCCAGGCCCCGTCGACAGGCTGACACCCAGCTGGAACAACCAGATAATTTCCAACGTGAAGGCTTTGTTGATCCGGGACCTCATCTGACTTTCACAAAAAGGCAGAAGATGTGGACGTCAGCACTTTGTCGGCACATTCCACCATTACAGGAGTTTTTTTCATGGAAAAAGAAGCAGAGGGACGCGCCACGGAGCCGTTCATTACGCGGCACAAAACCACCTCCGTGTTGGTCTCACAGGACGGCTGGTGGATTTCAGACGGATTCCGGTTGCTTTCCAGTCGTGTGAATATCCGATTGTGATTGTGCATGAGCTGGAGATGCCCCAACATGTCCTGTGAGGCTTCATCACGGAGTTTCTTTGCGCCATGCAGCTCCGCCGCGACGCGCGGAACTCCTCCGCACGTCTGTCTTAATGTGCCGAAAAAGTGCTGATGTCCACGTCTTTTCACAATTCCTGTGCTAGTCAGATGACATACCGGATCAAGACAGCGTCCAGTTTAAAAATGAACAACACATTTCACTATTACAGGAGTTTCTGTCATGGAAAGAGAAGCGGCTCCACCGTAGGCGATCTTCAAGCCACGAAGAGTGCCTACATTCATCTCTCTGCTCTGGCATGTGTTTGTGTCTTGTGGTGCTGCTGCAGGTGGCGCTCATTTAGCAGAGGCACAGTCCTGTGAGCGCTGGTGGTAACCTCGCCCAGCCACGCTGTCAAGTGATTTTTGCGAGGTATTTATTCACAGTTTATGTCTTATGTCTCTGAATGTGAAGAGCAAGTGCAACTTCCTGAAAAGTGCTTATTTTATTCACCTGGCTACCTATCACTAAACACAGTATATTGCTCTACAAATTAGTGCGCACTGTGCATGGTCAAATGTAAGATTGATTCAGTGTTGTCTTTTTTTTTTCAACTAAATCCTCATGTCAGCTACTAAATGGTGCTCGCCCTTCAATCTGTGTAGCTTCCATGAACAAATCCCTCTCCTACATCAAATACCATGTACACAGATCTAATCTTAAATGCTTAGTTAAGGTCCTTAACTAAGCATTTCAGAATTAAGACAGTAAACTTTACCACAAAGTTTAATGCACAGCATGATAATAAGTGAATAATTTAAATTCCTGCTAAAAAGGCATAAATCATAAAACTCATTTTGTATTTTTATTTGTTGGCAGTAAGTGGTAAACCAAACCTGCAGTGCAGTGATGGATATCAGAGCATTTTTTTCAAAAGCAAAAAAAGCTTCAGGTGAGGTTTGTGCACTCTATAGACCTTATGTGATAGTAGATATGGACACTGAGAATAGCAAAGGATGGAAAGTGAAGCTAAGGGTAAATTGAATATGTATCAGACTGTGGAGGTGTCTTACTTGTGTTACTGGTGTTTTGGAATGAATTCTGACTTTTAAGTCACACATTTTTATTTTTCTTACTTTTAAGGACTTCATTAGATCTTGTCTGTCCTTTCTATGCTTTGCTGTTAATTCAATAAATACTTCTATTCATATATTTCTTATCCTGAACCCATTTATGTGCAGTATACCATCTGTGTTCTCCATCCAGCCTTATAGTGGAGTGCTGCTGTAGCTGTGCTAAACCAGGTCCTCCTGCACACGGCAGTAAACCTCACTGATATAACAACTGCAACTACTGTATATTTATGACTTACAACGTGGATGTGCGTGCTGCCAGAAAAAACGAGACATCAATCAGTTTGTAGAATAAATAAATGAATAGCCAAAACTAAAACACAATCTAAGTAATGCCTAAAACTGTCTAAATGTAATTGAAAAGTGATACCAGGGTGAGTGTTCTGTACTAAGTACTATGACATAATAATCTGTTAAGATGAAATAAAAAATCTTCAATAACTGTAGGCTCATAAGACTAATATAAAAACAAGGATAATATACTGTACTCAGCCTCTGAATATTTCAGACCTGCTCCTAAGTTGCAATTAATATTTGTCCTCACCACATTAGGAAATTAAATTATTTGTTATATATAAACTGCACCAGAATGCAGGAATTTTATGTATGGGCCGTTATCCATTGCTAATATGCGTTTTTTTTTTTATCATTCTGACAATGAATGCAGCTTTTACATGCAATGTTTTCACTCTGAAATCATGGGAAATTGTATTTCTTGACATCTAGAGTTTAAATTTTTTTTAAAATGTGCTAAGCACCCCTAAAACTGGAAGTCTAAAATCACCTCTGGCAACAGTACTGAAGTATCCTCCAAAGAGACCCATAGTACCAAAAACATCTAGTTGTTGACTTTGGTCACTGGTTAGTGTCCTACTCTCTCAACCATACAGTAACACAGGTAGCACCAGGATCCTAAAGACTTCATTCTCCTGCAGAGGTATTGCCATCACCAAAAACCTCATAAATAAGCTCCTCCCAGGCATCTTAGGCTTAAGGATAGAAGACCCAAAAACATGAATATCACTGTTAAGATTACCAAATCTTTCTGCCAGTTTGACACTTTCACCACATACAGATACAGTTCTAAAGGCCAATCCAAGATCTTGATCCATGACAACAGCAAACCCAGACATTCTTAGTCGAACACCAATACTTTTTGAGTTGGTGTGTGATTGTTTTCAGCACTGTGGTCAACAGCAAATCCTGTGATAAATTTCACCAAAATTGAACTCATTCATTCAGCTTATATGATGGATGCAGATGTACTGCCCCATGTAGGAAATTCAGGTTTATTTTTGGATTATATTGAAACGTATTGATGTTCAGTTCACAATTCTTCAGATGAACAGGCTTCCAGGAAAGAAAAATCAAAACAAAGACTTTATAATCAACAATTTTTGTCCATGAATTTGGAAACCATTAGGAATTTGTAGGGAAAATTTTAGAGATTTTATTTAAACTACAGTACATTACTTGTTTGAATTTGCAAAATTTCAGAATCTCAGAAAGACTCCATAATGACAAAATTTTTAACAATCCAACTGTGTTTTTTAAATAGATTTGCACAATCACAACATAATGAAGCATTTTTCAGTTTTCATCTATTTTTCCCAAAGTGTCACATTAATATGGAGGAACACTGGGAATATGTGGACTTTGTTTTCTCTCTGCGTCCCTGATTGAGATTCCAGCCAGGCTCGTGCTGGAGTAGCCACTGCCTGGAGACGCTCCCCTGGGACTCAGAGTGTATCCTGGAGAAAAGAGCACCCATCCGGAACGGTGCCCACCCAAACTGGCATCTTGCAGGGCATGGGAGACTGGCTTGTTCCCAAGTCCCTGCAGCAGCGCTCGGGGCCTGTACCCTTGGGAGAGCTTCCATCATTCATTGTCTGCTATTCATAAACAACCCCCCCATCACCATGCCTCCCCTCCACCCTCGGCTGCACATCCACATCTACATTTTTATATTTCACACACCGTCTTTTATTATACTGACAATCGGCGTTGACTTCAGGCTTCTTTGCTCTGGCTGTGAGAAGTGTGAGCTTCAGTGGCTGCTGTGCGCTGAAGTGACTACTTGTCTCCCTTGTCATTGGCAGCGTAATAAGGGTGTAAGGTATGAGACATGTCCTTGTTATACTCCTTTGTGCATTTTCAATGTGTCAGCAATTCCCTCAGGACAAAAAGTATGAGTGACAAATCACACAAGAAGGGAAACAAATTTTGAACACTGTCCAGAAGCCTGCTATCGCGCTGCCGCCAGACTTAAGCCTTTGCTTTAAATCTTTAAAATGCCAATCAAAAAAAAAAGAGTCTTTATTATGCGATAAATCAATCTAATGAGGCTTCAGAATCGTTTCTGCACCAGTTCTACTTTAGTCATTTGAAGGGAGGAAGAATGATGGAGCCTGATTAAAACCCGAGCTTGAATAAGCTCACAGGATATGTCCCAGTCCATCCAGCCCTCAGGACAGCCCTTAATGAGGATTTTGAGCAGCTTTAATTGCCAGGTAATGATAATGTTGTAGCAACATTATGGAAATAGCTCATTATTATCTTGTATGTGTGTGTATTTGCTCCCATTTCATAGTATTTTGCCATGGAAAACACATTATAGACTCGGCTTCTCTGTGTTCAACCCGCTCGACAGAGACTTCTAGCACGTCCAAACCATCAGGCTTGTGTTCTTGTATACCTCCTCATGGACAAATGTAATGCACAACCAATTCCAAGTTTCATAGTGGAAAAAAAATAATGTAACTGGATTGCTTTTGGTATCTTTGGATCCTGTCAATGTTAGTTGTTCATTAAAGGAGGAAAAATATCCGTTTAAGAGAAATGTTCATGTAAATGAGTGAATTCGGTGCCACGCTGGAGAAATTTTCCACAACGTGCAATGAACTTGATTGAAGATACTCAGTCACTTCACTCTGTGAATTGTGTCCCGCTATCAGTTCATTTAGGTTGAATACAAACATCTTAGTGTCCCTTCCTTTCAAATCAGTTTTACTGTTTTGTTAGTTAACACAGTCCATGTGTATCTGTTTAGCAGAACGTGCCAAAACGTGCACACAAGAAGAATGAAGGTGGATGCTAGTAGTTGGGGGGGCTAAAAAAAATGGAAGCTATATAAAAAGCAGAAAAATCCAATGTGAAGTCATAATAAGTGAAAGAAGGCATGAGATTACATGATGGATAAAACTACAGTAGCATTTGGAGGGGAATATGAACATTGGTGGACATTGAAAATGAGCTGAGGCTACATTCGAATTTCTCTGCCATGCTAATGAATGTGTGAGCGCATCAAATTGATTATGGGCATGTTGGCCTTTGATTTATTTGTTTGTTGTGGTTGATGAATAATGATTATTTCCGTTTGTCATTTTTATAGGTTTAGCTGAGCAAGGAATTATACAGTATGAGTGATCATGCTAATGAGAGTTAACAAAATTGTATCTTGCCACTATTGTTTGCATCGTGAATCCATTGAACCACCCAAAAAGGTAACAGTGCCTCTGAAATGGTTCCTCTGGTGTAACCATGACCTTAAACTGGTCGTATTGTAATTTTAACCTGTCCAGCAAACATAAAACAATTACAAAATGCAGACCATAACCAGCACCAAGGCAAAGCAGCAGCTTACATGTTTACACTTATTTTTTTACATCAACATGAAATAGGACACATCTTTGCTTCACATTTTCCTTTTATCCATCCATCCATCCATCCATCCATCCATCCATCCATCCATCCATTTTCTTCCACTTTATCTGGAGTCGGGTCGTGGGGGCAGCAGCTCAAGCAAAGCCGCCCAGACCTCCCGATCCACACACACCTCCCCCAGCTCCTCTGGGGGAACCCCAAGGTGTTCCCAAGCCAGCCGAGAGATGTAGTCCCTCCAGCATGTCCCGGGTCTTCCCGGGGGCCTCCTCCCAATGGGACGTGCCCGGAACACCTCTCCAGCGAGGCGTCCAGGGGGCATCCGGAAAAGATGCCCGAGCCACCTCAACTGACTCCTTTCGACATGGAGGAGCAGTGGCTCGACTCCGAGCTCCTTCCGAGTGACCGAGCTCCTCACCCTATATCTAAAGGAGCGCCCAGCCACCCTGTGGAGGAAACTCATCTCGGCCGCTTGTACTCGCGATCTTGTTCTTTCGGTCATTTTCCTTTTATCGCTTATCAAATCAAACTGCATGCCAGAAATCACAAATGAATGATTAAATATGAGAAAACATCATGATTTTTTCATCCATGTTTGTGTTGTTGGTTGCCATCAAGATTTATGATAGTAGTATTAAGATACCGCCACGAGATGCTGTGCGTGCTATGTTTCTGTTCTTGTCTCCACCTCCAACCACACACACACACACACACACACACACACACACACACACACACACACACACACACACACACACACACACACACACACACACACACACACACACACAGATGTTGTTGGCAGATGTTTATATTTCCAGAAAAAAACAAACACTATTTCATTTGTACTTAATAATATACCTAGAAATGGATTGGGCACCTTTAAAGTCCTACCTGTGGATGATGAATACATTTTATTTTAAAACTGTGAAAAGGGGGTCACTGCAATGCAGTTCTAGAGGCAGAGGACATTATCAAATTAGTCTACAGGATACTACATCAGTAATGTTTCTTTTCAGATGATTTTTGACTTGCAAGAAAATGTAGAAACTTATACTGGAAAGTTTTGTTTATTTATTCACACAACGATCACATCAGGGTGTTGCATTGGATGATTTATTTAGTATAGGCAATGTACAATAAATAACTTTCTACATTATATTTCAGTGTAGCTTTTTTCCTTTTTTGTACATTAAAGGTGAAATTAAATTTCCCTGCAGTGGGACTATCAATTTACATATCAATATAGCGGTCACACAGTATACACATGTTGTCCTTGATGTTGTTTTATTTATCATCGTTGCACTCAGCCAGTACATTCTGAGTGCCGGTCCCAAGCCCGGATAAATGAGGAGGGTTGCGTCAGGAAGGGCATCCGGCGTAAAACAAGCCAACCGAACTATGCAGACTCAGAATCGAATTCCCATACCGGATCAGTCGCGGCCCGGGTTAACAACGTCCGCTACCGGTGCTATTGCCCAACAGGGTGCCGGTGGAAATTGGGCTACTGCTGGACGAAGACAACGAAGAAGAGGAGGAAAACGTTGCCACGAACAGCGGGAGAAGAAGAAAACTAGAAGGGTGGAAATGAGAGTGGGGACATTGAATGTTGGTAGTATGACTGGTAAAGGGAGAGAGCTGGCTGATATGATGGAGAGGAGAAAGGTAGACATATTGTGTGTGCAAGAGACCAAGTGGAAGGGAAGTAAGAGCAGGAGCATCGGCGGTGGGTACAAGTTGTTGTACCATGGTGAGGACAGGAAGAGAAATGGTGTTGGGGTCATTTTAAAGGAAGAGTATGGTAAAAGTGTGTTGGAGGTTAAGCGAGTGTCTGACAGGGTGATGAGTGTGAAGTTGGAAATTGAAGGGGTGATGATGAATATCATCAGTGCATATGCCCCACAGGTTGGTTGTGAGATGAAGGAGAAAGAAGATTTCTGGAGTGTGTTAGATGAGGTGGTGGAGAGTGTGCCCAAGCATGAAAGAGTGGTGATAGGAGCAGACTTCAATGGGCATGTTGGTGAAGGGAACAGAGGTGATGAGGAAGTAATGGGTAGATATGGTATCAAGGATAGGAATGGGGAAGGACAGATGGTAGTTGATTTTGCAAAAAGGATGGAAATGGCTGTGGTGAATACCTACTTTAAGAAAAGGGAGGAGCACAGGGTAACATAAGAGTGGAGAAAGGTGCACACAGGTGGACTACATTCTTTATAGGAGATGCAAGCTAAAAGAAATCACAGACTGTAAGGTGGTAGCAGGAGAGAGTGTCACTAGACAGCACAGGATGGTTGTTTGTAGGATGACTTTAGAGGTAAAGAAGAAGAAGAGAGTGAGAGCTCAACAAAGGATCAGATGGTGGAAGCTGAAGGAGGAAGACAGTTGTGTGAAATTTAGCGAGCAGGTGAGAGAAGCACTGGTTGGAGGGGAAGCAATTTTGGACAACTGGAAAAGTACTGCAGATGTGGTGAGGGAGACAGCTAGGACAGTACTGGGTATGACATCTGGACAGTGGAAGGAAGACAAGGAGACTTGGTGGTGGAATGAAGAGGTCCAGGAAAGCATAAGGAGAAAGAGGTTGGCGAAAAAGTTTTGGGATAGTCGGAGAGATGAAGAAAGTAGACAGGAGTACAAGGAGATGTGGCGTAAGGCGAGAAGAGAAGTGGCAAAAGCAAAGGAAAAGGCATATTGCGAGCTGTACAAGAAGTTGAATAGTAAGGAAGGAGAAAAGGACTTGTACCGATTGGCCAGACAAAGGGACAGAGCTGGAAAGGATGTGCAGCAGGTTAGGGTGGTAAAAGATGCACATGGTAATGTGCTGACAAGTGAGGAGTGTGTGCTGAGAAGGTGGAGGGAATATTTTGCAGAGCTGATGAATAAAGAAAATGAGTGAGAGAAAAGGCTGGATGATGTGGTGAGAGTAAATCAGGAAGTACAAGATATTAGCAAGGAAGAAGTGAGGGCTGATATGAAGAGGATGAAGAGTGGAAAGGCAGTCGGTCCAGATGACATTCCAGTGGAGGCATGGAAATGTCTAGGAGAGATGGCAGTAGAGTTTCTAACCAGATTGTTTAATAAAATCTTGGAAAGTGAGAGCATGCCTGAGGAGTGGAGACGAAGTGTGCTGGTTCCTATTTTCAAGAACAAGGGTGATGTGCAGAGCTGCAGTAACTACAGAGGCATAAAGCTGATCAGCCACAGCATGAAGTTATGGGAAAGAGTAGTAGAAGCTAGGCTTAGAAAACAGGTGAAGATCTGTGAGCAGCAATATGGTTTCATGCCAAGAAAGAGCACTACAGAGAAGGACAGAAAGAGTTACATTGTGTGTTTGTGGACTTAGAAAAAGCTTATGATAGGATGCCAAGAGAAGAGTTGTGGTATTGTATGAGGAAGTCTGGAGTGGCAGAATAGTATGTTAGGGTAGTGCAGGACATGTATAAGAATAGTGTGACAGCGGTGAGATGCGCAGTCGGAATGACAGACTCATTCAAGGTGGAGGTGGGATTACACCAAGGATCAGCTCTGAGTCCTTTCTTGTTTGCAGTGGTGATGGACAGGTTGACGGATGAGATCAGACAGGAGTCCCCATTGACTATGATGTTTGCAGATGACATTGTGATTTGTAGTGAGAGTAGAGAGCAAGTTGAGTCTAGTCTGGAGAAGTGGAGATATGCTTTGGAGAGAAGGGGAATGAAAGTCAGTAGAAGCAAGACTGAGTACATGTGTGTGAATGAGAGGGAGCCCAGTGGAATAGTGCAGTTACAAGGAGTAGAAGTGGTGAAAGTAGATGAGTTTAAATATTTGGGGTCAACTGTTCAAAGTAATGGAGAGTGTGGTAGAGAGGTGAAGAAGAGAGTGCAGGCAGGGTGGAGTGGGTGGAGAAAGGTGGCAGGAGTGATTTGTGACCGAAGAATATCAGCAAGGGTGAAGGGGAAAGTTTACAAAACAGTAGTGAGACCAGCTATGTTGTATGGTTTAGAGACAGTGGCACTAACAAAAAGACAGGAGGCAGAGCTGGAGGTGGCAGAGCTGAAGATGTTGAGATTCTCTTTGGGATTGACAAGATTAGGAATGAACATATCAGAGGGACAGCTCAGGTGGGACGGTTTGGAGACAACGTCAGAGAGGCGAGATTGAGATGGTTTGGACATGTGCAGAGGAGGGACCCAGTGTATATAGGGAGAAGGATGCTGAGGATGGAGCCACCAGGCAGGAGGAGAAGAGGGAGACCAAAGAGGAGGTTTATGGATGTGCTGAGAGAGGACATGCAGGTGGTTGGTGTGACAGAGGAAGATACAGAGGACAGGGTGAGATGGAAACGATTGATCTGCTGTGGCGACCCCTAACGGGAACAGCCGAAAGACAAAGAAGAAGAAGAAGCACTCATCGCTAGTGACACCTTACAGATGATTCGACTCATTTGTCCTCTGGCTTGCATGCACGCACCATCCTTCTCTAACCAGATTTGGTTCAACTCAACCTGGTAACGCCTTTGAGACCTGCCTCTGCCATGCTGACCTTCACAATCAGCCTCTCAGTGTTTTTGGTACATCTTGCAACGTGTCCAAAGTGTCTCTGCATCGTCCTCCTGATCAAATCCAGCAATCAGCAATCCAATGCCAACATTGGTTCTATGCTCAGTGATGTTTGCAGCGGCTTAAATTTGACCCTCGTCTGCCTCGCTGATGTTTTCATACTCAAATGATGCACTCTAGAAATTAGTACTTTAACAAATTTCTATAGTCTTTAACATGTTTACTCTTCCATAAATAAGTAAACAAAATTATGAATGAGTGAATGACTAAGTTTATTCTTTTGCTGTGTGTGTGTGTGTCTGTGGGGGGAGGGGATTGGGGCAGTGGGGTTCAGCCTTTCTTAGATAGAATTGGGGTGGTGGGGTTTCCGAGGACATAAAGGTTGAGAGCCACTGCCTATTTCATGCTCAGTGTGCCTCCATGTCAGCACTGATGACGTGCAGTGGTATTTTTGTTGCATTTTGGACTGGTGTTACTATGCAGTAGTTCTTGCATTCTTCTTTCACACCGTTTTTGAAAAGTGGAATAAATACAGATATGTCCAGCCAGATGCATGTTCTCTAAATTAAATTACAAGTGCATGAGATTAACACCTTACCAGCTGTTTTGCTTTCACCATCTTAGTGAAGGTGGGATGTCATTCCAGTGAGTTTTTATTGTGCTAACTTCTTAATCTGTTCCATATCAATCTCAAGAAGATATCTGCTTCTTTTTCGGTATCACTGATTGTCAGAGTGTTGAAAACCAAGAGTCCTGTTGTATCCTGTGCATACAGATCTTTATAGTACAAGTCCTGTCACCCCAGATGTCTGCTCCTTCTGTCAGAATGTTTTCATTGTTGTCCACACAGCCTTCTCATGCATTGGAATAGATAACAGGAGTGTCCTTTTGTGCAGATCGGTTCCAGTTCTTCACAGATGTTATTGGGTTGTTTTTCTTTATCTCTTCTCAAGCCGCACTGGATTTTGTGACTCTAGTTTTTGTATTACAGATCATTGATTGTGTGCCCTTGACTCTTGAGATTGCGCCGTTGTTCTATCAGCTTAACTGTCTCAGCTCTGACCCAACTGGATTTTGTTGTGCTCTTCCCAGGAATCGACTTTGTTCACTTCTTCGGTCATGATATTCTTTGCCATGTCGCAGAGTTGATGCAGTTCCTGTCTTTCGTCTGCTTGAAGTAATGCTTGATTTATTTTACAACACAATATCAATTATTTAGTGCAATAAATCCCCAATTAAATCAAAAGCACAAGTCTAATAATGGTTTAATGCTTTTTCTATTGTGTACAAATGGCATAGAATTAGCTGTCTATTTAAAAAGAAGTAATCTCAGCCTTTGTTGTTGTTTTCTGATAAAAAAAACAACAACTTTGTTTCCATGTGTCTCTCTTCTCCCGAAGTCTGCTGAACAGATACACTTGTGAGAGCGTGACACCTTCTGTAACCCTTCAGTATGATCCAGTTCTTGCTGGTGGCCTCTGAAGCGGCTATAAATAGCAGAGTGGTGGTTATGTCTGCTGTGCTCCCCTTCACTTTTCTGTACCTGCAGCACATTAGGTAGAAGTTATGAGGTGCCAGCTCGCTTGTGATTAGATGTCATGGCTGTCGCTCTGCTTAGACAGTGCTGATAGACAGATTTCTGGGGAAACGTGTGTGATGACATCCGTGCGAGTGCAGCTATTGCACCAATCTGTCAATCACGCGGGATGAGAGCAGGCAGGCCAACCGTCCTCCAAATAACGTCTGTCCTTGTCGACTCACCCTCTTCTCCTTTTCATCCAAATCTCATCCTCTTGCTCAACACAATGAGTAGGATTATGCTCGGGGGGTGAAGAAAAGTGGAATATCTATCTGCATTTCCCGCTCAAAATATTCTCAAGGCCACTTGAATTTTAAAAATTGCATAGATTAATACATGACGACATGGTGGTTCAGAGCACATGGTAATTATTAAGAGTGCTGCTTCCAAGGAGGTATCCACTGTAATTGAGATAAAATTCCTGTATCTTGGAACCAGTTTCTGTGCCTGTAGCTTTAAATGGAAAGGAACTACTGACTGGCACACCACTCACTCAGCCTGCATCTACCCATTTCTCTCCCACATAGCGTGTGTGTGTACAGTCAGGTCCATAAGTATTTGGACAGTTTTGTAATTTTGCATCTATACACCTCAACAATGGGGTTGAAATGAAATAATCAAGTTGTTGTGGTGGTATCGACTTTAAGCTTCAATTCAAGGGTTTAACAAAAATACCATTTTGGAAGTACTGTCATTTTTATACACAGTCCCTCCATTTTCAGAGCCCAAAAGTAACTGAAAAGACCGAATACATGTAAGAGTTATTATTAATACAAATCATCACTTTGGATGGATACATGAACTTTTCCAAGTCACTGAATATGTCTTGGATTTAATTTATATCAGTCATTATGAAATACAAACAGTACGGATGCAAATTCAGGTGAATATTCTGTATTTGTTCTTTTGGATCTCTCTGCAGCTCTGCAGTCGGTCATGGTGTTTTAATCCAGAGACTAAGGACTTGGGTGGGCATCTCTGGGTCTGCCCTGGACTGCTGTTGCTACATGCAAATTTACGTCCTGCCATGTTATCCTGTGGTGTGCCTTAAGACTGTTATGGGACCTACTTTATTTGCTTTATATCTGCTCCCACTTGGTCATGTTTTTGCCTCTTTTAAGGATGTCTCATACCACTGTTATGTGAATGACAACCTTCTGTATATTTCATTTACTCCGCAAGAGGATACTAGGGTATTTGTTCTTCATAACTGTGTTGAGGTTATTGGAGGCTGGATGGCAGCTAATCATTTGCCCCTAAATACAGCAAAAACCAAGGTCTTTGTTTGTGCCCCTGATGAGTTTGTTCCCTCCATGTTTAGGAACCTTGGCTCTCTGGCTGCTTTTGCTTCCTCAGCAGTCAGAAACTTGGGTGTTAAGCTTGATCATTCCCTCAACTTTGACACATATGTTACCTGCCTGGTATAATCTTGTTTCATTCATTTGCGTAATATTACCCATCTGAGCAGCATTGTGTCTAGGGCTGAGTTGGAAGTGATTATTCATGCGTTTGTCTACTTGTGTCTCAGCTACTGTAACTCATTGTTAGCAAGTCCTCTCTTGGACGTCTTATAAACGGCTCAAAAAGCGGCTGCAAGGCTTCTTATGGGGAATCCACTAGGGGATTCAAAATTATGGCACCTAAATTGTGGAATGCACTGTCTTTGGACCTACACTCCGTGGACTCTGTCGAAGACCCATTTGTATAGGCTGGCTTACCTAATTTTATGTTTCTGCTGTTTTTAATTTCTGTGTTCTTATGTGAAGCACTTTGTGATTTTGTTTGAAAAAGTGCTACATAAATAAACTTTACTTACTTACAGTACTATATATGGCAAATCTGTCTGTAGTTCTCAAAAACTGCGTGACACTAGTGAGGGAAGCCACAGAGACACCCAGACAGCTCTGAGGAAGTTATTGGCTTCTGTGTCTGTGATTGGAGAAACTATATAGTGTGACTTTTGTCTGTTGCATCACCAGTTATTCAGCTTCATGGTGGAGTGGAACAAAAAAAGATCTTAAGAAAAGAAAACTCATCAGATGTAGGCTAACTTCTCCCATGTTCCTTCTGGCAAATTTTGATTTTCTTTTCAAGAAACTCACCATCCAGCTGTATAACTCATGATGATATTTTAAACACTTTGAGGTAACTTATGTGATTTGGTGATCCATAAATAAACAGAATAGAATTTTCAGTGCATAGATTTGAGGTCTTGGTTATATTTGGAGTAGCAAGTTTGCTCAACAGTGGCTGCCCCACCCCAAAAAATAATAAATAAAAATCATAATAACAGTGTCCTTTTTAACAGCATGATTTTTACAGCAGGGGAAAAAAGAGAAAGAGAACTGAATGAATTCAGAATGTAAGCTATTGATGTTTATTTGACTTGTGCAGCATGGACAGTTTTCACTGATGTGGAACAACTTTCCTTGTTTGTAGCTACATTTACAAGTTAACTCTCTAATTTTGAAAATAAAATTCTCAGAAGTAATTTTTTTTTTCAAAATAATAGATTTAATTATTTTTTGCAGCCTTGCAGGGTTTTGTTTTTTCTTTAAAGAACTAAGACTACAAACGTAGAATAATGTTTTGAATCCCAGAATATTTCTGTAGCTGTAGAAGTGTGCACTCGGAGTGCACTGCTAGTTTTTGCACTAAATGCTGCGGTGCTAAGACATCCGTGTCTGTGTTCAACCTGTTGTCACAATGATAAAACCCTAATAGTTGACAGTGTTTTTTTTTTAGTCACTCAGGCAAACTAGAGTCTCGGGAGGCTGTCATCAGAATGGCACATATCCGCTCGCTCTCTCCCACTTGTTTTATTTCTCTCCTCGCCGTGCTCTGTAAAAGCAGTGGGGTAACACTAATGAGGCAACATTTTTCCTCAGTACTACTGTGAAGCCTTTGAATTAATGCTCTTCCTTTCAGGTAAAACATTCCCTTGCTTATTTATTCTCGTGATCTGCAGCGTGTTGCACGCCAGCCCGGTGTGTGATTGCACTGCATAAGAGAGCGGCGCCGAGTCAGACGCTGGAACTTTGTACTTCCCCCGTTGAGATCCACCCTGGTTACCTGTGTGCGGTGATGTTGCCACACTGTGTGCAGCTCACTGTGTTTTCATTTAATTAGATGGATCAGTGGTGGGCTTCAAACTTTTGCCTTGAAGGAAGTTTGATGGAGAAGTGGGTTCCTGCAGAGCTGACCCGATAAACACGATCAAATTCCGAGGCTGTGATCTTTAAAAGAAAATGATCAAAGAGCATCAGCTCAAAACGAGAAAGGAAAAAAAACACACCACTGTCCTACAACTTTACGAGCACCTTTACTGTCACAGTCATTTTTTTCATTCGTTTGTGTAAAGGTGTTTGCTGTTCATGAAGCCATGCATGAGCTTCACATTATTAAGAATATATAATGCTTAAAATAACAGCAACAACATCAAATAAACATTACAGCTTTTCACACAACACTTATTTTAATCATCTTTATTTCTTAAAGAGCTTCTCTGGAGAATCCTAGCCTGGGATCTTAAACATGTCAGAGGCAGTCGCTATTTTGACCGTCCTTCAAACTACAAATAAACAAATTATGATTATTAGTTCCACTGGCAAAGCAGCAACAGCAGGGTTTTTTTTTTTTTACTGGTGTGTGTCGATGTGTCTGTGCAAAAGATAACTCAAAAGCAGCTAGATGGATTTCCTTCAAACCTGGTGTAAATGTTACTTAGATATGTAGAGATGCTTAGATGCTGGAGTAGTTTGGTCAGATGTCAATGAAATCATGGTCTGAAAGCTTTTTTTCATATCTCAACAATGAAGAAGCTTAGATGGTGTAACATGTATTGATCAGAAAAAACATTTGTGATTGATTGAGTCATTGGTATGAAGGACTTCATAATACAGTTGCACATATTTCCTATGTTCAGTTCATACATAGTTAAAAACACCATTACAGACAGATGTATATTTACTTGCACATCTATATTGTGGTGTGTAAAGTGCACAGCATCAGCGCGCTGCTGCTTTTCATTTGTTTAGTTTTGAATTTAAAGAAGAGCAAATGGTGTTGCAGCATATCTTGTTAACTTCATTATTTAAAGGAGCCCTCTGGTATTTTTCAACCTGGGCTCCATTTGTAGATGTTTTGGGGTTCATCTTTTTACTCAGGACAAAAACATTTATCATCATTGCAGTATTGATCTAGAATGTGACCACAAGCTCGTGCATGAGGTCTATACAAGGTCTGTCCGTAAAGTAACAGTCCTTTTTATTCTTTTCAAAAACTATATGGATTTCATTCATATGTTTTTACGTCAGACATGCTTGAACACTCATGTGCATGCGTGAGTTTTTCCATGCCTGTCGGTGATGTCATTTGCCTGTGAGCACGCCTTGTGGAAGGAGTGGTCCCGCCCCCTCATCGGACTTTCATTGTCTGGAAATGGCGGAATGAAAAGGACTTTTTTTCCATCAGAATTTTTTCAGAAGCTGTTAGAGACTGGCACCTAGAAACCATTCGAAAAATTTATCTGGCTTTCGGTGAAAATTTTCTGGGCTTCACAGAGAATAAGGACTTTAACTACAGCTTTAAGGACCCCTTTAAGGATGGTCGGTGCGCCGCGCTCCGAGCTGCGACGTCGCGGCACAAACCACTGGATCATTTCTAAGCTGATGGCTCTGTGGATACGAGACCGTCGTGTGCTCTTTCTCTGGTTATCACAAGAGCTGGACATCAGCCATTTTCCAGCAGATTTCACTTTTAACAAGAGATTTTGTCATGGAAAGCCGCGTGGAGGCTTCACGCATCACGACCGATTCGCTGATGAAGTGAGACAAAGGAACACCTCCGTTTCGGAGTGTTAGAGGACAAGTTGGGACATGTCCAGCTCTCCACAAGTTCTCTTATACTCACTCGAGTGGTAAGCACTGAAAGCCGAGATAGGCATGTCCAAACTTGTCCTCTAACACTCGTTCCCAAGCCAGCCGAGAGATGTAGTCCCTCCAGCGTGTCCTGGGTCTTCCCTGGGGCCTCCTCCCAGTGGGATGTGCCCGGAACACCTCTCCAGCGAGGCGTCCAGGGGGCATCCGGAAAAGATGCCTGAGTCACCTCAACTGACTCCTTTCGACGTGGAGGAGCAGCGGCTCGACTCCGAGCTCCTCCCGAGTGACCGAGCTCCTCACCCTATTTTAAGGGAGCGCCCAGCCACCCTGCGGAGGAAACTCATCTTGGCCGCTTGTACTCGCGATCTCGTTCTTTCGGTCATGAGCTAAATCTCATGACCATAGGTGAGGATCGGAACGTAGATCGATCGGTAAATCGAGAGCTTTGCCCCCCTACTCAGCTCTCTCTTCACCACAACGGTCCGATACAGCGACCGCATCACTGCAGATGCTGCACCGATCCGTCTATCGATCTCACGCTCCATCCGTCCCTCACTCGTGAACAAGACCCCGAGATACTTAAACTCCTCCACTTGAGGCAAGGACACTCCACCGACCTGAAGAGGGCAAAGCACCTTTTTCCGGTCGAGAACCATGGCCTCGGATTTGGAGGTGCTGATTTTCATCCCGGACGCTTCACACTCGGCTGCAAACCACCCCAGTGCACGCTGAAGGTCCTGATTTGACGAAGCCAACAGAACCACATCGTCCGCAAACAGCAGAGATGAGATTCTGTGGTTCCCAAACCAGACCCCCTCTACACCCTGGCTGCGCCTAGAAATTCTGTCCATGAAAATAATGAACAGAACCGGTGACAAAGGGCAGCCCTGGCGGAGGCCAACGTGCACTGGAAACAGGTTTGACTTACTACCGGCAATGCGAACCAAGCTCCTGCTGCGGTCGTACAGGGACCGGATAGCCCTTAGCAAAGGACCCCGGACCCCGTACTCCCGGAGCACTCCCCACAGGGTGCGCCGAGGGACACGGTCGAATGCCTTCTCCAGATCCACAAAACACATGTGGACTGGTTGGGCAAACTCCCATGAACCCTCGAGCACCCGATGGAGCGTGTAGAGCTGGTCCAGTGTGCCGTGACCAGGATGAAAACCACACTGCTCCTCCTGAATCCGAAGTTCAACCATCGGTCGAATTCTCCTCTCCAGTACTCTGGAATAGACCTTACCGGGGAGGCTGAGGAGTGTGATCCCCCTATAGTTGGAACACACCCTCCGGTCCCCCTTCTTAAACAGAGGGACCACCACCCCGGTCTGCCAATCCAGAGGCACTGTCCCCGATCGCCACGCGATGTTGCAGAGGCGTGTCAGCCAAGAGAGCCCCACAACATCCAGAGACTTAAGGTACTCAGGACGGATTTCATCCACCCCAGGAGCCTTGCCACCGAGCAGCTTTCTAACCACCTCGGTGACTTCGGCCTGGGTAATGGATGAGTCCGCCTCCGAGTCCCCAGTCTCTGCTTCCTCTTCAGAAAACGTGACGATGGGATTGAGGAGATCCTCGAAGTACTCCTTCCACCGCCCGACAACATCCCCAGTCAGGGTCAACAGCTCCCCACCCGCACTGTAAACAGTGCTGGTGGAGAGCTGCTTCCGCCTCCTGAGGCGTCGGACGATTTGCCAGAATCTCTTCGAGGCCGACCGATAGTCCTCCATAGCCTCCCCGAACTCCTCCCAGACCCGAGTTTTTGCCTCTGCGACCGCACGGGCTGCGGCACGCTTGGCCTGCCGGTATCTGTCAGCTGCCTCTGGGGTCCCACCTACCAACAAAGATAAGTAGGACTCCTTCTTCAGCTTGATGGCATCCCTTACTTCCGGTGTCCACCACCGGGTTCGGGGATTGCCACCGCGACAGGCACCAGAGACCTTGCGACCACAGCTACGAGCAGCCGCATCGACAATGGAGGTGGAGAACATGGTCCACTCGGACTCCATGTCTCCAACCTCCCCCGGGATCTGGGAGAAGCTCTCCCGGAGGTGGGAGTTGAAGACCTCTCTGACAGAGGGTTCCGCCAGTCGTTCCCAGCAGACCCTCACGATACGTTTGGGCCTGCCAGGTCTTACCGGCTTCCTACCCTCCCAGCGGATCCAACTCACCACCAGGTGGTGATCAGTCGACAGCTCTGCCCCTCTCTTCACTCGAGTGTCCGAGACACGCGGCCGAAGTTCAGATGATACGACTACAAAGTCGATCATCGACCTCCGGCTCAGGGTGTCCTGGTGCCACGTGCACTTATGGACACCCTTGTGCTCGAACATGGTGTTCGTGATGGACAAACTGTGACTAGCACAGAAGTCCAACAACTGAACACCACTCGGGTTCAGATCGGGGAGGCCGTGCTTCCCGATCACCCCCCTCCAGGTCTCACTGTCGCCACCCACGTGGGCGTTGAAATCCCCCAGGAGAACAATGGAGTCCCCATTCGGAGCGCTATCTAGTACCCCTCCCAGGGACTCCAGGAAGGTCGGGTACTCTGCACTGCTGCTCGGCCCGTAGGCCGAGACAACCTGTCCCCGACCCGAAGGCGTAGGGATGTGACCCTCTCGTTCACTGGAGTGAACTCCAACACTTAGCGACTGAGCTGGGGAGCAATAAGCAGTGCGACCCCAGCTCTCCGCCTCTCCCCATGGGCGACGCCAGAAAAATGAAGCGTCCAGCCCCTCTCCAGGAGTTGGGTACCAGAGCCCAAGCTGTGCGTGGAGGTGAGCCCGACTATCTCTAGTCGGTATCTCTCAACCTCCCGCACAAGCTCAGGCTTCTTCCCCCCTAGCAAGGTGACATTCCACGTCCCAACAGCCAGGGGCTGTGAGCATGGACCGGGTCGCCGGGCCACCCGCCCTCAACCGCCACCCAATCCTCTCTGCACCCAACCCCCATGGCCCCCTCTGCAGGTGGTGAACACACAGGAGGGAGCTGATGCTCCCTTATCATTTAAGTGACACTCCTCACCCAACTCTCCCTAAGAAATCCGTCATTTGACAGAGTCTCTACAAGTTTTCTCTTTACTTATTTGCCTGGTTCAGCACTCAACTTGTTTGGACATCCACAACCACACTGGAGAGACAGACAGCTAGGCTAAGGACAGGGTAAGTCATTTTAAGTAAGTCATTTTAAAAACTTTATTCACATTTAGTGAGGTAAATACGCAAACGCCCCCCCTCCCCAGTTGAAGCATCCCATGCATCCGGGTATGTTTGACGATGTTTTAGTCAGTTCAGTGGTGACAAGAATCAGTTTACTCTTGAGTTTTTATTGCCTCATACAATAACATTAATTAGCACGTTAACCTCTGCTGGCTAACATGATGTTTGCATTATAAATAAAAAAATGCAGCGATTAAATTCATTAGCTTCTTCTCGCATGAAGCAGTAGCACCATGCGTGGTTCAAAAATAAATCCCACTTATAGTCTGATGCAGCGTATATGTTTTTTCTTCTTCATCACACATTTTTTTGACAGATACAACTAATACACTGGTGTAACATAATGTCTGGAACCCCCCCCCCCCCAAAAAAAAAAGCAAACAAAAAACTGTAGTACAAAAGACATCCAGTTGTTGCCTTTGGTCGCTGGTTTGCGTTAAAGTCTCACAACCATACATTAACACATTAAGGCAGGAAGCACCAGGACCCAAAACACTTCGACCTTCATTGTCCTGTAAAGATATCAGCATCACCAAACACCTCTGATTTAGCTGCTGATTTTTTTTATATTTCTCAAAGGAGAGCCCAATAATTCAATTTTCACAACATGTTGGTACATTGGAGCATGAAAAAAAGGCAATTAAATTTCATGTGCACTTTAATAATAGGAGTAATTGGTTTCATTGCATTAACATAGCTGACCTACTTAATTTTATTATCAGCTCTGAGGTACAACTTAATCCAGACCAACCTGTCAAGGAGATATCAGAAAGTGCTCACCTGTAAAGACTGCGGGGAATATTCAGATTAATTCCTCCCAATAGTCAACTGAACTGTATTAATCAAGTTCAAGCCATGCAAAGCATGTTCCTGCTCGATAAACTGCAATAAAAGGAGATTTTGTAAATATCCCCACAGAGGTGCTTAATTGCTGACTATTAATGGGATGTTCTGTGTAAATGGCCGATCTGCAGAACAGCAGCGGTGAAGGAACTTTGGGGAGATTAAGGCGTAATCGTGGGAAAATGCTGTCAAGTAAAGATGAACAGACTCAATTTTTGCATCAGGTTTCATCTCCTTCAACTGCTGTGGGCATTTTCACCTGCACACAAGTACCAACGGATGCACCTAAAAGGCTGAAATGAAGATATTTCAGGATGTGTGATGTCTTTGAGAAACACGGCAGTCTCCACGGTGCACGTGAGTTGGTCTTGTCACTCAGAACACACACACACACACACACACACACACACACACACACACACACACACACACACACACACACACACACACACACACACACACACACACACACACACACAGACAAAATAGGCTGCATACAGCAGCCAGCTGCTTTAATGACAACTGTGTCGAGCTCAGGTAGTGTTCGGCTCTCACAGACGTGTCAGGGAGAAGAAAACTTGCAAACACGTTTCTCAGCCTGCTGTTCCACACAGGCTGGCGTGACAGACACCAAGCTGCACAAACACATCTGAACACAACATAAAAGTCAAATAATAAGACAGCAGCTGCTTAATTCCAGTTTGGCACATCTATCAAAAGGTAATTTGATATGAAGAAACTTTTCTATGAGACAGGATGTCTGTAATCGGCATAATCGGTATCAGGAAGAGCAACACAGTAACACGCGATTAAGTCACGCTGGCTGATTGTGACAAACGCAGTAACTTCAAAAGTCTATAAATCACCAGGCAACTGCTTCTGCTGGGAGGCAGAATTTCCTTTTTGTTGTCGGCACGCTCATCCACTCTGTAATGTTAACAAGACTGGTTGACTGAGCAAGGACTTAAGTGCAGCGGCAGTGGCGGCGGCGCGCGTCGCACCGACACCATGCAGCCTGAAGAGATTCTTGCTTAAAGCTGAGACAAAGCTTAACCTCTGGCGAAGTGACATGTCACATCTCATTCAGATCCTGGGTTTTGGTGGTGCAGCATCCTTTGTGTTATGCTCCTCCTCGGCAGCAGATGCCGTGTAGCCTCCTTTCAGCCCGGCCTCCGTTTTTAAAAGAAAGTCGCAACAGCAGTTCATCTGTTACAGCAGGAAGGAAAGCACCGCTCAGCCCCGCCAAATCAAAATGCACACCGAACTTCACAAATCAAAGCCTGAAACGAGCCCCAATTTATTTTTTTATGCTATTCCTGGAGAAGCAGTAAATGCTACAGCTACACTGAGGTCCATAGATAGTTGGACACCATGAATTTATTCATTTGTTTTAACTATAACTGTATATTAGAGTAGAAAACAAATAATGCACAAGAGTGCGTAGTGCAGACTGGTGAATTTCAGTTTGAAAATGAAGAGTTTCACAGCCTGGTTTAGGGTTAAATGGTAAATGGACTGCATTTATATAACGCTTTTCCATGTGAATCAGAAGCTCAAAACAATGATGCCTCACATTCACCCATTCACACATACTGTCAGGGTGCTGCCATGCAAGGCACTCACTGCACACCAGAAGCAACTCGGAGATTAAGGACCTTGCCCAAGGGCCCCTAGTGATTGTCTGGTCTGGAGGAGGTTTGAATTGAGGATCCTTTGGTCTCAAGTCCAATGCATAATGACTAGACCAGTCACCTCCCAATTGATTTTGAGTGTTACATACAGTTGTGGTGGTGGTTGGGGGGGGGTGCAAAATGATACTCATGATGTCATGGGATTTCGTTTTACAAATGAAATTCAAATTTGATTACACAGAAGGTGCATTGTATATCAGTGTATTATGTGATGTCACCTCCATTTACGGCCACAACAACAACAACAAAAAAACTCATGGCAGACTGCAGAAAATTTCCCTGGACATCAAATGAATCACAGATGAATATTTACTTGGAGTGGCAGCCAGAGAATGCAAAAATTCAGGGCCCCTTCACACATAGTGTGAATTTGGTCAAATTACAGCGAAAGGTTTCGTGCATGAGCATGCATGAACACAGTGTGAGCAACTGGAGCATGTGTAACCCCGTCGCACCACTGCTGTGGAAAAAGTAAAAAATAAAAGTAGCTGGTATGTGTGGAACCACATCGCGCCGCTGCTGTGGAATAAATAAAAAATAAAAAACAGCGGGTTGGTGTGGAACCACATCGTGCCAACTGGTGTGGAATTAATACAAAATAAAAACCAGCGGGTTGGTGTGGAACCACATCGTGCCAACTGGTGTGGAATTAATACAAAATAAAAACCAGCGGGTTGGTGTGGAACCACATCGCATGACTGCTGTGGAATAAATAAAAAATAAAAACCAGCTGGTACATGTGGAACCACATCACGCCACTGCTGTGATTAGTGATTTTCCAGTCAGGCTGGGATTTGAACCAAGGATCTTCTGGTCTCAAGCCCAACACCTTAAACACTAGACCATCACTCCCCTCGTCCACCTTCGTACTATGTGTGAAGGGGCCCTAAGAATTGGGAAAGTCTTGTTTGTTTAAAGGTGGATGTGTACTGACCCATCGCTAGGCAAAAGTGCAGTGGACCAAGGCGGTTCGTTGAGCCGTTTGTCTGTTCTGGTGAGAATGAACCACTGCACCACGGAGGCACAACATTACCATTTTTCACTTTGAGCATGCAAAATATTAATCCAAGATAGAAAAACAATTCCCTGTATGATGTGCTGTGGCACACATCATGATATATTAATTAAGTGGACCACACACAGTCCCAATAAACTGCTTTTTTGCAGCCATGTCTCGGTTAAAGATACACTGGTACAGATACAACACTTCAAAAAAATGTTTTAATTATTTAAAAATCAAATATGCTGTATGGTTGTGAAAAAGCCTTCAAATGTGATGTGCCTTTTTTTAATATAACTTATGATAGAAAGTCTTTCGAAATGTATTATTTCACTTTTCCCCGTCATCTAGTCTTACAAAAAGCAAACAAATCACAATATGTTGTAATATCAAATTGCAGTACTTAACATTTTTCAAGTATCGCAATATGTATTGAATTGACACACAGTTATCATGACAGATATTGTATTGTTAGTTAAGTGTATAATCCCAGAAATGCAGTTTGGCACATCTGTCCAGAAAGGGTCATCCTTCAAAACAGTGACCAAGAATCATGAGGAGAGCCATCAAGTGTGGTGGGAGACAGATTCCGATTCTATTCAAGTGTGCAGTCTGCACAGTGAGCTGGGTTTTATTATTTGCTGTTACAGACACTGACCCAAAACAAAAAAAGCCAGTGTCCAAATATATATGGACCTAAGTGTACTGTACAGTCTACTGCCAGGAAATCTCACGTGTGCACCCGTTGGCAGACACACTGGCATATGTGTGTGTTTTTTGGCATGTCTGCCACCATGTTGGCTTACTCATGAGGAACGCATCTGTACATGCGCGTGCACGAGTGTGTGAGGGGTAATTAGGACATTAGGAGAAGCTTCTGACAGGCTTGTCATTGCCACAGCACACCCAGTAGAAAGGAGGTGGTCAGCGGGGTAAGCGGGGGTCCAGCAGGGTCAAGAGACAGCTGCTGCAGCACCATTCAGTGTCTGGAAGCTCTCAGAGAATATTAAACCACTGGGGCCGCAGTCAAGAAGCTCCCACATTTATGGAACTCACAAAACCTTTTCACAGGGAGATATTCATTCATTTACAGTGGTGTGTAAAGGTTTGGGCACCCCTGATGATTTCCATGATTTTCCTTTATAAATTATTGATGTTTAGATCAGCAATTTCAGTTAAATATACTGTATCATATAGCAGATGAACACAGTGATATTTGAGAAGTGAAATGAAGTTAGTAGTATTTACAGAAAGTGTGCAATAATTATTTAAACAAAAGTAGGCAGGTGCTTAAATGTGGGCACCCCAACAGAAAAAATACATCAATATTTACTTGTAGTAGATCCTCCTTTAGCAGAAATAACAGCCTCTAAACGCTTCCTATATAGTCATGATGGAACCACCTCCAAATTTTACTGTAGGTAGTAAGTGTTTTTCTTGGAATGCTGTGTTCTTTTTCCACCCCTTGTTATGTCCAAATAACTAAATTTTAGTTTCATCACTCCACAGCACCTTATTCCAAAATGAAGCTGGTTTGTCCAAATGTGCTTTAGCATACCTCAAGTGACTTTGTTTGTGGTGTGTACGCAGAAAAGGCTTCCTCTGCATTACAGCATCATATAGCATCTCTTTGTGCAAAGTGTGCTGTATAGTTGAACGATGCACAGAGACACTATCTGCAGCAAGATCATATTGTAGGTCTTTGGAGCAGGTCTGTGGGTTGACTATGACTGTTCTCACCATCCTTCACTTCAGCTTATCTGAGATTTTTCTTGGCCTGCCACTTCGGGCCTTAACTAGTACTGTGCCTGCAGTCTTCCATTTCCTCACAGTGGAAACTGACAGCTGAAATCTCTGAGATAGCTTTTTGTATCCTTCCCCTAAACCGTGATGTTGAACAGTCTTTGTTTTCAGGTCATTTGAGAGTTGTTTAGAGGCTCCCATGTTGCCACTCATTAGAAGAGATGCAAAGAGGAGAAACATTTGTAAATGGCCACCTTAAGTACCCCTTCTCATGATTGGATTCACCTGTGTAAGGAGGTCAAGGGTCAGTGAGCTTACCAAACCAATTTTGTGTTCCAATAATTAGTGCTAAATGTATTTGAATCAATAAAATGACAAGGGTGCCCAAATTTATGTACCTGCCTAATTTTGTTTAAATAATTATTGCACACTTTCTGTAAATACTATAAAGGTCATTTCACTTCTCAAATATCACTGTGTTTATCTGCTATATGATATATTTAACTGAAACTGCTGATCCAAACAACTAAAGATTTATAAAGGAAAATCATGGAAATCATCAGGGGTGCCCAAACTTGTACATACAACTGTATGCTGCTCTTGTAAGAAAAAAAAAGTATTATTTTTATTTTTGAACACACAAATGGAGCAAAATGATGGTAACTGAGGTTATTCCGTAAACCAGTAAGCAGCCTAATTTCAAACGCATGAAGATTAAATGTAATTTTATCACAACAAAATCATCTTTGTGATGCCGCTGTGTCAGTGTAGAGTGCACAGCGAACAGTGGCCAGAGTTTGACTTGGGTGAGTCAGTGTAAAACACGTTCATAGTTTGGTAAAAGACAAACAAGAATGTCTTGATTGTCGTTGCATTTAATCTGGAACAATCCAACCGCTCTGAGCAGGAGCAGCTACAGTCCGCCACCCCGTCACCAACGCCAGGAAACACTATTACCCACACATCTGCCAACACACACATGACCTGCACTGATTGGGCTGGATCCGCAAGTTAGAAAACTCACGTTAACTACAAGACTGTATAAACATGGAGCAGAAAGTATGAAAAAGACAATCCAATGAAACAATAACAAAATGAAAATGGTGGAAAGTTTTGATTCAAAAGGACACTGGTTTGTCCACAAGCATACAACACATGGTTCAACAATGACAAATACATCAGGAATCACTGTGCAAGATCATCAAGCTGCATAGTTTCCTGTCAACTCGATAATTTAGCTCTAATCTGCCCCCTTGTGGTTGAATTATGAATTATTTTAGATCTGTTCAGAAATATTTTAGATCTGTTCAAGCTATACAGCTGAATACACTATGTATAAATTAATACTCATGGATTACATCAAACACAATTTAGAGTTGATTATTTCAATCCATTCATGTTATTCACAGTTCAAGAAAAGTTATGATTGTTGTTTGTGAGTAAAAGTGCAAATGGATCAATTTTAAGAAAGAACTATCAATTTAAAAACATTTTTATTAGAATATACTTAATCATAAAGCAGATATTTATGAGTGTACATTAATAGAATCTGTAAAAACACTAAAAATCACATACAATACATACAAGAAAATGATGTAATTAAGAATATGTTCCAATAATAAAAATAACTTGTAAGATGCTTTGCAGCAACACATTATATAATAACTAAAAAAACAAGTAATCAGGAGAAGATATATCCCCCCGGTCCCCACAAATCAGTAATACAAAGTGTCAGGGGATCACCAACGTACATACCTATGCTAAATATGAATGAATTTGGTCAACTGGCTCTTCAGATATAACGCTAACAAGGGTGGCAATGACAACGTCTTGAACATCTAACACAAAAACTAACACAAATCCCATATTTTTACTTCAAAAGAAAGCTATAAGAATTATTAGTAAGAAACATTATCGTGAGCCAACTATTTCTTTGTTTGTCCATTTGCATATTTTGAAATGTTGGGACTTCATTGATTACATCATAATAGAAATTATGTTTAAAGTGAAAAATAGATTTCTGCCACAACAAGTCCAGAACCTGTTTAGAATGAGGGACTCCAGTTATAATTTATTAGGCACATTATTATTTCATAAATCAAAGATTCGAACTACCGTAAAAAGTCATTGTATTTCTTTTAAAGGTGTAAATATTTGGAATAATTGCCCAGATAACATAAAATCACTCGGTAGTTTGGTTGGTTTTAAAAGGCTCTATAAAAATTATTTGATTACTTGCTGTAGCATGATGAATTAAGTTTATTGATAGTTTTTTTTTTTTTTTTGCTGCACTGCTGCTTGCATGTTTCTGGGGTTTTTTTTCCATTCTGATTCATGGATCAATGTATACTTTGTATTAGTTATGATGGGTATATGTATAATTTTATACACGTACATATGTGTAATTTTTATTTTTTGTTCAAGGGCTAGGTGTTTACAAGGTTTTGCTTCTGCCTACACCCTTTCGGGCGCATGGGTGCATTGTTGGACTATTTTCTTTCTTTCTTTCTTTGTAAGTTTTTTTTTGTTGTTCTGAACCTGTGTGTGCCAAATAAATTCATTCATTCAATATCTCATTGTGACTTTGAAATTGACCCCAAGATCACCGTAATTGACTGGTGTCGGGGGCTCACCCAATTACACACTTAATGCTAAATATGAATGAAATTGGTCAACTGGTTTTTAAGATATCGCGCTAACAATCAAAAATGGAGGGACGGCCATGTTGATCGCCATATCCCCCCGTATTTCATAAAAAGTAATATTCATTTTGTAATAACACCTACATTTTGTAATAATCCATCACATTATATAATAAACAGCCTGAGCACAACATACAATACATTTACACACATTTATTATAATTAATTTTTACATATTACAGTGGTTATTACAAAATGCAGGAGTTCCAATTTTTTGTTGAGCTCTTGCATTTTGTAATAACCACTGTAATAAATGGACTGCTACATAAATGCAGTCCATTTATTACAGTGGTTATTACAAAATGCAGGAGTTCCAATTTGTTGAGCTCTTGCATTTTGTAATAACCACTGTAATAAATGGACTGCAAAATGCAAGAGTTCAACTTTTCTTCTGATGAAAATGTTATAATCTAGTCTTTTGTGTAATAACCAATCAAAATGGATGTCTTTATCTGTGCAGAGTGTGTGAACAAATACTATAGTTACGCTCCAAACGGTCTCTAATCTACAGTACACTGAATTTACAAAAGGTATCATATTATGACAAAATGTGAGTGCTATTACACAATGAAGTAACCATGCATTACATTTTGTTGAATTATTGCATAATGCAGCATTATTGTGTGTTTTTACATACTTTCCAACAAACGCAAAAAAGTGCTTCATTCCTCATTAGCACAAAATAATGACACATTAAAAAAACACAACCATTGCAACAGATTTGCCCAAAGGTTTCATGATCAGATCACATGTGCTTGCTGTTGTTTTGCTTTTTCTCCATAATGACAAATTTGTGTCATCCCCCGTGTGTGTGTGTGTATGTGTGTGTCTGCAGCAGACAGGCTCCATTACAGTACGAGGCGCCTTAAATACAGACCCACCACGGCTGATGACCTTGGCGATGGCACCCCATTAATTGTATAGATGGATTATTACCATCCTAACAATAACACAGCTCCCTTTTGGCGCCACTCTGCCTCACACCTGGAGCCCCTTCTCTCCTCACCGCTGTTCATATGCTCATAATCACATCTATCAGCCCAAAACGTTAACTGCATCCGGGGACGTTAAACACGTCCATTTGTTTGCAGTTGTAATGTCTTTTGTGTGCCTCAATCAGGCACCTGTCAGACACACACCTGCTACCTCAGCGTTGAGAGAAAAGGCAGGGAGAAGGCCTTTTGTTTCCTCGCAGAGTTTATAATCAGCACGTTGTTTCCAATCTTCTTCCACCATTTTTCAATTTCCCATTTCCCTTTTCTCAGTCAAATCACTGCTATCAATCAGGCGAGTGTTTGAGGGAGGGAGAGAGAGAGAGAACACAGAGAGGGGAGTTCCTTGATGGAACCATCTCCAGCCATAGGCCTCATTAGTCAGAGACTGCAGGAGAAAATGTGCACGAGTGAGCGCAACTACATGTGTGTGTCTGTCAATATGAATCCATTTAACATTTCCCATTCCACCCAAATGATACACAGCGACCATTACGCTGCATATTTGACTTTCTCTAAATGAATAGTAGGTTCTGTTATATTTTGCCTTTTCCTGCTCCTGTAGGTTACTGACAGCATAACGGAGACATCGCAAAACAATTACTGTGCGAGCATGACACCGCCTTGTACGTACCCGGCACAGCGTGCCATGAAAGCATCTCAGAAATGACTGCGGTTGACTGATGTGGCAGTCAATATGAATCAAACCGGAGCAGAACGACATTCTCGCACAGGCCCTATTGATTCGGTGTGACAAGAGGCGCTGGCGCGGCATCGACGTCTTTGAAGACAGTCAACTTACTTTGATAGCGTGTTTCATTGAACCCACTGAGTATGACCACAGAGACGGTTAACATTCACCAGACACAAATTAGGCCAGAAATGCAAACAAAGAGGACAGAAAGCAGCGATTATTGCTGACACGGCAATAGGCCCGGCGTATTGATTATAAAGGAGAAGTATTTGAAGGGGCTGTGCAATATGGCAACTATAGTAAATTCACAATGGCAGGCTAATACACGGCGCCGTTGCTTTCATTTATTCACAGCTTGACATTTCCTCCCGTGCACATAGCGTGCTCTAACTGTGTGCCAATGGCCACATCATTTAGGCTGGACCTGCATGAATATTTTTAACATTAGTAGCTGCCTCGTAGCTTCCGGAAAATGACTTATTTTTAGTGGGCTTTGCAGCGGCAGAGTGAAAAACCCTCAGCGTGGTGATGAATCGCTGGAGAGTTTATGTTGTATTAAGCAGGCAAAACAAATGGCTATCAATCACTTGAAGCTTGTGCGCTTGCCAGCTTTGCATTCCTTTTCCTCATTCAGAGATTCAGCTGGTATTTGGAAGGATCAGCTGCTCGCTTTTGGCTTGTGTGGAAAAGGTCAGCTTTGAGTTCACCCGTATTTGCTGAAAAGCCGTTTCTGCACAGGAATCTTACAGCAGGAAAACAGCATCGAGTGTCCATCTATATGTTGCCAAATCTGGGTCACGGGTCACAGTCATCGCTTTGTGACAGCAGCCACAAGGCTTGAAAATTATGACAGCACTTAGAAATACTGAAAAGAGCTGCTTCAATTCGACAACAGGTAGTTGCATAAAAAAACTTTCTGATAAATTCAGAAAACATATGCAAAGAGAGAAGACAAATAAATATAGCCAACAATGCACGCAAAAACAGAAGAACAGCAGAACATCGAGCAACATGAACGTTTCACAATGCAACAGAGGCAGGATGAGTAGAAGAAGAGGTTTCTGGCTGCAGGACCTTTACTGTCAGACTGTATGTTTTTGCATGCGTTGTCTGAATTTGCAGCGGGTACATTATTAAATCAAATTATTGTACGTGCTAGAGGCTGTATTTGTTTGTGTTCTGTATGCTTGCAGGCATTTTCTCAATTAGCATGATGTTTTCTGATGCAACTAACTGTTGTTGAATTGATGCAGATTTTTTTTTACCCTGCACTTCGAGAAGCAGTGACAGCAGGGTAGTGCTTTCAATGGTGCGCTCGTGTGTGTGTGTGTGTGTGTGTGTGTGTGTGTGTGTGTGTGTGTGTGTGTGTGTGTGTGTGCGCGTGTGCTTGAGTGCTTCTGTGGACCAGATAATTCTAAAATGGCTGGACAGATTTCATTCAGACTTGGTGGGAATATTACTTTGATAGATACTCAAACATGATTATATTTTGGAGAAGTTTGATCAAAGGTCCAGGAAAACAAGGTCAGACAAAACACCTTTTTGTGTATCTCAACAATCAAGAAGTCTAAATGGATTATCTAAATCATACATTTATCAGCATAATATTTGTGATTGGTTTATATTGAAGTCAGATAGAAGTTACATGATAAAGTCAAACATAGTAAAAACACCATTACAGACAGATGTATATTTACTTGTATATTTATATTATTTGGCGTAGCATGCTCAGGGTATGCATGAGCCCTCTGACACCTTTCATTTTGTATTTAATTTCAGCATTTGCTGATCTCTTCCTAATTTGTAAGTGCCGTGGCCTCTCTTGGCCGCCATCAGCCAGTACCAGACTGCAAAAGCCCAGAAGGAACCAGAGTTCTGTAAATGCCTTCTATTTTAAAATTTGCAAATAACCCACTAAACAATTTTCAAAACATTCAAATAGAAGTAAACTGTGTCCAAATGGTAGCTAGCTGTGTTATGTAGTCCAGTTATATGCAATTCCAATGGACATAACTTGCAATCAGGTGTAATATAAAACTAAATACAGTAATTATTAACTAAATATCCAGATAGTAACTTATTTAACTTTCTGTCCCTCAGCTGCCATGGTTCATCAAGACTTTGGTAGTTATCCATCCATTACATTTTCTATACTCGCTTACTCCAATTAAGGGTTGGGGGGAGCAGACTGGAGCCTATCCCAGCAGTCATAGGGGCATGTGGCGGGGAACACCCTGGAAAGGACGCCAGTCTGTCAAACAAACATTCACACCTCCGGACAATTTAAAGTTTCCAATCCACCTAACCTTCACGTCTTTGGATGCGGGAGGAAGCCAGAGCACCAGGAGGGAACCCACGCAAACATGGGGAGAACATGTAAACTTCACACAGAAAGGCCACAGGTGGGAATCAATCCTATGACCTTCGTGCTGTGAGACAACAGTGATTGCCCCTAAGCCACCATCCTGTCCACTTTGGTAGTTAACATGTGATAACTGGATCAAAAATTAGGTTGTTGCATCCATTTTCTGAATCAAATGCGATTCTAACAGAATGTATTAATCAGGCAAAATTATGCTGAAAAAGTAACCTGTCAGTTGTGAACATACGAGGGGAGATGGAGAGGTTTTTTGCCTGACCCAGACAAAGTAGGGTGTGGTTCTCCATCTTTTGCACTCTGAGAAACCCATATTTCTCAAATGTATGAGTCAGAACTTTGCACATTCAAGAAATGTTGCCTTCTCAGAATGCAAAAGATGGAGAACCGCACCCTACTTTGTCTGGGTCAGGCTCAAAACCTCTCCATCTCCCCTCGTAAAAACGATGATTTGTTCTGTACTAGCGACAAACAGTTTACCGTATCATTATGTTTCCAGTCCTCCCTTTTTCATCAAGCTGTTCAGATATCATTCAATTTGCCAAGTCCTAGCTTGGCCACTTATTAGCATTTTGAAGTGATAGTCAGATGGAAACACTACATGTCAAAGACTGCAAGTCATTATTTATTATTTTTATCAAATGTTGCCCATCCAGACACAAGCCCTCAATATTTATCCAGGATTGGGACCAAAATCAAGATGGGCTGGTTTAATTGCTGTCCCATTACAAACAAACACGCTGACAAACCATCACTATTTGAGCTACAAAGGGTCTCCTCTCCTGTCTTCATAACAACAGACAGGGTACAGGCTGAAGAATGGATTATCTTCATTTAACTTATTCATTTCAATTCATTCATACAGTCGCCTTGTACACTATCAGGTGTACAATGTTTGGTGCAACCAGATCAATTTCATAATACCACCTTAGAGCACTAATTTTGTGATGAAATGATAATCTGCTATCTTGGGAATGAGATTGCAAAATTTCAGAGCACAAGGTGCAACTGATTTTTTTTCTATATGATCACAAAATTAGTGTTGAATCAGGTGCCTTTTTCATTGTCTACGGACACTACACATGAAAGTGAATGCATTCAAATGCAATATTTGTCAACAATATCTTTATTTTCATTAGATTGGCATGCAATTAATCAGTAAGCACATCCAAAAGCTTACGTACTGAAAGTCTTTGAGATATTTCCATTTAATCTCATCTGAGAGCTCCACAAACATGTTCATCGATTTTCGGATCAAGTCATTTACAACACTGTGTCAACTGAACATTCATAACTGCTTTGTTTCCTTAGCTATTAACTTCATCACTTTGCATTGATAGATAAAATGTAAAATGTACCCACATAACATTCACAGAACTTTGTTAACCAACCATCAAATTCAGAAATACCTCAATTTATAAGTATTTTCTACTTTGTAGATTGTAACACAGGACATACCATGCAATTTAGAAGATTGTAATGGTGGCAATAAACTCACTAAAATATGATAACTTTGATGCTATATTTATCATTTAACATTGATAAATAAATATCATAAATATTGATTTTAGCTGAAACTTATCGGTTCAGCTAAATCAAAGCTTTCTCGCTTGGTGCAGACTGCTATGAAGGTTATGAGGAGGACCGGAACCCTTCCCCTTCAGCCCATCTATGAGCAGTCTGTTTATAGGCAAGCACAGAAAATACTCTGTGATCCATCCCACATCCTCCATCAGGAGTATGAACTTTTACCATCTGGGAGACGATACAGAGTTCCCAAGTGCAAACTGAACAGATACAAGAACTCTTTTGTTCCAACCTCAGTCAGACTCTTGAATGCTGCAGGGGTTGCCCGGGAGCAGCGTTAAGGGCTTTGTGCATGGATGTGTATGCATTTGCGAATATGTGTGTGTATGTGTTATATGTGGACATGTGTATGTATATACAGTATTATGGGAATGTGCAACATGCTGATGAATGTTCCATAGGCATGCAAGCAGTGTACTGTTTATTGTTGTATTTATCGATTTTGAGACAGGAATGTTTGCAAAGCACTTGAAGTCCAAGACAAATTTCCCTTTGGGGACAATAAAGTATATCATATCGTATCATATATTAAACTGATTTCATTAAATACATGACATTGTGGGTATTTTAAGTAGCCACAATGTCACAATGTCTATGGACACTGTCACATTGTCTACGGACACTACACCTGATGAATGGAAACTCCATATATTTGTTCTAAAATTTATTATTGTGCAATATTTGCTGTGTTTCTATGCTATGAGAAGTGAATGCCAACACAAAACACAGAAATAATGCTGTAGTATTAATGCATGTGGATTGTACATAGATTTCTGTAATGTAATATCGTTGTGTACAGACCTTGTGTACAGTTATTTTTGGACAAATGAAACATATTTTCACACTTGATATTTCGGAAAGCGTTCAAGTAATATATTCCAGCTTTCTCACACTGTCTATTTCATGCTTGCACAAAGTAATTAACCCCAAAATATGTTTAAATGCGACATAGTTAATGCAATATAAGGTCTTTTATCACAACATAACTTTTCTGTAAATTATATAACGACAGATTTCAAGTTCAAATTTCAAGTTTGAGCTGTCTGACATCGTCCAGAACAAGCCGGTCACTGTGCATGTATTATTTTATTATGTTCATAATTGCTCTAAAGCAATAGCCACACATTTTGTTCTTATGTTCCAAAATAATGATGAAAATCACCTGAAGTTAAGAAGGATAAAGATGCATAACATCAGGAACAAGAATGATAAACAAATCTGGTTTTCGCAGACATTATTGCAACAGCTTACAGGCACACCTCAATCAATTATCAGTCATACTGAGCACAAACATATTTCCCAAAGCTTACATAACGGTACTTTTTCAACAGTCGTACACCTGATAGTGTACAAGGTCAGTGCAAAATCATATCACAGATCACCTCAAGGTGCCATAAACATTTAAGGACTAGACCTTACCCACCTCATGAGGAAACACAATGGCGACAGTGGATCATAAAAACTGTCTTATACATACATTATGGTTCGAATGGCGTTAAGGTTGAGGTTACACTTATGGTTTTGTTGAGTTAACAAGCATTTTGTCCAAAAGTTGAGGTTCGGTTCCATACACCTTTCCAGTAGAAGCTGAAGAGTACCTTCTGTTTGCACATAGAAACATTTTAGCAGGATGCTTTAGGATCAGACTGCATCACTAAACCTGATGAAGTGGACTAAATAAATAAGACTTTTAGTGGAAGTGCCCGTAGACAAAGGGGATAAAGGAGGTACTAAAACAACATTTCACTGAATGCAGCATGACAGCTACATAAAACACAGTTTTATCACAGTTGGGGATGCAAATATCTTTTGTGTGGGTAGAAGCTAACAAACAAACATATGAAACTGTCAAAGTTACTTTGAGATAAAGGACAACAGGAACAAAATAGTAGAAGTCTGCTCAAGCTTGGAGCTTTGGTTGAGCTTGCTGCTTTTTTTTTTTCAAAGCCAACTTTACCGCAAAGGCAACAAAATCTTTTGACATTGGTGAGAATTTAATTCCTCCAAACATCCAAGGACGTACATAAAGTATGCCTTAAATTTTATGTCTCCAAAGCTGAAGACTTATAGTAGGAATGAGTCACAGCATTTTAATTTATGCACCACATGTGTCTGGAGTGGTGGCATTCTGGGACAGCGAACATGTGTCAACTGATACACAAAACGTGACCGAAGAGAAAGCAGAGAGGATGCAGTGAGTAATTTAACATAGTGACAAAAACCAATCGACAGAAGTACACAAGGCACAAACAGTATATAGTTTCTTCTGACTTTGATGCCAAGTGAAATACGACTTTGGCTGACGCCAAACAGAAGTGCACAGACAAACATATGAGCCAAGATCATCCACTGTGAAACAAACAAACCCAATTCCGTACACAGTGGACAGGCCACCAGACCTTCTTTAATATAAAGAGGCAATTTAGAGTTTAATGAAATGCAGTATACAACAGAGATACACACACCCCTGTGCAAAATCACTTAAAGGCCAAATTTGTATGGCCTCTCAGTAATGGTCTAGCGTCCAGTCCAGGGGGGTTGTAGACTTTCATCTGCTTAAAGGTGTTGAATCCAGATATCAGCTCAGTCACCAATAGGCCTCAAGACCTATATAGGACTTACTTCTTCTTAACAATGGCATTTTATCTAAGTGTTTCCTCTCATGAACTATTAAAAGGAACTATTTCAGAAAGATGATGCTGATAATACAGACTCCCAAAGTAGAAACTCAGTGCACCAAATGTCAGTAGAAGTATACAAGTAATTCCTATACAGGTTACTTCCCCAGTCAGCCATGGCTTGTTACCCACTTACTGCTGTGTGGACAGGGAAAATACAGATGAAGTGTTTTGACCAAGCACACAGACAGGTAGCATCAAGTCTCTGCCTATATATCTTGGTCGTCCAATTCACTGAGCCGCCTTCTCTGCAGCAGAAAAATTCATACCCTTCATCATAACACATCCAAATCGTCACTTTTACAGCCATTTCTTTAGAGAAGCCTAGGGGTAGATAAGTGAACATTTCCAAGTTACTGAATATGTTGTGGAATTCCTTTCAGTGGTTCCCGTCTGTGTTCCTTGCAGACCCCTAACCTACACAGTTTGTATCGCTTCCTGCTCTGCCAAAGGCTGATTAGTTCATTCAGGTGTGTGTTAGCTCTTGATTGGTTCACCACACCTGAACTGTGAGAAGGTTTACTTGATTAAGCTATCCAAATATTCTTCCAGGGAACTACTACTGCTGCTTCTTCTTCTTTTGGCTGCTCCTGTTAGGGGGTGCCACAGCAGACCAACTGTTTCTGTCTCACCCTGTCCTCTGCATTGTCCTCTGACACACCAACCACCTGCATGTCCTCCCTCAGCACATTCATAAACCACCTCTTTGGTCTTGCTCTTCTCGTCCTGCCTGGTGGCTCCATCCTCAGCATCCTTCTCCCTGTATACCCAGGGCCCCTCCTCTGCACATCTCAATCTCACCTATCTGCCTCCAAACTGTCCTCCTTGTGCTGTCCCTCTGTTATGTTCATTCCTAATCCTGTCCATCCTCGTCACTCCCCAAGAAAATCGCAGTATCTTAAGTTTTGTCACCTCCATCTCCCCCTCCTGTCTTTTTGTTAGTGCCATCACCTCTAAGCCGTACAATGTAGCTATTCTTACTGTAATACTGTAAACTTGGCCTTTCCCTCTTGTTGATATCCTTCTGTCACAAATAACTAATGCCAATTTTCTCCACTCTGCCTGAACTCTCTTCGTTACCTCTTTGCCACGAAAGTTGACCCCAAGTATTTAAACTCATCTACCATCTCTAGTCTTTATAAATGCACTATTCCACCGGGCTCCCTCTCATTCACACACATATACTCAGTCTTGCTCCTGCTGACTTTCATTCCCCTTCTTTCCAGAGTTTAACTTCACCTCTCCAGCCTAACCTCCTCTCTACTCTCAATTCTGTATATGATGAGAGTTAACTTTGTAGTTGATTCTTTGAATTAAATCATTTGACCAAATATAGTAGAAAACACTTTATTTTTGAAAAAGATATCATGTGAAACCTTGTAAAACAACCTTGCTAAAACTACCTTCCCATGAAACTTCATTTCATATGGATGAAGGAAAAAGGTCACAGAAGACCTTGGTTCTCATTTTTATCACACCTGCATGCCTGAACTGGGTAATTAGCTTGAGATAGAACAGGGAGGTTTGGGGGGTCTCTGAGGACCAGGGATGGGAATCTCAGGCTTAAATCAATCAATTGTAAATGGAAACAGTATGGTACTGTGGGGCAATTTTCTTTGCAGCAGGCTTATTTCAAAAAGTGTGATACTTAAAACAGACTGGTGAAGGAAGCTTCCAAGACACTGACAACTCTGAATGAATTACGGACAAGTTCTGAGGATGTGATCAGAGAAACTGTGCAACCTTATAACCTTAGAGCTTCCCGGGAGGTTACTATCACAGCCAAAGCTGGCACCCATTTACAGCTGAGTGGACTGCGACAATGCAAATGTAGTGTCCTGTCCAGTGACTCAGACCACTAGCCTGAAGCGCACATTGGGAAGCGAACTTAGGTCTACATCTTGGATCTTCAACTTCTACACCACAGAGCTACCAGACTTTACAAAAAGAAGACACAGGGGAGAAACTTACTCAGGAAAGCTTGGAGGGAGCTTGGCAAATGGCTTGTTTGTCCAATTAGGTATAAAGTCCAGTTTAATAAGAAGAAACCTGTCAGCCAACGTTTGAACAATTAACTGTAAACGATAACTGTGTCAAATGGATTTCTACTGTGCATATGCCCCATCCTGGAACGCATCATGGCAGGATGTACAAAGGTGTAAAGCTCCTGGAAATACCTCTTGCTCCTGCAAAATGAAAATGACTTGGAGATCAAACCTAAGGGTGCATTAAGGAGGAGTTATAGATGATTAAATCAACTCTTCATGCTTCCCCTACCTGCTTTGAGTAGTTTTATTTGATTGCCTATGTAATTACCTTAACACTGGTTAATTGCTTGTTAATTTACCTTTCATTGCAATCACATATCTCTTTAGTCTGCCAATCAGCAATTTTAAAAATAATCATGTTAAATTTAGAAGGCGCGCCAGCAAGTGTCCAAAATGCAGCGCAATGAGATGCGCGGAGAGCTTTAAAGATTCTCAGATTACTTGACAGTTTCATTAAGACAGATTACTGTGACCCTGAAGTTTTAATCTTCCAGATAAAGTGAAGCTGTTTTTACACCCGTCCTCAAGGATGCACTTCATTTCCAACAACATCCAACCTGAGATGAGATTTGGCTTCTCTCAAATACAATCTGAATTGCTTCAATTGATTAAACAGAAGCAGGCAGGCTGAACATGGCTGAGCGGAGCACTCAAGCTTTCCGCGCAGCCAGTGGCAACTGTGGACACAAGATTGAGGGTAAGATATCTGTGAGTGGTCTGGCACCTGAGTCAGAGAGATAGTCCTGCTTACTTAGAGGTGGGGTGTGGGATGGCAGTGGGGGGGGGGGGGGGGGGGGGGTGTCAAATTGGAGACAGACTGGGTGCCTGCGCCCGTGTTCCCCCTTCAGGTTAATATTTTATGGATGTGCGATAGAGTCGAGATGACAGTTTGAGATGACTGAGATTCAGCGTGCAGCTGGAAAGAGTTCAGAGATTTATTAAAAGGGAGGGAGTGTGTCATGGGGGAGAGTGAGACTGAATCTGAGAAATTTGTTAGTAGGTGTTAACTCAAGGAGAAGATGTCTGAAAATGACTCGCGCTCGTGATTGCACGTGTACTCACACACTCGGGTGCGTGTGTGAGACGAAGCCCATTAATAAGCAGAGGCAGCGACGGTACAGATATGTCTCTCTCTGAGGCCAACATGAAACACAGGAAACGGCCTCTTTGATCATTACCTACCTGTCAGTCTGGCCTCCGTGGGGACTGCCTGTTACCGCCACTGATGCGCCGCACTGACAGACCAGAAACACACAAACTCAAAGCCGAACAGGAAAAAGCAGCACGGCTACGGCTGCGACTTGTGTTGGAACTCAGACTCATCCCGGAGGAGGTATAACCATGACGACCAGCAGTGTGGGCAAGGCGCAGGTTTATTATTCTATATTTGGATTCTAATTAGCCTCAGTGACTGTGAGATTTGCTCCACATTTACATTCACACCAATTGGCGCTTATTTTCCAATCCCTGTGGTTGTTTGTCGAATGTGGGAGGAAACAAGCAGAAGCCGATGTGATCAAAGCGAGGAGATGGCTGGACCTACTGAGTCAAAAGCAAACAGACTTACCTCTAGTTCATTTGTTCTTGACTTACTGCTATTATAGGTGTCTTAGATCTCTGGGCTTGCTTACCAGAAAGGAATTTTAAACATTTAACAGGAATTTGAACTGTGTGTGAATCATATGGAAAGTGTTGATGCCAATCGTGTCGTCATTCCAGTGGCTGCTTCAGTGACTGTTGTTCTTTGGTGGAGCAAGGTGGGGTGGTGTGGGGGGGGGGGGGGGGGTTAGTGGTGCGTCAACAAGATTAATGTGTAAAAATAAAATACAAAATTCAAATGCCAATAAAACAAAACATTCAATACTGAACAGAAAGAACTTTTAACCAGCGTTGTGTTCATCACTGGACTTGAACTGACAATCGACCCGGGGGCGTATCGTGAGAATGTGTTCTGGTACTGGGAAGTGAGGTTTACTCACTTGCTCCTGCTACCTGTCTGTGTCCTTGGACAAGACATACGAGGGCTGTCCGTAAAGTATAGGTCCTTTTTATTTTTTTCAAAAACTATATGGATTTCATTCATATGTTTTTACGTCAGACATGCTTGAACCCTTGTGCGCATGCATGAGTTTTTCCACGCCTGTCGGTGACGTCATTCGCCTGTGAGCACTCCTTGTGGGAGGAGTCGTCCAGCCCCTCGTCGGAATTCCTTTGTCTGAGAAGTTGCTGAGAGACTGGCGCTTTGTTTGATCAAAATTTTTTCTAAACCTGTGAGACACATCGAAGTGGACATGGTTCGAAAAATTAAGCTGGTCTTCAGTGAAACTTTTAACAGCTGATGAGAGATTTTGAGGTGATTCTGTCGCTTTAAGGACTTTTCACAGTGCGAGACGTCGCGCAGCGCTCTCAGGCGGCATCATCAGCCTGTTTCAAGCTTAAAACCTCCACATTTCAGGCTTTATTGATCCAGGACGTCGTGAGAGAACAGAGAAGTTTCAGAAGAAGTCGGTTTCAGCATTTTATCCGGATATTCCACTGTTAAAGGAGATTTTTTTAATGAAAGACGTGCAGGCGGATTGCAGCGTCGGCTCGCAGCCGCTGCGACGCTCCGCCACAGGAAAAACACCTCTGTTGGAAGCCTTGAGGACAAGTTGGAACATCTCCAGCTGATAAACAATTTCTCATATACCCACTCCACTGAAAGCCATCAAAAGCCAACTGGATTTTAACAAATGGTTATCAACACGGAGGTGTTTTTCCTGTGCCGCCGCGCCGCGTCGGCTGCGTCCCGACGCGCGGACCCGTCCGCACGTCTTTCATTAAAAAAATCTCCTTTAACAGTGGAATATCCGGATAAAATGCTGAAACCGACTTCTTCTGAAACTTCTCTGTTCTCTCACGACGTCCTGGATCAATAGAGCCTGAAATGTGGAGGTTTTAAGCTTGAAACAGGCTGATGACGCTGCCTGAGAGCGCAGCGCGACGTCTCGCACCGTGAAAAGTCCTTAAAGCGACAGAATCACCTCAAAATCTCTCATCAGCTGTTAAAATTTTCACTGAAAACCAGCTTAATTTTTCGAACCATGTCCACTTCGATGTGTCTCACAGGTTTAGAAAAATTTTGATCAAACAAAGCGCCAGTCTCTCAGCAACTTCTCAGACAAAGGAATTCCGACGAGGGGCTGGACGACTCCTCCCACAAGGAGTGCTCACAGGCGAATGACGTCACCGACAGGCATGGAAAAACTCACGCATGCGCACGAGGGTGCAAGCATGTCTGACGTAAAAACATATGAATGAAATCCATATAGTTTTTGAAAAAAATAAAAAGGACCTATACTTTACGGACAGCCCTCGTATAGTCTGCCTGAAAATGAGAATCAGCCTCTACTGGGGAAGTAACCTGTGTCAGATTGGCGTCCTGTCCTGGGGTAGTCATAGACTCTCACCAACTTAGTGCTACGGAATCCAGAGATAAGCACCTACCAGATGGGTCTTATGGCCGCTATTGGACTTTCTGATATTTTGTAAATGTTAGTGAGAAATAAACACTTTTAAGTCTTAAAAACCCTGTTAGTGAAACCAGATAATACCTCTGAGGTCATTTACCAGACATGTTACCAAGATGTTATCAAGCTACCTAGGGATAAAGGAGCATCACTGTGACACACACACACACACACACACACACACACACACACACACACACACACACACACACACACACACACACACACACACACACACACACACACACACACACACACACACACACACAGTACATACACACAAAAAATCAATCAAACTTTAGTTCCATAAACAGTCACGAGGCAAGTCACGTGCTGAAAACAGACACCTTGTATTCTATGCTAGATTAGTTCATTGATACCACGCTATTAAAAAGTACACTCCGTTCCACCGAATACCAAAGTAGTGGGTGGATAATTGCATTATCAGCCTGCCTTTCATTATCGGTCCACTTTTTGATGAGCCTTTATAAAGTATCAGCATCCATGGAAAGCTGACCTCCAGGGAACTCCCAGGAAGTGCTAATAATAAGGAATAAATATGATTATGTAATAGATGAGATCATTCATGTAATGAATGTACAAAGGTGGAAACACTCTGTATCCCACACGTTTGTCACTTTGTGTTGCTTTCTATTTGTGGAATGTGGTTACTCTGTTCCTCTTAATCAGATGTCTTCTTCAGTTTTCTATCATCCTTCATTTTGATTTTTCTGGATAACCTTTATGCTGTACTTTGTGATTTTAGTTTAGCTATGATTATTACTGACAAGTTCTGCAAATTAGTGTTTTTGTTATTTAAAAATCATAACTCCTGACAGGACACAAATGCAAAATTAGAAAAACTTCCAGACTGAACAGTATGGGGAAAACCTCCACTGCCAACAACAAAAGTCAGGCTCAGGACAGACTCTGAGTATGCAGTATGTGGTCAGGACAGATCAGGTCTGGGAGCATGCGCTGGTGCCACTTGTCACCACATCCACTGCCCCATGGATCAATCTTTGGTCTTGGATTACAACCACCCAGGCAGACACGTGGCTCGTACAGAGCGCTCAAAGGTTAACATCTACTTGCTGCAGCCAGGTGAAACAGGGACATGTCCTTGGCCTTATACAGCCACTGGGGGCGTCAACATTGAGGCACCTGTGTGTTGGATCGTGCCCAGAGAAACGCACCACATGGCCAAAATTGACAACTGGTGTACCTCAGTGATATGTTAGGTCGGGTCGTGGAAACCAGCAGCTGTGCCTTTGCTGGTGAGGCAATGTTTCATGGACTTCACCTCACAGATGATGCTGTGATCTTTGTGGAGTCGATGGGGACCCTGATTGTATCAGTTGAGAAGCTGAGTGAAGAATTGGACTATCTGTGTTCATGGTTGTCCTGTATCAAGACGAAGATCTAGGGTTTCGTTGACTATAGCTACTGCAGATGACTCTTTGCTCATTGATGCTCAACTTTAAATAAGAACACAGATACGGACACAGGCTTCTGTCCATTTCATCTTCATCTGTTATCTGAAGGCTTGTGGATATAAATGAAATACAACAGTACTGCCAGAAATGGTGGGGGCAGAGTAAGACCATAAACAAAAACTGAATATTTTGAGTAGTTTTATATATATATATATATATATATATATATATATATATATATATATATATATATATATATATATATATCTCAGTGAGGTGCGGTGAGGTTGATGGCTGGTGAGGCACTGACTTCATCACAATCAGATTTACAAACACATAAACCCGACAGAGTAGCTTATTCACAGTTTTATTGGCAGCAGTTGAAAGGGTTATGTTTAAAATCTCTTATCAGCATTCTTTACACATACAAACTGTAGCACACAAAAAACATATTTAATAAAACAAAAAAAAAAAGCATTATTATGGTCTTATCTTTACTTATAAATGAAGACCATGTACCGCTCCTTCTGAACAAAAGCATTGATGACTTGCTTGTGGAACCTTATCTTCCTTCAGTTTTAAAAGTCTCTCTGTCTCAGTGGAGATCACTGCTGGGGAAGAAAGTCGTCCTTCATCAGTCCTGTTCCGACTTTATGTTTGGAGCCAGTTTCTTACTGGACATCCACACAGCCAGACTTTACGTGTGTCCCGCTCTGTTTGAAAAGAGTGGGTCTTCTGTTGCCTGAAGCAAAAATTGTTTCAGTTTGAATCTGTAATCCTCCATTAAATGAATGGCTGCTCTTGTATCTTGCTGTCACTTATTCTGCAGCTGAGGATTTGCTATAAGAAGAATCCCTGGGTTCACTAGTGCCCCGTAACATGAGGCAGGAGAACTGCGTGCCTCACTTGGTGCCTTTTTGCAGCCGTTTTATGATTGCTTAGCACACGAAATACGTTACACACACATACAGCTGTTGACAAAAAACACTGTACATTATGTACATACATCAGCTAAATTATGGAATTTAAATTCATACACGCAAAGTGTTTGACCATTTTAATATTGACATACAGAGAGACAGTGAGACAGAGTCTCAGTGCACAGCATGCCAACAGTTAGACCAGTGATTGCGCAATCCAAGGTGAGGCACAGCTGGCTGCTGCTTCACCACACATCTCAGTATTTGAACGGCAAATGTGAAAATTCAGAGATTTGGAATAAAAAGATAATCTAAAACTTGTGAAGTTAAAAGGAAAATAACTTTATAATACAAATCACTGGATAAATATAACCATTTAATTGATTTTTTCATTTTACTTTTTTCTTTCTATGATGTCAGGTGAGGCACCTGCCTCCCCTGACCGAACGTCACTGATATATATATATATATATGTGTGTGTGTGTGTGTGTGTGTGTGTGTGTGTGTGTGTGTGTGTGTGTGTGTGTGTGTGTGTGTGTGTGTGTGTGTGTAAAATCTTGTTGCACAGTCCACCTCTATCTCCACCGCTGCCTACATTTTTGTCTCTGTTGCAGTAGATACCCACTTCTTTGACAGTTGCCATGTTTGTTGTCATAAGTTTTCATTTTTCAGTGTCATCTAGTGGATGGAATATTTAACATTCTTGCTAACGTAAAAAATGCATGGAAATATGTGGGCAGAGAAGGTTACACCTCTCGAAATGCACAAATGGAGCACAAGTCAGGCTTATGGGATGCAGCTAACATTCGGAGGTCTCGGGGTGCACAAGTCCATCAAGGCTTAAAATGTTCTATATCTATGAAAAGTGTAACATAAATCCTTGAGTTATCAGCAAAAATCAATGTGTTCTTTGTAGTTTAACAAACCATGTTTCCACTGTGAAATTCTAAAAATGTATTTCACCTGAAATATAATGAGACAAGCAAACATTGGATAGAAAGTTGAAGTTCCTTTGAGCCGACCATCCTATTGCTAAATGTGTTTTAGTAGACTTTTATTGTCTTTAAATAAAATTCCTCACTGACTAAACTCTCACAGCATGAATGTTTAAAGTGTCCTACAACGTTGTTATTGTTGCTGTTGTCTTTTTGCATGTTTGAGTTAACAACTCGTGGTCAACAGTTTGAAATAGAATCCTTTAGTCATCTCTCCTGCAAAGCGTGCACGAGGAATAACTGCAACTTTATGATCAATCAAACTGTTTTTAAATCCTCATCCCCTCAGCTGCCATCGCAGTTTTTTCACCACGATTGCTGTTGCTCTTTTTGTCTGATTATTCTGTCGCATCTATTTCCAGCTTCCATAGGTTAAAGTTAGTGCTTTAATCTCCACGTGTCCCACTGGCATTGAGTATGAATACATAAATAACCACAAAATAATAATGCAGCAGCAGGAATACACACATTTGTATGCAGTGTCATGTTTGACTAGTTCAGTGTTGTTTGTGTACCACCTACATGACTTCAGTTGGTCACATTTGGCTGCAGCAATTTGCACATCTTAGGCATAATGGCTTTTCCACATCTTTCTCCGGAACAACTCAGACACCTTTGTAACTACTTTGGGGACAGGTGTGACCACAGCTGTGACACCATCAGCAAACATTATACTGTCAATTTAAAGGTAATGTTTGCAGCGCTGCCTAATGGGAATGACTCTGATTGTTTTTGAGGGTGCGATAAATGAGAACATGAGGATGGTGGAATCACATGGGTTTGAACTAAGTCTCTGGATGCAGTGTTACATAATGTCATCTGTGTCATGCTGCAGATCAGAACGTCTGATCCAACTGCACAACACCAGAGGGTTCTCACCAACCAAACGCACACCGGAGTCCAAGAGAATCGCACAGGCCCTGAAGTCCAGCCACTTTATTCATACAGCCCATTTAAAGCAACCAACATTGAGAACTGAAGAGCTGTATGGCTAATAAAGTTACAGGAATAATAATAATAATAATTTCATTTTCTATACCTGCTTGCTCCAATTCAGGGTGATGGGTGAGGGAACCTATCCTAGCAGTCATGGGGGAAAGGTGGGGTACACAATGGACAGGACACTATTTTATCACAAGGACACATATAGACAGACAAACATTCACACTCACACCACAGTTAATTTAGAGTCACCAATTCACCTAACCTGCATGTCTTTGGAAGTGGGAGGAAGGTGGAACACCCTTAGGGAACCCACACAAACACGGGGAGAACATCCAAGCTTCACACAGAAAGGAACAAGTGGGAAGCAATCCCAGGGCCTTACTGCTGTGAGGCAACCGTGCTAACTACTAAGCCACCCTGCCACTAATAATAATAATAAACATAATAGATAATAATAAAGTGGCAGACCTTACTTCAGCAACCTCATTTGGTAGGACAAAATCAATAAATTTAGACTTCTACTCATATTGGCAAAGAAAATTTCGAGCCATCTAACATTTCATATCTTCCAAAAAGCCAGCAAGCTTACTGATCACACAAGCAGCATGTGGTTTAACAGGTTCATAAAGAAGAGTGTCATCTGCATAGCAGTGGTATGAAAAGCAGTTTCTGAAAAGCAGGGCACAGTGGAAGCATATACATTGTAAACAATAAAAGACCTAAACTAGAGCCCTGCGGAACACATGTAATTGGAGCTTTGGAAGAATGACAAATTCAGAGAGAAACAATTTTGTGTACGTTTGTGTACAAATTTGTAAACTACTTAAAAACTGAAGTGAACTTTTTAGATGCACCAAAAATTAAAGATCGTGAAGCAAAATATCATGGTCTGTTGTATTGAATGGTGCAACAAGAACAAAAACAACAGCACAGGAGCAAAAAGCAACCATCAGAAGAATGTTATTTGTGACTCACAAGAATGTAGTGTCCATGCTGTGCACAGGTTTAAACCCAGATTAGTAAATTATTATGAAATCATAATGAATTCAATATAGTATAATTTGAGATGGTTGTAGTCGTGCTACAGTTCTACAGATTTACAACAACAAAAAAAAAGTTAAGGTATTGGACTTGAGACCAGAAGGTCCTCGGTTCAAATCCCAGCCTAACTGGAAAATCACTAAGGGCCCTTGGGCAAGGCCTTTAATCCCCTAGTTGCTCCCAGTGTGTAGTGAGCACCTTGTATGGCAGCATTCTCACATCGGGATGAATGTGAGGCATTATTTGCAGTGGTGGGCACAGATAACCAAAAAATTAACTTTGATAACACATAATCAGATAACTGAACTCTTTGAACTCTTTGATAAAGATAAACCAATAAACCACCCAAAAATGTATCGGAAGTTACCGATAAATTCCAGTATTGTCTGTGGTACATTTGCAACTACTAACAAGCTGAATTTGAGTTTTAACACCACAATCGCTTTTGGAAGCATCAAAAGCAACAAAAGACCCAAACAATAAGCCCACACTTCTATGTTTGAACATGCTGCCCCCTGCCGGAAGCTCTTGTTTACCACACAGCTTACAGCACAGAAGCAAGCTGAGAGCAGCCACAAAGCCAGCTCTCTACCAATCACAACGCTCCGGTCAGGCGGAGGTCTTGGAAAATAAAGTCATGCTGACTTATGGTTTGGTGTGAATACTAATAGAATAACTCCATTAATGTCAATTCTGTCATTTGTACAAAGTTAAAATATAACATATATCTTTTAATGTTGAATAATGCACTAATTCTGAGGTTTTGTAACAAACACAAACAGATCGCAAAGGATTCTGGGTAAAAATGCCTCTGCTAAACACTGATTGGTTCAGTCATTCATTATGTAAACCAACACGTTAATGTGACGTGTGTCGTGTGTTGGTGTTTACAGATAATTGTGCTTTTGTAAAATATTCAATTTTTTATTTGTAAAAACAGGCATTTTTGGGTGATCCTTTAACTATGGGCACTATTGGCCTTGTAAATGTAATTTCCACCACACCATTGCCTTACAATATAAAGCGCCTTGGGGCAACTGTTTGTTGTGATTTGGCGCTATATACATGTGCTCTGATGTCACTGTTTATCTCCATAGAAACTACCCAAACAATCTTTCATACAAACTGTTTAAAGGGACATTACAGTGTTGTGGAAATTACGGCAATAGTGTGGGACAACTACATTTTGTTCTATGACAGTTGTATGACAGTTGTATGACATTGAATACCCCAATTATGTTTTGATTATTTTACTGATATTTTATTCAGAGATATTTTAAAACATTAGAAAAAAATGTTTCTTTACCATTCATTTTTATCATTGAAGATCAAAAGTGTGTGTGTGGGACAAGCACAAAATGGCAATATTTGCATATAATGATGCTGAAAAAAGGTGAAAAAGTCATCATAGACTACTAGAACAAATTTCTTAACACGCTTTCATTGTAAAGATAACTATAAAAGTGTGAAATTTCCCCTTTTTTCTGTTTTTCATACAATATGATCAAAGGACATAAGTGCCCGTAGTCTAAGAATCACCCTTTTACGGAGCTCTGAAAGTGTCATCGCAAAATGTTTTGCATGTGGACAAAATGTGCGCTCATTTTATTAGTGCCGTGCGGACATTTGAAGATGTTGTAAAACGTGCACTCAATATTGTCTTGACATATAAATGTTGGCTTTACACTGTGCAAGTTTTGGCCCTTTTTCAGATGATTTTTCATTTGTGCGAGAACTTTTTGGACCGAGTTTCAGGTTAATCGTGCGTCCTGCATTGTGTAGTGTACATGGAGTAACAAGCTGCATTTAACATCTCATGACCACCTCCTGATCGCCGATCATATGGTCAGATGAAAATCAAACCTGTTTCATATTATTCTGGTCAGCCATCGTGAGGGTATCCTGCTGTTGAAGAGCTACAGGCATCCAACCGCTCACACTGTGCCTGTGCAAACAGAGCTGTGCAGAGCTGTCTTGTAATGTTTTTTTTTGTTGTTGTTTTGTTTTGTTTTTAAACTTTGATGTCTCCCATCGAGACTTTTTGTAAATTAAGTTTGAAAAAACTTAACTTGTGATTAAAAATATCATACAGTGTCTGCTCAGCTTCGGGAAGAATACTGCCATGAACTGCCATGAACACTACTGGCTAGTAGATGGTAGTAGAGGCCTTGAAAACTTGACAAAACAAAATTCCAGATAATCCGTGTCTGCTACATTTAAGATGCGTGGAATTTAACAAATGCAAATACAATAATGCCTATAAACCCAGAGAATATATTCATGAGACTTTTAGGCACTAGAGTTTAATGCTGTTGTCCGTGGAGCCTGAACAAAGTGTCTGAAATGCATTTGTCCTGTCGTGAACGTACTGAGATTACCCTATTCTACCCATAATGCACTGCTGGGCACAGCATGTGCTCACTAAAACCTTAAAAAATTAAACAAAACTAAAACATATATCTGATATTTTCACTTTATAAAACTTCAGACATGACTGTAATTTTAAATAACTTGTCCAAAATTAGTTTGGTTAAAATTTGAACCATAAGTTAAAAATGTATGTCTCTGGATGTTTGGGTGATATTGCCAGCATATCATCAGTATTTTAAATTTTGAAAATGTTTGCCGCTGTTCAGCTTTGTTTACTACGTTATCGGTCTAAAAGTTATCGTACAAAAATTTATCGGAAGATAATTAGTCCGATAATGGTTTTTAAAGTTATCTAAAAAGATAATCCGATAATGAAAACATTATCTTCGATAATTATCTGTTATCGGATTATTGGAACTGTGCCCACCACTGATTATCTGTAAAGCGCTTTGAGCATTTGATGCAGATGGAAAAGCTCTATATAAATGCAGTCCATTTATTTAGCACTGATATAGCATCTCCAAATCAAACACACTAAGTGCTTCAAAAAATGAAATGCAATAAAAAGACAAAACACCAACCATTTAAGAACTACATTAAAAATCAAGTTAAATCATTAAGTTTTTGTTTCGCTTGTTGTAATAAAGAAAAACTGGAGCTGCACTGTCTACATCTTTTTCACATAATTTCCATTTTAATTGCATCTCAGGTCACATTCAGTGGAAAACATATTTTTTGTTTAAACATTTTAATTAGACAATACTGTCTATGTCTTTTAGCATTTTAAGACTTAAAACAAGCTTATCCAGGAATATGTGGAGGTGGAGCTCCATTTCTGTATGTCAGCAAGAACTCTTGCAAAAATTGCAATTGCTGCAACACATTTAAGACAATTTACAGGAAAAAAGAAATCATTCAGTGCAGATGAAAGTAACTGCATGGTGAATTTTTTTTGTTGTGTATGAAATAATGCCTGAGCTCTAAAATACAAACCGTTACTGATCTGTTAAAAAAAGAGTTTGTTTTGCGTGTGGAAATTCTTCACCAAGCCTTTATTTTAACAGACACTATCTCCAGCTGACAGCTTAAGATCTTTATATCCTCCTTCTGTTGATGTTCTTGTGCCGGCTCTTATGACATATTTGTCCACTGTGACCAAACTCACAAAGTCAAGTCTCTCATCAGAATGTTCCACCATTTTTGTTGTGTTGTTCCAGTTGAGTATGTTCTTCTCATTTGTGCCGCTGACACTGTTCGATTGCATCTGTGCTTCTAATACCCCCCATGGCTGATGCAATTATGGCAACTCGTGGGGGTGCTGGATTAATTTTGAAGGATGGGCCAAGTAACAGAATTCTTTAAAATAAATGCAGGATACAAACAATGTCACATGTGCCACCGTGGTCACGCAGATAACGGCAATACATGTCTGTGTCTTCAAATGGGATGCAACTGCTTGCAAGGAAATGATGCAAGTGCAGGAAACTTGGGTGCAAATAAGAGTTTTAAAATGCACTGTGTGCTCTGAAGATATGTGACCGACATGGTTGTAAACCCACAAATCATTCATGAGATCTCGTGTTCAGTGTGCACACAGATGGATGGACATGCAATTTTTAAAGTAAGACCTTTTCAGACATGAGAATCAGAAGTTCACGGACATGAATATTTGACTTTGGGTCTTCATCTGAGGCAGAATGACCGTACATTTGGACCCACAATTTTTGGTATTTCTGAAATCTACACCTGGTCAGAATTATACATATTATACACCATATATATGGTTAAAAACTCCTTTTAATAAGTTGACCAGATGCTTGTGGTCAAATTATTGTTAGATACAGTGCATCTGGAAAGTATTCACAGCACTTCATTCCCCCCCACCCACACACACACACACACACACACACACACACACACACACACACACACACACACACACACACACACACACACACACACACACACACACACACACACACACACACACATTTTGTTATGTTACAGCTGGAGTAAATTCATTGTTCCATTAAAATTGTACTCACAACACCCCATAATGATAACATGAAAAAAGGGTTTTGTTTTTTTTTACTTTTTGGGAAATTTATTAAAAATAAAAACTAAGAAATGACAGGTACATAAGTTTTCAGTACTTTGTTGATGCACTTTTGACAGCATTTACAGCCTCAAGTAAAAGGACTGCATTTATATAGCACTTTTCCAAGGTCTTTCATCCCCTATTGCTCCCGGTGTGTAGTGAGCGCATTGTATGGCAGCACCCCCACATCAGGGTGAATGTGAGGCATTATTTGTAAAGTGCATCCTTACAGCATGATGCTGTCACCACCATGCTTCATTGTAGGGATGGTGCCTGGTTTCCTCCAAACATGATGCCTGGCATTCAAACCAAAGAGTTCAATCATTGTCTCATCAGACCAGAGAATTTTGTTTTTTATGGTCTGAGAGTCCTTCAGTTGCCTTTTGTCAAACTCCAGGTGGGCTGCCATGTGCCTTTTACTAAGGAGTAGCTTCTGTTTGGCCACTTTACCATACAGGCCTGATTGGTGGATTGCTGCAGAGATGGTTGTCCTTCTGGAAGGTTCTTCTCTCTCCACAGAGGATTGCTGGAGCTCTGACAGAGTGACCATTGGGTTCTTGGTCACCTCCCTGACTAATGTCCTTCTCCGATGATCGCTCAGTTTAGATGGGCAGCCAGTTCTAGGAAAAGTCCTGTGGATCCGAACTTCTTCCACTTATAGATGATGGAGGTCACTGTGCTCAGTGGGACATTCAAAGCAGCAGAAATGTTTTTGTACCCTTCCACAGATTTGTGTCTCAAGATAATCCTGTCTCAGAGGTCTACAGACAATTCCATTGACTTTATGCTTGGTTTGTGTTCTGACATGCCCTGTCAACTGTGGGACCTTATATGTACAGACAGTTGTGTGTTTACTACAGGAGATTTTTTTTCCTTTTTTTTTCTTTGTCCATGTGGTCAGCTGCAAATGTTATTCGAGCTTGAACGTGTGATGGAGGTGGAGCTTCTTTTATTAGCGACAGCGTCTCAGGCGATGTAAAGCTAACTTCACTGTGGAGCTGCACTGGTGTTCCAAGAAAAATTAGTTCATGGCAAGCTTGTGCCTCGGAGGTTCATGTCTTGTTCCTGACCAACCAAACCAATTTCTTCCCAGCTGAGGGTGACAGTATGGGTCTTCCTCCAGAACTTTGTCAAGTTCTGGAGGAAGTTGGTTCCACCACCCAATGCCTGTTTAGAAATTTCTCCAACACACATTCCTGAATTGTGATAATCTTAGTCTTTTTTCTCATGTGTGCACTATGTTCTTTATACATTCCCACTCAACTGCACATTGGTTAATCAAATGAGCCATATCAAAGAAATCCATTTTACGTTGACATGGAAAAGCTACCAGCTGTAGTCAATCCAGATAACTAATTTTGTTAGACGTTAGGATGCTTTGGAAAGTTAAGACAGTTTACAACTTTCAGCAAACTGAATTCATAAAGCCTGCTTCCACTGCAGGACGTCGAGGGCCTTTTTATGCAATCTAACACCTTTGTGTGTGTCACCACTGCAGGAACCACCTCTGAAAGATGAGTTTCTGAGTCAAGATAAGTCTCTGGTTCTGAAAAACTATTGGGCAGAGCCCAACACAGGCTGGTTGACCATCTGTATTGAATATTGAAGATCTCAACATTATGCATTCTTTCGCTGGTCGGCCCTCATGTTGCCACTCTGGGAAGCACACACACCAAAGTACAGTGTGGGCACTGAAAATACACTGAGTTTGGGGTGGTTGTTGACCCTTTACTGCATTCTTCCAAGTTTGTGCAGGAGCTTTGAGTGGTTGTTTGTCAGCCAGTTCTGTCCCTGGCGCATGATTCAAGGTCCTTGACAGGGATGGAACAATACCTCAGGTTGTCCTTTACACAGTCTTTGTATTGTTTCTTGGGGCTTCCGGTCTTTCTACAACTCTTAGCGAGAACTTCATACAACATCTGTTATACTACCTGAGATACGTCCATCTGGTTGATGTGACGTATCGATTGAAGCTGCACTTTCAGGATCATTGCCTCAATGCTGGTTAAACCTGCTCTAATCCAGTTCTGCCAGACTGATCACCTTGTCTTGAAATTTAATGCCTATGATGGAGCGCAAGACTCTTGAGTTCAGTTAGTGGCTTGATGTTCCTGTTGGTCAGTGGTGATGACTCGATTCCTTAAAGAAGAATATATTGTGACTGAAGCTGTTGAAGGCTTGTTATGCCACTGCATAGATGACCCTGGTGGGTCTTCCCTAAAGTGGTAACACAACAGCTGAGAAGGCCAGTTTCAGGGCCATTCCTGTAAACGCTGACAACAAGTGGGGAATGGGTCAAGCTCAAGTGGTGGAACCGGTGTCACAGACCGAACAGTGCCCCCTCAAAATTGGTCCGCCCTGCCTCCAATGCGCATGCATCATTTTGGAGCTCAGCCGCTCCTCTGAGATGGAGTCTCTTCACCCAAAGCGATCAAATGGATTAATGGGATTCTTAATCATCAGATGATAAAGGTAAAACATCTTAAGTCATTCTAAAGTCAGTTTTAAGCAGCAGTAATACTCAGTAATGCTTTGAAATGATGATGCACAGTGAACGCATCAGCTAGCAGCTTGTGTAGCTGTGGCCTCTGATCACTTTCATCTTTTCTGATGAAACAATACTGAATTTATGTGGAAATGATTGTTGTACAAAAGCTTCAGATAACTGTCACTGAGACAGATGATGACTGGAGTGCAGTTTGATGCAGAAACGAGGTGATAATACATGAACTGCAGCTAATGGCGCATGCGCAGTGAAGGCAGGGCGGACCGATTATTAGAGGGGGACCATTCGGTCTGTGACACCAGATCTACTGTCTCATCTCAGTGAGTGTTGATTTCAGAGAACACAAAATATGTTAAAACCGGTGCACCAGATCTGTGCTTTTTCCTGTTACAAATGTAAGTTGCATTATCATTCTGCCAAAGAAAAAGAACAGCATAGAGAAGTCACTGAAAGCCAAATACTGCAGTGACATTCACGCCATGATGAGTGTAAGTAAACTTCTGAAAATAACTGCATCTGTTCTTGCAAAGGGCAGAGGAGACATAGAGATGAATAGAGTGAGATGATTAATAAGAGGAAGTGAGGGAAGTCTTCACAGCCTGAAGCTGCAGCGTTCCTGTGGGCTGAGGGCACATCCACGGTCGTGATGAATCAGCACTCAGGAACTCCTTTAACAAAACAAAACACAGACTTCAACGGTACCGCTGATACAACACGACAGGCTGCTGCAGCTGGATGACCACAGAAATCACATTTGCAGGGTTTCTTGCTGAACACAGAACATGCTGGTGCAAAAATGAGGGGTGGTATTTGTTTTGTTCCGATGAGAGGCAGCCGCAGGAATCCCAGAATAAACATCCGGTTTTGTCAGCTCCCTGTGCGTTCAGGATCCGGTAAAACCACAGGATCAGCATCAGAGAACATTTTCATCCTTCAGCTCACAGGCCTACTGAACTGCAGCTCTTCCCGGCTTCACAGCATTGAGCTTACAACATTCTGCGGGAAAATAAAGCAAGCCTGTCTGAAGAAACTGTTTGTTTTGTGTGCCAAGTGAAACGTGGTGTCAAGACTTTTTATTTCAATGTGAAGACATTACCGTAATTTGTTGTGGGGGTTTTTCTCATTTGTTTTCAGAGGACCTTTTTCAATACTACTACTACTACTACTACTACTATCACAGGGAATAATAATAACAATAATAATAACAACAACAACAACATTCATAGTAATATTAATAACTACTTATATAGGGCTTTCCCAGGAATCAAAGCACTCCAATAATAAAAAATAAATGCCAATAATAAAAGTACACTATAATAATGCAGGAAAAATCCCAAATTAAGTAGCTGAAAATACAGAAAATGTGTGACTCATAGTCTCATACAAGTTTTATATGTCTATGTATATGTATATGTATATGCCCCTTCAAAAGTCATTTTTTTCACAAGTGTGACTTTTTCTGTAATGCAACTTGTACTTCGGAAAATATGGATATAGTCTATTGTCTGCTTGTTGTAGGCACCTGTGTGGCTACTATGTTAATTTTCCTTTAAAAATATACATTTAACTATGTTTCAACCATTATTATCATCAACAGGAGGCCAGTCAAGCTTTTTTTTTCAGATCAGATCTTTGTATCATAAGCCCACAATGTTAAGAGATCAATGGAGAACTTTTGACCCTAAATTTAAGTCTTCATCAACTGAAGAACTGAAATTTCACAAAATATCCTTGAAATCCAGCCAGTATTTCTTTTGGATGACCACATAGCCACTAACACTCCTCCTCTGTTACTTGGCATTTGTAACCAAGATGAACACTCAAGCAGCTGACGTCAGCTGTGACGGCAGGAGATACATTTTCAGGAAAGGGCAGCACGTTGGCTTCGCAGTTAAGACTGTAGCCTGAAAGGGAGAGGGCTCACGTTTGTTTCAGACCTGGTCCTATCTGTGTGGAGTTTGCATGTTTTCCCCATGTTAGCGTGGGTTTGCTCAGAGTACTCTGAGCAAAGTCATTTCAAATGGCAACTTTCTGGCTTTAAGAAACACTATAAGAAATCAGGGAAAAAAAATTGTGGCAGTCAGTAACGGTTACTTTTTTAGACCAAGCAGAGGGAAAAAAAATATGGAAGCACTCAATTCTGAGGAAAAAAATTATGGAATCATGAAAAACAAAAGAACGCTCCAACACATCACTAGTATTTTGTTGCACCACCTCTGGCTTTTATAACAGCTTGCAGTCTCTGAGGCATGGACTTAATGAGTGACAAACAGTACTCTTCATCAATCTGGCTCCACCTTTCTCTGATTGCTGTTGCCAGATCAGCTTTGCAGGTTGGAGCCTTGTCATGGACCATTTTCTTCAACTTCCACCAAAGATTTTCAATTGGATTAAGATCTGGACTATTAGTTTTCTGTCTTGACGCTTTGATGTCTTCCTTGGTCTACCAGTATGTTTGCCTTTAACAACCTTCCCATGTTGTTTGTATTTGGTCCAGAGTTTAGACACAGCTGACTGTGAACAACCAACATCTTTTGCAACATTGCGTGATGATTTACCCTCTTTTAAGAGTTTGATAATTCTCTCCTTTGTTTCAATTGGCATCTCTCGTGTTGGAGCCATGATTCATATCGGTCCACTTGGTGCAACAGCTCTCCAAGGTGTGATCACTCCTTTTTAGATGCAGACTAACGAGCAGATCTGATTTGATGCAGGTGTTAGTATTGGGGATGAAAATATACAGGGTGATTCCATAATTGTTTCCTCAGAATTAAGTGAGTCCATATTTTTTCCCTCTGCTTGGTCTAAAAAGTAACCATTACTGACTGCCACAATTTTTTTTCCTGATTCCTTATAGTGTTTCTTAAAGCCAGAAAGTTGCCATTTGAAATGACTTTAGTTTTGTGTCATGTCTGTGATCTACTTTTTTTCTACAAATTTAAACAACTGAATGAACATCCTCCGAGGCCGGTGATTCCATAATTTTTGCCAGGGGCTGTAGCTTCAAAATGTGCTTTAACATTGGCTATTTGCATATGAAGCGCGCGTGATTCAGGTGCACTAATTGACGCGATGTCTACCGCTAAGAGCACTATACCACAGATAATTTTAGAGAAAATACCAGAATGATAGTCACTCTTTTAGACTTGTAGCATCTACCTCGTGGGAAACATGACTTACTTGCTTCAGGAGAAACGTGGCTGGAATAAGGTCCAGAACTCCAGATGCTCAATACTTGGCCTAGCTTCACCAACAAAGTGATTTGAATAGATGTATTTGTCCTTCTTGACATGTCTGTGGGAGAAATTTGGTCGAACACAACCATGACTCAAGTCCACCGCTTGTACTACTCAGTGGTTTCAAAGATGGGATAAAGTTTACTCCTTCCATGTAATCCTTTGCTGGTATCTTGAATCGCTCCGAGTCCGACACAGGCCATAGCTACGGTGCTTTGTTGCCATTGTTTTTGGTTTGAAGGGCTATTCCACAGAAAATAAAACAAAAAAGCCAGTACCTTTTTCTATTAAATCGGTAGCCAAAGTAATCCCATAGAGCCGACTTGGTCCTTTTAGATGGGGAGAAAGATTCAGTGCAGGCTTCGCCTCCTTCAGAGACAGAGGTGTGCGCCAGGGGGAAGGGCGGCAGCGGTCGCCTCCACTCTGCCTGTCAAGAATTCTCATTAACCCGCTCATACCGTAGGGACGGTATAACGGAAAATTTTAGTGGTTTTGATACCATGGCTTTTTCATACCGCGGTATACAGTGAAACCGGTTATCGGACCATGTCTATGCAAGATACACCCGCTATGAGTTAGCCTCCCGTTCACTTTGACACACTCACTCAGCTAGTCTGGATTCTGTGAGATACCCAATAGGCTACCATGTTCTGTCTGACACGCCCACTTAGCCATCAGCGATTGAAGGACTGTATCACGATTAGAGGTGCACCGATCAGGATTTTTAGACCGATCACCGATGACTGAAATTTTGATCGGCCGATACCGATCAGGGCTGATACCAATCAAGTATATATTTGGATCATGCCCAAAGTAAGAATGTAGGTGTAATGTATAGGACTATTTTTGCATTAAGATTTAATGATGAAAAGAAAAAACATGCATTCAAATAAAGACACTAGAATAAACTGCCAACTTTTGTTTTATTACACTGACTTTGTTCTACCAGCAAGCTTTTTTTTATCCATGTTTCATGTTGCTCAGGTTACAGCCTACAGAACGTTGAGAATGTAAAATACAGCCCTCATTCTATGGGGTTAAAATTGTCTCATTAATATTTGTAAATGCACACAGCGTGATCTACAAATAATCATTGATTTATTACATTATTAATATATAAACAAAAATAAATTTAAGAAATATTAAAATTTGAAAACAAATGCACCCGAACGTGATGACAACTGCAAATGCATAATACTAACTTTTAACATTGAAAATGCCATAGACATGCTAACGCGTTAGCATCGCTCCCGTTTTTGTTATAAAATACATCTATCAATTGTTTCAGAAGACCATAACAGGTCGGTTTAACATAGAAAAGGTAAATAATACTCACAGACATATGCTCTTTAGGGTTTTAGCGGGGGAAAATTAAGCAAAAGAAAGAAAGTATAAACAAAGCGACAGGCTCGAAGCATGCTTCAATCTGCGAACCACTGGTTCAATTGGTTCAAGGTTCAGAGCAAAGCTGCATTGCAGAAAAGTTGACCACAGACCCGCTGCAGGGTCTGTAATCAATGTAGAGAAATTATCATTTTCCTGACAAACACATCAAGTGCTCCCTGCGCTACTGCCTGCACTGTTGTGATCGGTCCTTTTGATCAGCGCATTTTGCCGATCACCGATCAAATCGATCAAGGCGTGATCAGCCGATAATGATCGGTGGCCGATCGATCGGTGTACCTCTAATCACGATTAGATTGCTCCTGCATCTTCACGCAGCGGAGGCGGCGTGGCAACTAGCAGCTCCTTCCGTTAAAAACAACAGGCACAGATAGGAGCATTTGCTCCGATTTGAAAATATATATTCTTTTTTGGTGGTTATTTTTGGCTACAAACACCCTGGTTTTTAAAAAAAAACATGGTAATTTATATTCACTTAAAGATATATAATATAATCACTTTAAGAGATGCTGATTGTTTCATTATTATTATTATTATTATTATTTAATTGCCACAGTCAATTTCATCAAGCTACCTCACATCCAAGCTGGCTATAAGAGCAGCCTGAATAATGAGGTAAAATAAAGGCTAAATGGATCCAAATCAGAGGAGCTGTGGGACCGGGACAATGTGCGCTGTGAACAATTAGCTCACTCATCCTGCAGCAGAATCAGCTGCTGGCACATCATGCACATACTGTCATGCTCATTACCACTGCAAAACATAATCAGTCCATCAAATTCGGTGATGGAGCAGTTAGCTAGCACCATCAGGATCCGTCTGTCATTCACTCTTTAACCCGCCGCTACACCTAATCACCACGCTCAGACACAACAGCCCCGTGTGCCGCTCCTGTTGCGTTTTAACAAGTTGTGCTTCGTTATGTGCAGGACTTTTCCCAGACTGTTTCCGTCTTTGATGGATAGCGACTGTTGTGATGCTTTCATCCCCCCCCACACCTCCCGCTTAAAAAAAAGAAGAATCATTGAACGCAAACACCCGTGGTTAAACATAAAAGGGCTGAGATTTTTTAAAACTGACATCACTTCAAAGGGAGCAAACGCATTCAAAGGGTATCACAGGAAGGAGATTCAAAAGCCTGCTAGTCACCTGTAATCCACTGGTAATACTTGGTCTCCACAACTGAATATTAACATGAGCGGCGTTCACACCGCGGCCTGTCTGGATGTAACCGCGCACACCAGCACCGGATGACTCATTAACATTCAGCTGAACACATGCAAATGTCCTTCACAGCTCTGAGACACACGGCTACAGTCATTCCTCACACAAATATTCTGCAGTTGTGTCCGCGCCACGTTGTTTCGGCATGCCAAGAAGACACATCTACATATGGAAGAATTGTCTCATGCATGTCATTACAGCTCAGCAGCTGTTTCAGGGTGACAGCTATCCTGTTTGCGGCGTCTGCCTGTGTCTTTCCTGTTCTTCTGAGTGTCTCACGCTTTCATCATTTCAGCTCTTTGTCTCCTCCTCCACATTCTTTGAATTTGTTGCCTCAGTCTGCTGTGTTGAAAGGTGTAGCTTTAAAAGGTGAACCACCTCACCTCTGAATAAACCGGAGACAGAACTGTACCTTCAAAGACTTGTTAACCACAGAAGAAAAGTTTCAAAAGTTTAAAGATTAACACCCTTCGAGGAGACTCTGCATGCAGAATGAAGATTATAACCCATCAAAAATTAGTACCCTTACAGCACAATCATAATTCCTCTACAGGAAAAAAATCCAGTGGGGAACCTTGGATCGGGGGCCACGTTGTAATTACACTCAACAAGCATTTGGTGGCACCATAGTAATCAAACAGAACTGTACTTTCAAAGGCTGTTTTTACCACAGAAGAATAAAGTAACAGCTCCAAAAAAAAAAAAAAAAAACATTTATGGAATTCCTGTTCCAGGGACCAAGCTGTAATTACATTTCACAACCACTTGAAGACAGAACAGTAATGAGGTCAAGTCGTGTCTAGAACCGTGAGCTGGTGTTACAT